>NC_079207.1:8287237-8643369 GCF_026745355.1 Beta vulgaris subsp. vulgaris
CTCGTGNTTTGAGCAAGACTCATAGCAGACTTAAAATACTTTTTAGCCTTATGGAGAGCAGAATGATCCTCTGATTTGGAGAACAATTCATGGTATGTACGTCCAAGTTGTGTGGTAGCTCTTTGCTGCTCAGCCAGATCATCTGCCTCCTTGGCTAGCTGTAAATGCTCTTTCTGCAACAATGACAAAAGAAAACCAGTTAATTAAGCGTTAGTTACATATAAGAAAAAAAGAAAAGAGCGTAGCCAATTACTCCCTGCGTACTTTTATACTTGCTACAATTTCTAGGAATGGATGTCTCCTTTTACTTACTACATTTCTTTATTTGGTTATCATGACCGACCAAGAAGTACCAATCTTCCCTTTTATTTTTGTCATCTTCCTAGCTATAACCCCCCAATATTTGTGATTTTCCCACAGTTATTATCTCCACTAGATATTTTCTCCCGTCCTAGATACTTTTGCCCATAACAATATCGCAAGTAATTGAAGACAGAGGGAGTATGATAGAAGAATCGAGCTACGCTATTTTCCGGCATATTACATCTTGCCTACAATATGCAATGACAAAGCATAGATCTTGTGCAAAACAATATGACATCTCCAAAACGACACTTGCTTCAGCAAAAATAACTACAATTCAATTCTAATAACAAATTGTAAACAACATGGCCTATAACTTCTAATCTCATGAAATCTCCAATTCCCCTTCAATCAACATAATCTCTTGCTTCTACATTCGTTAGTTTTCACTAAAACTAACACTGCTAACAACAATCATTATACAATAAAATGCAATGACCAAGACTATACTTGTAAAATGCCAATAAACCATATGAATTTACTATTGGAACAAACTACATTTGCTACGAACAAAGAGTTGTTTCTTTCATGGAGCAGGTGCAGACTCATCATATGAAACCAAATCAACAGACAATAGCCTTAAAGCAATTCAGGCAAAAGTATAAGTCCAAATATTACCGATTTGTTAAAAAAGGTCTCAACTTTTGATTATCTCATACCAGTCGATATCTCTCCAATAGTCTTCCACCTTAATTAAACCCCCTAAACCGGTTGATCGCGACACGTTAAACTCTTCCATTTGCTTAAGACAATATAAAAAACCTCTCATTCAAATCCGAAAAAAACAACAATTACCTAAAACTCCCAACCTAGATGGTGCACACGCTTATATGTAGAGCATGGTGCACATGTATATGACTAACAAGCTAAATGTACATTAATAACAAGCCAAATAAACAGATGTACATGACTATCAAACCAAACCAAATGAACATATGTACATCTCTAGTGGTACATGTTCATTGGAATTGGTCTTTGCGTTTATAATCTAGTCCTCCATGTTCATCGTGCGTATGGTTCTTATCCTACGTGTGTGTATATATACTAATTTGGGTAAAACTCCCATCATTCTAAAACCCCAAAAAATCACCAACCCACAAATTGAAAGAAAAAAAGTTAACAAAAAGAGAAGAAAATCAATCAAAATACCTGAAAATAGAGTGCATTTTCAAAATCTTGTAGGCGCAAATAAAGCTCACCCATAGATTGACAAGCAGGAAGACGATCCTTTTGAAGCAAATAATCAGAAGAAATCTTATAATCAATCCTTAACCATTTTAGGGCTTGACAATATTCACCTTTATTCTTCAAAATATCCCCAATTACATTTGCCCATCTCGCTTCTTCTTTTCGATTTCCTACTTCTTGCGCACTCTTATACGCCCTTTTTGCTGCTGTTAGCTCTGCGTCGTTCCTCCCCATCTTTAAAATTGATTTGGGGAAATTAGTTTTAACCTAATTTTTCAGGGTTTTTCTGGGTTTGGAGTTTTAGTGAAGAGATTTTCTGGGTTTTGATGGAAGTTCAATTTTTTCTCAGGGATTTTGATTTGGGTGATGAACAGCAGCAAGAGATAGAGTGTGGGAAGTGAAAAAAAAATATTCAAACTCGCGCCAAAATTTGGGTACATGTTGCATATCTTAGGGACCCCTCTTTTTGTCTAGCCCACCAAGGCAAACACAATTAACTAGCGGTTTTCATTAAAAAACTAAAAAATCGTATCAAAATATCAAAAAATTAGTTTAAATGGATAGTTACTGTAACGATAAAACGGGATAGTTACTGTAACGATAGAACGGTATAGTTACCGAATCGATAGAATTAATGGCTAGATAGTACGATTACGGTTATGTTTTTTGAGTGAACAATTAACCGAAATACCGAAATATTTTTTTTTCTCTATTTAATTGTTGTGAAACATTTTCAAACATAACATGAATTCAAATATTTGCTCCTAAGTTACAACAATTAGAGTAAGTATGTAATTATTTGAAAACTCTAGTATTAAAATATATACTATAATTAGGAAATGAAGTGAATTATTAGTGTTGGTTATATTTTTCAATGGATTTAGGCTATGTTTAGTTCACCTGAAATTTTCTGATCTGAACTTATCTGATCTGATCTTATTTTTTCTGATCTGAACTGATCTGATTTACAAGATCTTATCTTTTAGATTTTTCTCAATATATAAGGAAAAAATATAATCACGTGGGGTCTTGTTTGTTTCGTCTCAATGAGTACTTTATTAATATTCAATTATTATAATTTTATCTCTATTATATAAGGCAATCCATGGGGGACACCAAAAAATAGAAAAAATGAATAAAAAGGAAAAAAAATAGAGGATAACTAACTATTTTATTTGAATGAAAAGAGGGGGAAAATAGGATATTTAAACTGAACATTAGTTTTTTGAGAAAACAAAATATAAAAACAGCTTTTCTACCCAATTAATTTATTTTCTACTTCATTTGTTGTCACACATTATCGCACGCATTGCATGCATGTAAGACTAGTTAATATGTAATGAAAGATATTTAATAGTAATAATGATTTTTAAATATAAGCATGATCTGAACTGATAATAAGGTGAACTGAACATAGCCTTATTATCCACTTTATAATACATTTTATATTATAATATATATAATATTAAAGTATGCACAAAAAAATTAAAAATATATAGTACATTAAGTAAAACATAATACTATAAATTAAATAACGGTTAATGGTTAATTGAAAAACCATACCGAAAAAATAGTTAATCGCTTAAGCGGTAACCAGTCTAAACGGTTACGGTTTGCAAAAAGAGCGAACCAAAATGTTATTTCAGGCCGGTTAACCACCCATGAACTTTCCGTATGTCAACAAAAAAAAAAAAAAAAAAAAAAAAAAAACCATTAACACTCCTACATTACATGCGTTGTGCTATGACTGCCATCTATTGGCAGTCAATTCTTGAATTGAAAGAAAATAACTCAAATTGGACTAATCAGTCTGGCACAGAAAGAACTAAGGTAAAATTCTAACAATTCTATCCACATAATTGTTGTTGCATCGTACATTCCAACAACAAAGCAAGGGATGTAATCATCTACTTTAATTGGTGAAGTTTTGCGAGGGTTGGTTGATACCCAAGAATCAAGATTGAATTTCGTCTACATCACTATCTTTGTCACATTATAATTTATATACACTAAAATTAATGTAAGGGATAGAAAAGTACTACTTATCTTACACGATGGTCTAAAACACATGAATACATGATTATCATATGAAGGGAAGAGGTTTTACAGAAGTGCTATTGAGCAATGCGAATTAAGAATCAGACATTACTACCTGCACCTTCACAAAAACTATATTCAGGATCACCAGCCTGTTGTAATAGTAACCGACATCTGAAAACAGCTTCCGAAATGCTAAGGTTTCATAGCCACTCAGCACCTTACAGTGCAGGATTATGAGATGCACAAACATGATTTCAACTCCTAACAATTGAAAACACCTCTTATACACATTGATCGTATCGTTCATTCATTAGCTAAGATTTCACAGCTCTATTCAGAGCATCAAACACGCTCTGTAAAGTTACATCCTGTACAATCACCACTTTGTCCCTCGACTTTGAACCTGAACCAAGAGAAACTTGCCTCTTCTTTACACCTATAACCTGTGAATAGAATAAAATGCACGCATTAGAAACCATCTCCGTGATTCGTAAATGATGTTGCACCAAAAGAATGAATGGAGATCAACTACAGTGTGCAGTTCATAAAAGAGAACTGAAGAGGCAACAAACATGCATGAAGTGGTTACTCTGCCCAGTGAGTTTGACTAGCTGCCATTCCCTAGTACTTGTGGGCACAGCCACATAAATCTTAATGTTGCTACATAAAGTTGTTCAATTCGAACTTCTCTATCAAGCCAACCTTACATTTGCGTATAAAGAAAATCAAAACTATTGTTATAGGAGGGTTGTTACAAAAAATGCCCTCATTAGACTCATGAGATAAGCTAGTTATACTCCTTGAAAATACCTCTACCTTCAGAAAAGAACCTTAAGCAACAACCTAGAGAACGATGATTACACCTGATCATCCTGCATTCAAGCCTATGATATTACAGAATCACTTTTACAGTTTTACTGCATACACCTGTATCAGAGTATGTAACTCTCATTAGAGCTTTGGCAAACAATCTAACTTCTAATATACCCACACACACACACACACACACACGAAAGAAAAGTAATTGTATAGCCCTCCATAGTCCATCCAGAATTAATTGGCACATTGATATAGTGTAATCTGAACTAGTGAACTACTATAATGAGACAACTAGATTCAGATACAACAATTCTGATTTTTTAAGCTCATATATGATCGCGTTAACAACATAATAGAAGTGCTGAAACATGCATGAAAGTGCTGAAACATGCATGAACCTCCATTTTCACACCTGTTTGGCTCTGTCAAGATATCAACATATTGCATTAAATTTGGGCCCATCATCGCCTATTCCTTGTCCCTATTACTGGTAAGAAAACCAACAAGAAACACCCTCCCCCTAACCCACTACCCAGTAACCCACCCTAAGGCCTTCTGAAAAAAGATCTCTTCCAGTCCCAGATAATCTTCATTAACTAATATTCAATATATCAAAGATCGGAGTTTTCGAAGAGTTCAAGGAAGAAAAGAAGTGCTGGCAAGGCTGAAAGTCACAGCCATGCCTAGAGGTTACCGCGACTCATGGTCACTACCAGTATAATTCAAGGCACTAATAGTTATAAAGAACATCACATAATCAACAACGCCTAGATGATGTGCACACTTGTATGTAGAGCATGGTGCACACAACTACATGGCTAACAAACCAAATGTACATGCATGACAAGCCAAATGAACACATGTACATGGCTAACAAAGCAAATGAACATATGTACATTTTTGTTGGTACATGTTCATTGTGTTCAAATAGTCTTTCATGTTCATCGTGCGTATAGTTCTCATCCTACGGACGTGTATATATACTAATTTGTACATAATCAAAACCAAGACTTAAACTAGTTCAATACAAAAAACTGAAACAAGGAGTTAAATTATAGAGTGAAAAGGCAATTACCCAGAAAAATATATTGGCAAAACTAAATACCCGACCATATAATAAAATAAAAAGAAAGCAGAAAATTCTAGCATAAGATGGGATACATACGGAGCTTATAAAATCGAGCAAAGCAGAATTGGCTTCACCATCTCTAGCAGGGGCATCAATCTGTACTCCAACAGCTTCATCACTTACATCTGTTTTTTTTGTTATCATCATTAAATAAACTTTACTTAATTTCAAGGGAAAGTAAGAAAACAAGAATGCCCATCATCTAGCTTAATTGGTAAAGTCTTGAGCGAGTGGTACCCAAGACCTGGGATCGAATCTCGTCTACATCACTGCGCTTAGTCGCTCATTTACACAAAAAACAAAAGAAAAGAGAGAAAAAAAATACCGGTGATGGAGGAGAGTTTGGAGCCAGGTTTAGCATGAATGGTGATGGCAACAGAGGATGGAGAAATTGATCTTAGACATGCTGGGAATTCATATTCTTTTGGTTGACTCGTTTCAGTTTTTGTTTTGCCTTTCTTCGCTGGTGCCATTCCCATAAATTGCCTTTTGTGTATTTGCCCTCACTGCTTGTTTTGATTTGCTCATACTTCATATTCAATTGCAATGGGAATTGGAATCTGATCTTCACCAAAACAATGGGCTCCTTGGTTATAGTAGTTTTTTTGGGTCATCTATTGGGGTTGGCGTGAGTGGTTAAGAGACTATCGCTTCTTAACTAAAGTTTTGGGTTCGAGTTTTGGGTTTAGAAAAAAATCCCAACTACGAGAAATGCTCTGACCTTTCTTGTCGAAGAAGGTGGGAAACTCCTCGTAGTATGACCAAAACAAATAGTAGTTTTTTGTTTTTAGTTTTTTAAAATCGAAAATAAAATATGAAAATTAGAAAAAAAAATATATTTTCATTTTTTTATAATCGGTTTTTAAAATTGAAAAGTATGACTAATTTTACATAAGTTTCTTTGAATTTTGAACAATGTTGGGAGAGCTATTGGCGGATGGAAACGGCTCCTTATGAACGATTTACCCATTAATTAATGTTTTCCCTTCTTGTTCTAAAAAAAAGTATGACTAATTTTAACATTACTATACTTCTTAAGTATATAGTACACTTTTCTATTCATAAAACCAATTACTGAAAATTGACGATAATACCGAATAAGCCCTTAGTAACTCATTTAGTTGCACCTTTTTTTCCCTTCTATATAGCTTCTTTTATTTTAAAATTACGTAAAACACACAAAAGTTCATTTATATAATTATCGTATTAACTAAAGAGCCACGGTTGACTTAGTTATTTGGAAACCTTCTTCTACTCCTGTAATTAGGAGTGTGCACCATTCCAAGACTCGAAAATAGCTGAGGTATCGAACAAGAAGTTTCAAGTCTGATTACAAGTATAACCTTGTTGGGCACATCCTATAGAGAGTCAAATTAGGACATGTGCAAATGAAGTCTTGGTTTAGGTGTAGAAATTTGAGATACTGCATTTATTGCTTTCGAAAAATCCCTCTGTTTTTTTTTTGGTAAACAAAGTAGTTCATTCCTTAAATAATAATCTTGAAGATATTACAATTCGAGATTAATCTCTATTATATAAGGGAAGGAGGGAGCTATGATGTCCCCGAATGAAGAGACTATTATACCCCCTTTCCCTTTCTAAATTATAAATTCACTTATAAACGAAAGGGGTCTTCAAAGAAAAATATTATAACAATCACTCACAAGTCAATAAAATCATAGAATTGCATAATTTACATTATACAAATCACTCAAATGAGAAACTTTACAAAACTAAAGAATCACTTACAAATTACAATCAATACATTACAACGTCAATACATACTCACAAAAATATTCACAAAAATTTGACTTGAAATAGTGCACTTAATTCAAAAATCAACTAAAGAATTATAATATGAGAAATCATAAATAAATTCAATAAAATTTCTATTTTGTTCATAGAATTTAACTTTGAAAAGTAAAAAAAAAAGTAAGAAAAGATTGTGATAGAGACTAAACCAATCAAATTTTGCTACTAAAAATAAGTATACTTCGTACGTCTAATGTTCAAATTTTGACTCTTACTTATGTCAAACAAAACCGAAGTTTTATCCTGAAAAAAATCGAAGCATGCATTGCGTGCTAAAAATGCTAGTCGTTCCATATAGTAACTAGGGGGGTTGAGGAAAATCCTAGTTACAACACATTCATCTTCCATGACTCTACATGCCTTAGCCATGCTATCTCTCACTTGAATATGCTGTCAGCTACAATACTTAATCTTCGACCTCTTATTGAGCCACGACCGACACGTATTTAGCATGGTGGAATATAAATCAAAGTGCTCCTTCGTAAGAAGCTCAAATGCATTTTCACAATCAGAGTATATGATAGCCTTGGCCCTTGGGGAGGTTATGAGTCTCCGCAGAGTATACGGCCTCCAAGATCGCAAGGAGTTCCAATGCAAGAGAATCGTTAGTATATATTCTTTTCACAAACCCCACAGATCACCCCACAAGCCTTTACCATCCCAGATCACCCCACTGATTCCCACCACCTCAAGTATGCCAACAAAAAAAGCATCAACACGAATCACTAGACAATCCTGAGGATGTGCAAAACACAAATGGACACATTGCACTGGTACATACTTCCACCGATACGCACTCCCGTTGCCTGAAAGCAGATCACCTGTATAAGTGAAGGCTCTTGGCCATGGAAAACACAACTATTCCTATCCTCCCGTATCTCATGACATAGGTAAGGGAAGACACTTTTCCAAGGTAACTCTCTAAAGGACTCATTGGATGTCGTTTTTTCCTGAAGCCAAGTTGTAAAATCCCCACTAGGACCCACATGCACCCCCAAATCTCTCTACTTTGAGCACATTCACGAATAATATGGGAATTGTGCTCGATCTGGCAATGACACCTAGGACAGGAAGGATCTTGAACCATTTCTCTAATTGCAAAAAGGTGTATGTGAGGTATGCGGTCGTGCCATAACAACCACATAAAGAATTTGATTTTGGATTCAAAATGACTCTTCCAGATCCAAGACAAATCCACCTCAACCAAAGGTTGGGGAAGAAGGCAGCATAAGCAGATATGAGCACAAAGCCATTATGATTCACAAATTTTGATATGAGAAGATCCTCCGAAGAGTTATAAAGAGGTGGGATACTAAGAATACGACTGACAATGCAACTCGGAAGAGTAAGCGTTAAAGTAGAGAAATCCCATAGTCCTAAGGATACTATAATTTGGACTTCTCTAGCACTTTCCCTTAGGACAGAGGCACTTGGACCCAACTGCGGAAAGGACCAATCAACAACCAATCATCTAAAAAATTCCTTCTCTATCTATAAACATTTTAGTGACTTTTTCTTATATAAAAAAACAATAGTAGTGACTTTTACGCCTTACACAGTTACACGATAACATAAGATGTGAAATTAGATGTTATCAAACCAAAGACCGAAGAATTACAAAATGATTAGTTTGACCTAAGCTTGATCTTGATGCACTTTGATTATGGAATGTTCTTCAAATTATACCTAAACACTGGACTCTACCAAAAGAAAGATATATATATATATGGATATATCCATCACATTACAAAGAGAAGCCATTGGTACCTTCAAAGTTCAAACACCCCCTTACCAACAGTAACCTTGCATCAACTTCCGTGGGTGAGCAAGCATATAATCCTACAAAATTAGGAGGAACATCGGACGACTAACTTACAAGAACGACCAAGCCAATTTCGATTCAAATACACGCATGCCACATACAGATAGAAGATTAGGAGGAACATCAGATTGCTCAGACTTATTCAAGTGAGAAGAACACAACCTCTGCTCTTCTTTTATGTCCAGCCTTCAATTTCATCATCCTGATATACACAAGACAGTTTCTGGAAAACCGCTTCAGATATTTACTTCTATCTTCAACTCTTACATTCAAGGCATCATATAGTTCACTTTTAACAGAAGATAGAACATTTTTGCATCAAAGCCACTATCCCAGTTTTCACTTCAGCCTGAAACATTGGAAATCACTTGTGGCTTTGATTATCTACAAAAAATTACAGATTGGTTATCTGCAGGCTTACGCAACCCCGAACAAGTTTCAGCAAGTATAGGTAACGGAAAGCAGAAGAGAAAGGAATAGCATGGCGAAACAAGGATAAGACTTGGAGACCAACCAAATTAACCTTAGAGAGAATGTTGAGAATACTTCGATGAGTTAAGTCATAGCCTCTCATTTGTTTGCATGAAGAAACAATGGCGGTAAAATTCTTCAAATGACAACCTGTCAGCTGCAGAAAGGGGGGAAAAGAAAAGACGAAAACACACCAAGGGTCGAATGAATCAGAGCACGAACTCCGATATATGCTACTAATAGACTAGTGCATTCAGGGATTTGTAAAGCATGACATCATAAAATGCCAACCTGGATTTACACACAACAGCCTAGAACACATGTCGAAGCAGTCTGGATGTATTTTTTGTAGGACAAGCTGCAAAAAAGGAAGGCCTATAGAAGTCTTGATGTTCTTCAAGAGCTGAAAAGAATATTCAACAGAGTAAGAAAAAAATGCAATAGTTCACAAATTAAAGCAAAAGAACTAAATTACCTGAACATTAGTCCTGCCGTAGAAAGGGGGATAACCATTTAAAAGTTCAAAAAAGATTGCCCCGATGCTCCACATGTCAACCTAGAGAGCAGCATAAAGCTTACACAAGCAATTGCAACTTTTTTGCAATTATCTTGAATTGTATGCAAGAACTTCTTACTTTATAATCATATCTTTGAAATCCCAGCATTTCTGGGGCCATATACAATGGTGAGCCGCAAACAGTTTCAGCATAATCCCCCGAATTCAAAAATCTACATATGAAGAACAATAGAAGCATAAAGAAAAATACTACATATGCACCTTTTACTTTATTAGACATGACCATGCTCAGACAGACATCATCTAGTAAAGCACAAAACTTACTATCCAGAAGCAAGAAATAGTAATCAGTTTAAAAATAATCGACGTTAGCTGTGTAAATATTTGACTACTTACCTTGAAAGGCCAAAATCAGCAATCTTTAGTACCAAACCACTGTCAGAACTGGATAATAGAATGTTCTGCAAATCCAATTACAGAACTTACTAACAATTTTCAAAAGCTAAAGCCTTTTATTGTTTTCCCAACTGAGTTAAGTTTAGATATTCATTAAAAGTTTTCAAGAACAAATTAGATCTTTATGCACGGAAATTCTCATGAAGGTCAGTCGTTTCAGAAGCTTAGATTATCGTAAACTTGATGGAAAGCCTCTTCTTTAAATGACAAACGTATTCTTTCCCTTCATGGATCACCTATACTCTTAAAGTGACCTTTTATTTTTTTAGTGATCTCTTTAAACAAACCTAAATTAACTCTAATACCTTCATCATTTACATATTATTCATCATCTTAAGTAAAAGAGAAATTTAGGTTTCTAGGCTCAACACTAAAACTATTGTTATTTCCAATCTTTTACAATTCCACGTTTCCAATTGTTCGGAAATTGCGTTTTAGGTTCCATTAGTTTTTTCCATTTCAGGAGAAAACCTTTATTTCAAATCAAAATTTAAAAATTCATTTTACATATCTTTCTTTTCTTTGATTCCAAAACAAAAACGAAATCAATTTCGATCTTATCCATCGAATAATATTTCAATAGAGCGTGTTTTCTGTGGAAAATAAAACACACCAGTTTTTTTCTCACACCAGCGATGACCAATAGAATGTTTGCAAAATCATATTCTACAACTCTATCACTTCATAGTGGAGGCATGGCTCTGTCTTAACTCCTAGGGATATTCATGCTCTCTCATAAGTTGATCTAATTTGAATGCAATATTGTGAAATGCCTAAGAAATGGCAGTTTTTTCATCTTGCACAAATTCACTAGAAGAATAACATCCTTCCACAGCACAATTCATACCACTTTTGCTGCCTCTCCGTACTCTTCACAGAATCTACAAGCTCATACTAGCCTACTCTTGATGTACTTGTACAACCAACCAACAGCTGGCAAACGAAATACATTTCTCACAACTCTTTTCAGTTATAAATATAAGTGCCACCATGTCAACATGTGCAAATTAGGTTTCAAAACCACCATTGAAAAGATATTGGTTCAAACTAATTTGTATTGAAGACCAAGAAACAGGTGGATACTCTATCCAATTGAGTATTGACCATGTATAATGAGTGTTTCCAAAAGAGAAGACCCCGGCTATCAACAATTTAGCTTTTAGTCCTGAAACGTATGAAGATCCAAGCTTTCTCACCACAAACTCACATAACCAATTCAACTTAGCATAATTTTCCAAAGTTCACTGAGACTGCCAACATACCAAACCATGCCACAGACAAACCTAGTACATAATTCCACAGCCCTAAGAAACTTCGCAATATACTGTCAGAAAAACCTAATATTCAGTGTTTTAACATTAATCCAACCTCTAGTAGCTCCAATCAAATAATTAGCAGTACCTCTGGCTTCAAATCTCGATGGACAATTTGATAGCTTCGCAGTATATTCAAACCAGCCCCTGCAAGTGATCACCAATGAGGTTTTCTTAACTTAGCTACCAACACAAGTCTACAATAAACGAAATGGACATACATGAATCCTACTTACCTAGTTGACACATAAACTCTCTCGCAATTTGCTCTTGAACTCTACCACAGCGACAAATATAAGTAGCCAGATCACCTCTATTACAAAACTCAAAAACCAAATAAAAACAACCTTCAACCTGAACAAGGAAAGATCAAGTGTTAAAACAGAGAAACATATGCAGAGTGGAGATCCTTCCCAAAACTCAATTTCAAAGACTTCATATGTATCAAACCAAAATGCAATACCTAACACTACATCATATCCCCAAATCCAATAACAAACCACAAGGGAAACTCACGGGGTGGAGTGCCACCGCACACGCAACCTCAAACCTAATCAGTCAATACTAGCAAGAAGCGAGGATGTACATTGAGGCGCGGGGTGTCAGCTTCAAAGAGAACAAAAATTATCTACATTTCCACTGGGCTAATCAAAAGTAAAAATACTAAAATAGTTTTGATTGTGGATACTGCACAACCACAAATTTAGTCCCAAAACCAATTGCTGACAGCCGAAACTAAAATTTTGGGTCTACCACTACCAAGAAGCAACCCCCCCCCCCCCCCCACACACACACACAAAGAAATCCTTTACAACCCAGATAGCGTCTATCCAGTAGATAATCCACCCAATAAAGATAGACCGTAGACGGTAATAATTAGTGGAGTGCAACTCAACAGAATCAATTACTTTTTAGTTGTCTATTCCTAGTAAGTAGTCTACCCAATGGATAGATGTGTCAGTCTCCCTTTTAAACACCCATAACATTCAGATTGTTGCAACAGAGAACCCTACAAGAATTACAGAACAAATAGAACAATAGTAAATAACAACAATTTAGCAGCACAAAATACCATCATCTAAATACTTTACCCACCTTAAAATTCTCAAAATTTTCTGATAATTCATTAGTCCCACCAATTAATTTCCCCAATTGAGGATGTAACATGTAAGTAATGATAACATGACATATAAAAATCGAAATGGGCAAAAAAAAAAAAAAAAACATAAAGATACCCAGAAAAATCAATTCTTCAGACAGAAGAAAAATCAAAGATACACAAACCTGGAAGAAATCAAGAAGACGAATGATGTTAGGATGATTAACAGTGGATAAGAAGTTAATCTCACAATCAAGGGAAGATTTGAGTTTTGGGGTTAACATAAGAAGGTTGATTTTCTTCAAAACAACATCTGGAGTGTCAGGGTAATTCAGATTATTAGCTCTCCAAACAGTGGATAATGGGTTTTCACTGATTTTTTCTCTCAAAATGTAGTCCTTTATCGTTGTCTTGATTTTTGGGGTTGTTTTACATGTATTCATTATCGGATTACAGAAAGAATTACAAAGGAGTTGTTAATTTGTGAAGAACAAAGTTTTTTAGAGGGTTTTTTTGGGAGGTTTTTCTCTTTAGGTGTTTTCTTAATAAAAATCTAACAATCTCTATTCTCCTAATATAAAAGATCATATTTTCATCCAAACGACTATGCAACGGAGAAAGTTAAGCCAAATTAGAGAGAACTCACAAATTGGATTGCTTCATAGTTCATATGAATTTTTTTTAGTAAGGCCATTTTTATCAAATTTGCAAAGTATCTAGTTCATATACTTGTGTTGGAATTTATGATTTTTTAGGAATTGATTGTAATTTGTAAGTGTCGCTTGGCTATCTATGAATGAAATCTGTTTTCTTCTCTTGATTAAAAGCTTCGGCTGCTAAATTGTTTAGATGGTAATGTTTCATAGAGAATTCGGACTACTTTTTGTTTTTATTATGTCTTTGTAAACACACATACTAAAAGTTGCTTATGAGGGATCTCAAACACATGAGAAGGGTGAGCAACCGCTCAAGGCCTCCTATTTTAAAGGATCCATCTATATTTAATTTTCGTACTTTTCAGGTTCTTTGTGTTTAGATGAAAAATACATTGTTAAACCAAAAAAAAATTCTGCTAATCTATATACTTTTTTTTCACACTGTTTGTGGCAATCCCCACCAACCTTAGGTCACTAGATAGATTAATTTTCGAATTTGTAGGATGTAAAACATTTTAGGAAGTAGACATCCTTGTGTTTATGTGGACCAAATAACTCTTGAGTTATGTACTCTATACTTACTAGTGTAATTTTATGTCGACCAAACGAACAGTCAAGCTTTTTGGAAATGATGGGTATGGTAAGGAAAACGTCACCCCCATAAAGCTCCTAACGAGGTTTAATCCCATTACCTTGAAATCATGAGGCCAAACCTTTACCTTAAGTCCGACATTGCTTGGTAACTCATTGAGTTAGTTGCGCATAAAAAGAATAGTAATAAGTACGTAGATGAACTTCTGCATCTCCAATTCTCCAGCTTTTATACAACCTTAAAATGTTTCATTGAAGATTTATGTACAAGTAAAGAACTCCCAAGATAAAAAGACTCATTGAACACCTCATTGTCAAACTATCAATCCCGCCCAGTAGTCAAAACTCACAAGTAATAGAAACACTCCTCTCTAGCTCCGATATTGCAAGTATGTCTGTCTTAAAACCTCTCTCCAACATATTTTTATACACCTTGAAAAATGACAAAGAACAAAGCTTTTATACATGGTAATATAAGCCATCAATCAGAAATAGAACCTTTGCAGAAACCAGACATAACTTAAAACACAAAGCCTAGCTCCCACGTTGGCACGTTCTTCATAGTTCTTTCGGTAAGACACTATTCACAAGAGCAGAAGTTTGATGGTAGGACATGCAAAATATTTACTAGGAATTTTCCCTTGAAGCTCCTTCAGTAATACTATCATGAATCATATGGGACCTGTTTCCTTGAGTAACCAACAACTCCTTCAATTCTTTATAACTCCGGAGTTCTTCGAGAGCATCAGCCGTTGTCCTAGACATGGCAAGGCTTGATGACAACATGCTTCTGCAAGCCCCCTTCTGAGACTGTTGATCGTCATCTGGTTTCAGAACAGGTTCTTCGTTGTTGTGACAGC
Organism: Beta vulgaris subsp. vulgaris; assembly: GCF_026745355.1. Taxonomy (NCBI): domain Eukaryota; kingdom Viridiplantae; phylum Streptophyta; class Magnoliopsida; order Caryophyllales; family Amaranthaceae; genus Beta; species Beta vulgaris. Next base: position 8,302,374 of record NC_079207.1, read on the forward strand.
TCACAGTCTTGGAGACTGTCAATGAATCCTGGCGAAGAGGTGGAGCTTTCTTCAGCATTAATACCAGAGCACCAACTGCAGCATCTTGGGATTTTCTAACAGGGCCGTATGCTCCATGTTCTAGTGAGTCATTGGGTTGCCCTTTCTGATCAAAGGATTCAGGCCTACGGAAATGTTGGTATATTTAGTGAGCATGAGCCAAATGAAGTACAAAAAAAGGCCATACATAGTATGATAAAAGAAAAAGGGGGGAAAGAGGAAGTTAGAGATGCTACTGCAAATTCATACATTCATCTATACGTAAAAAAGTTTGTCAAGCAGCCAAAAGTTCAAAACAATTTGTATATACATAATTTCATTTCACAAAGTATACTTCTCTTACTAAATTTACAAATATGAGTTCCCAGTTGAGATAGTTTAGAAGGTGGTGGCAACAGTGATAGTCTAACCACTACATATGAACTTGAAGTGTCACCATTGGCAGTTGTGGACTATGCCATATTACAAATTTATTTATTATATTGGTTCATATATGAATACACTGGTGACTCGTCACATTGACCCCTACTCATAGTTCATTACTTTCTAGTTCCAAACTAATTGCAACACAGGGAGGAGTCACAATAATTTAGGAGCTCGCGTGATGAGGAGAGATGTACGGAGATGAAAAGAGGGACCATATGATGAAGAGAGCGACATTAAGAAGCATCAATCAAATAAGTTAAATGTTGCAATTGTTTTGGAACTTCGTAAAGAGAAAGTGTCGTAAGAATTTTGGAATGAAGAAAGTAGCACCAGCATAAAATGCTCCGACTATTCACAGGTAAACAGAGAATGCCGTTAATTAAGCATAAAATTCACAGGTAAACAGCGTCTTTAATTGCTTTATCAAGCAAACTAGCAAAGACCAGAGGTTTCTTAAATGTGAGCATGATATATATGATAAGAAATATGCACCGTAAAGGCACAAAAAGAAATGAAGATGTTTAAAAATTGGGCATTATGCATAACTACTACCTTGTTTTTTTAGATGCAACATTTGTCTTCTTGTTGAGTGGATTAAAATAATCAAATGTTGCATCTAAAAAAACAGAGGTAGTACATATCTCCAAACAAAATCACAACAGCATTTGAACGAACACATATCTTTTTTTTTTAATATACATGGCTTCATGCTACTTTCTTTCAATTACTAAAAGGAGATAGCTAAGGTAAAATAAGGAAGCTCTAATTCCTTAGTCCATCAGTAATCAAGGAGATTATGAAGGTAAGCTTCTATCACAAGGAATTCCACCTGCTCCCATTATTACTAATGTTTTGCTAGACCTGACTTGTGTTTTTAATTCCCAAAGAACTTAACCACGCCAGCTATTTTAGAGGCTCCATCAAATGGTTCATTAGCCAATTCTCTATTATCAAATGTTGATGGATGAAGAAGTTCCGCACACACAACACTCAACACTCAAGAGTCTTACACAAAAAAAGCTTCATCACAAACGTAAGCTGCATATATCTCATCATGAGCTCTGGGCGAGAGCCTGGAGCAATGGCTTATAAATTCCATATATTTTGTTTGTTAAGGTTCAACAATCAATCGCTGACAGACCGACAGCTAAACATGAGAATGATTAGTTGATTTCCTATCCATTTTCCTTTCACCACTCACTTAATTTGGTCTTACTGCAATAATGATTTCTTCAGCGCTTACTGTGTTTTTAGTGCTTACTAAGGATAGATTCGCCAATCTGTTATATAATTTCTAGTGCTCGTATTATGTTGCTCAGAGCTCCCTCTAAGCCGTTGACCTAAAACAGGTAGTTAACTTAATAAAGTAGAATTCACATAGAGGTCGAGGTAACATCATCTTTTAAATCCTATTCATATAACATATAATTATCAATATTAACACACCAAACACTTTGCAAGCAACCTGGGATGGAATGTGGATATGTTACTAAATTCCCTATAAAGCACATCAAACTGAACATATGAATGTAGCAGAACGACAATTTACCTGCTGCCTGTCATGTCATCATCGTCAACAACAAATGGGCAAGCGAACTCAGCATCATCAAAATCATCCTGAATTGATGGCCTACTAGAACTCCTAGAAAAAGAGATGCCTGGTGAACTGGTGGATGATATCCTGATCCCAGAATATCTGCCAATTTCATCTCTCCCCAGAGAAAACTGCATAAAAGAAATATTGGAGCACTATTAAGTGAAGAAAGTCCCATCAAGAACTAGAAGCAGCATACACATTCAAGAACTAGTGGCTCAAGAGAAATTACCTTCTCAATAGATGAACCACTTGGACCTGTAGACCTATCTGATTTCAAAGTGACAGCTCTCGTAAGTTTAGGGGGAGGAGAAGGTCGCAAAGCTTGCTTGTTGAAAGCCTTACTAGCAGGAATGCTTACAGGAGCACTTTCACATCGCAGCAATGCCTTCGACGCATCAGTCCTGGAAACATATGCTGGTGGGGAGGGGGAAGGGGATGGCGAAAAGGCAGGGGAAGGCCAATACTCATCATAACCAATATATTTGCTAGAAGCTTGAAATGTTTCAGGTAAATGCTGAGGCAAGCTCAAAGGCGGGGGATGTCTGGACCTACACTTAGATACAGATGCATGTGAGTCTGAGTATGTGGGAGATGGAGATGGTAAAGTCGATGGTGATGAGGTTCCATAATTTTCATAGCTCCAGCTATGACGTCTTGAAAATGGGGAGCAAGATGGGGAGCCATGAGACCTGGGAAGAGAAGGGAACCTTTTAAGTGGATCTGCTAATGGGCTTCCAACATAATCTGATATAAACTGTGGAGACATAGGGGTTGATGGCTCTGAGCTCACATCAGAAAGTATAGATCGATATGATACTGAAATACAAAGTCTACCACATGAAGTATCAACAGGGGCAAAATTGAATCGTTGCATATCAGCCTCTTCTTTCCTTGTGAAAGGCTCAACAAAGGAAGAAACACGATGTGCAAGTGTGTATGTCCGAATTTGTCCAGATGAAATGAGGTCCCTGAAGAGCTTGTATGCAGGCAAAAGTCTTATAGTTACATACAATGATCTCAAAAGCACTATTGACTTCTTATATAATGAGTGCAAATTACCACTAGACTTTTTGCTCCCTAAACCACCATCCCTACTCTTCCGGCTCTCATATTGTACCACCCATCTTTCTATAACCTTTTCTTTCCTTGGTTCAACACCGAATTCCTCACCTACCAGGTTCATAAAATTCGAAACCCGCTCCTTCAATGTAGGGTTCTTCACAAAATCCTTATTTGGAGAAAAGCTACCAGGATCCCAGGCATTGGATGGTTGAACCAGAATCACATCAACTACCATTGGTTCAAGATTACTCTGACGCCAAAAATCGATATTTTCCAACGCTGCAGGGCATTCCCTCAGGCCTAAATTAAACCATTTGTCTCTAGTCCTAAAACTTGAAGACGACGAGGATGATGATGATGGCGATGACACTGCCTGTTCTCCACTAAAATTCCGCGACGACATATAAGGTGATCTAGATTCTAGTATTATCTGGAGGGTCTTGGTGAAAAACTCAGTTATAATTTGCTCTTTTTTAGCAGTATCTGAGTGAACATTGCCACGAGATGAAGCCATACTCAAAACAACCAAATTTATCACACAACCCCCAGAACAGAAAAAACCATACAATTCAACCCCAAAAACCCACAAAGGGAAGAATCTATCAATGCCCAATTATCCACTTGATTACCATTCTGTTAAAAAGGAAATACAAAAATAGAAATTTCAATGATCACTAATCATAAAAATCACCAACAACACAAATTAAACTTAGAAAAACTACTACACTACCAATCAAAACATATCAAAACACAACTAAACCAAAATAAAGAACAGATTTTTAACTCAAATAACGATCATATAGTAGTCAAATTCTGATTATAATGATTACCCCGTTACATAAAATCCGAAATTCAATACAAAAGAGAGAGAATAAAAGTGAACTTACCAGTCAAAAAGCAAGAAACCCACTTGAGGGTTGAGAATTCTGTGTTGAATTTGGTTATCTTGTGATGAAGAACCCTAAAATTATGAGAAAAAAAGAGCAAAAATATAGGAGAGAAAGTACGAAACATAACAAGATAAAAATTCAAAATCAGTTTAATAGTTTATCTGAGGGCACAAAACTAATGAGATAGAGAGAAAAAAAGTGATAGAATTTAGCTGATATATATTTAAACAGTCAAGGAAGTAGAGAAGAAAAGAGTTGGAAGGCGAAAAACTCAAAACTGAATTAATTGACTACAGAATATAACACCAGAATCTCCCCCAAACATGGTCTTATCTGTTTGTATACCATAACAAAACACAAGTTTAATTTACTAATGTTTTCAATGGCCTCTTTTAGGTAACATTGTGGGACCACAATTTTGGCCCAATCACATCAACCCGACTCATAATCAACTGTTGAAGGGGTCCACATCATATGATTTAAATGAGATTTAATTTGTTCGAGTTAATAGGAAATTTATTTATAGACACTTGAAATAAACAGAAAGTTTATTTGAAAATGAATGAAGTTCTATATAAGAATAATGATGGATAACTATTGTGTTTAGTGGTCATATGTTGTCTATTAATGTATTTCTATTTGAGGCATGATGCTAGTTAACTTGATTCTAGTAGGCTTTTTTCTTTCTTTCTTTTGTTATTGTATCCAAGTAAAATATCGGAGTAAAGTTAGTCTTAAAGTTCATTGTAGTTGTATAGGCATCTAGCTATCCATTAAGAAAGTATGTATAGTTTAGAGTAGTGTGATGTGTAATCAAGCAGTTCTTGAACAAAAGAAAAGTAATTAATGTTAAGTTGATGCTTTGCGTCCGTATAATAAGACAAATTTGGTTATGATTAGAGATAACAATAGACTCGTCATTTAGATCTGATTATTTCATATCATCCACTTCATATTTGTCTTTTTTCCTGTTCAAATTGTTGTCAAGTTAATTAGATATTGTTTGAGTTTAGGTTGGATCCAAGTCTATATTTCCAGACCTGTTCAGGTTAATTTTGGATTTGGCTCAACAACACTATAATAGGTTGATTTACCACTTGGAATTTTGAGTTTATTGAGTCATTTTGGATTAAGTCGAGTCAAATCACTACATTTACATAGAAATTTACTAATGTTTGGATATATGCAAATGTCCGTTGATATGTATAGATAAATACACGTATAATTCAACTTCAAGCTTCGAGATCAAACCAATTTTCGATTTTAGTTGGTTGAGGCTAGTTTGGATATGATTGGTTGACTATTTGCTTCTCCTTTTCTCCTTTATATTGTGGAAGATCATTTAATTATATTTTGATAAAAAAAAAAGAAGCTAGTAACTAGTTTACATCATTGCTTAAGTTAATGATTTGCTTGCATAAGGTCATGATACCAAATCTTATACTTCCAATTTTTTTTTTGTTGGGGGGAGGGTTCAAGTAATAATATAGTCAGTTATATTGATGATAAGCCCCAATTTCAATTTTCATTCCAATTGTCTAGCACGAATAGTCTTAGTTTATTAATTAATGAAGTTTCTCTCACTTTTTGTGAGAGTTTTCAATCACATATTTTGTGTATTGTCAATTTTCATTTTGTGAGATGTACAAACATTATAGGTGCTCAAAAACTCATACAATGTGATTCAAAATAGTAATAATTTTTTTGTCCGAAATTACAATTAGTACCAATTATTTAGCAACCGTCTCGGGATGAAATCATGATAATCATTCTCAAAACTTTCTTGGAAGAATAAACAATCTATTTGAAGGCTATATAATGAACCAACGATTTAACAAAGGCACACCACATTGTTAGATTTGATTTATGAACTTCCTAGTCTTCTAAGAGGAGAAATTTGTTTGAAGACCCACTAATAACTGTCTCAACTAAAACCTCCCTAGTACAAAGAAAGAATAATAGAAGTGTCGTGCTATGGTAGATACATAGACCAAGAAATGGATGGGCTTACCCTTTCGTAAAAACGAGTTTAGATGCCAAAAGCCCACTAGAGGCTGGGCCAAGCACTCGCAATCAATAACAAGTATATACTTGCAAGTAGCCCAGTCCATACCTAAATCCTTGCTGTTTTTGGGCCCATGCTAGACAAATGCAAGACACTTATTAATGTTAAGTCTACTTGGTTCAAATTATGGCTAGATCCGTTCAAATTAGGCCTCAATATTTTTTCTTTTCTATGCCTTCAGAAATACTCCTCAAAAAAAGAAAGAAAAAGAAGTATAGCCTTATACTTTTTGTTACTATCAACTTATTGCAAGAAAATAAATTCATTATCCTTAACAATAAATTTAGTTGGACTCCTACTGGGGATCCCATGATAAAATGAAGGGCATGTCAGACCGCAACCTCTAGTATGTTAACATGACTTGAATTGGATTTGCAGGCAGACACTTCGAGAGTGGGGGGAAGGTCAGGGAAACCCTCTTCCAAAGTGTCCCTAGAGGGGATCGAACCCCCAACCTTAAGATTGGAAGGTTCTTTTCATACCACTAGGCCATAGCTTGGTATCCTTAACAATAAATGATTGTACGGACATTGGTGTATAAGAGAATTGTTATTGATGAAACAACTTAGAGGTATAAACTACAATATTGTTCACTTAGATAACCAAGCTTGCTTAGTGGAGGTGGTAGAGAATTCACCTTGTGACTTTGAGGTCACAAGTTCGAACTTTACTACCTACCTGTACATAAGAATACAGATTCCTTTATATCCTCCTTTCTTTCAAGCGTTGACCTGCGTAGCTGGGTCGGGTGACTTGTGAAATGTGCTGGTTTAGTAAAGTCCTTCTTTTTAACAAAGGGTTCCCATTAAGAGTCCAAAAAAATATTGTTCACTTAGATTAAAAACATAGTTATATATAATTTCTATCGAAATATATAGTATATATTTTCATAAGATCATCTATAAGAAAATTGTAACACTCTATCCTCTATTTGAAATAGATAAGAAAACAAATATAAATAAGTATTTGTGCAATGAGCTTGATATTGGAATCAAGTTTAATAAATTAAATTTTCATTAAGTCCAAGTTAATTCAAGTTAAAAGAAGCACTCTTAATCTCACTTTTTTTTTATCCATATGAGCCACGAAGGCAGTACAGAGTAGAAGAAGGGGATGGGGGATTCGAATTTGTGACTTATCCTTCACAACATCTCAATCTTAACTATTAGGATACCCTTAATCTCACTTTTGAGTGTCAGTCATAATCCTTGGCCTAAAGTCCTAATTGGGTAAGTTGACCATGGTTTATGGGGTCATACTTTATATGTTGGCAATGTCAACCTTGATTTGTCCCACCTATCATTTCAAATCCTTAAAGCATTGTGTTTGTTAAAATCTGATAATCAAAGTCTTTTCCCTTTGTAAAAGTCCAACTAGAACCACCTACAAAAGAAAAAAAAGGAAACTAAAGAAAAGGAATGTACGATTCCATTATAATTAGATCAAACATAAATAATATACTTTTTCCGTTTCAAAATAGTTGCACCATTTGGTATTTGATCACTATTCATCAATCAATTTTGACAAGCTTTATTAAAGTTCAAAAAAGCGTATTGACAAACGTGAAAAAGCAAACAACGATACAATTATTTTGAAACGGAGGAAGTACTCCCTCTGTTTCAAATTATAAGGCATTTTAGCTAGAAGAATTTGTTTCAAAATATAAGGCATTCTACAATACCAATGTAAGATTCTATTATCAAGATAAGCTTATAGGTTATTTTGTATTATCAATACAATATTTAATGTCGATTCTTATTACCCATACAAATCTAACTAAAATTAACTAAATTCTTAATCTATGTGCAGAAACCTAATTAAACGACTTATATTTTGAAACAGAAAGAGTATATAATAAGAAGACATACTTAGTTTGTTATTAATTTTTGAAGTAAATAATATAAGAAGACATAGTTGACTAGTTGTCGACCTATAATTTGTGGTTTCTGATGGTAAATGGAAACTAAAACATTAGATAAAGTGCACTTGCATATGTTTGCTTTGTTCTTTTGCTCCTAATTAGTTGTTTTTGACATTGAACTTCTTTAACTAATGCTTCTTATCTTCTAGTACATATACTAATGCTTCTTATCTTCTAGTACATATGAATGTATAATGATAAGGCTTTGAATTCAAAAGAGATGCCACAAAAGAGACATTCCCACTTGGTTGTTAAAAGCTACTTTTGAAGGAGAATATATATATACATCAATACATGTACACATATCCCATTTTTTAGAGCTTGTCTTGGCGTCCAACCGTTTGAGTCTCTTAAGGGACTCAAACGGGGGTAATTTAGTCATTTTATGCGTTGGAAGATTTCACGCGCGCGTGTGGCTGACATTTGCTTGGTACTAATGCTAGGTTATAATGGTACCATTCTCCGAAAATATTGATACCTTGGTACCAGTCCTGATAACAATTTGATACCAATGTCAGGTTATAATGGTACCGTACCATTGTGTTTTATTTTGGGTGTTTGAGTCTTTTTTGGACTCAAACCGTTGATTACCAAGCCTTTCTCCATTTTTTATATAGTATGATACTAATTGATCAATTCCATGAAAGCGACAATCGTTATATGTCCCTTAGCTTGATTTTGAATTTTTCCTAGTTATAAAGGATTTATGTACTGCCGGTTCTTTATTATTGTTTTTATTTACTTTTTTTCATAGTTTTTATTGTATGTATTTTAATAGTAATATTTTAGAATTTACATCATAAAAAATTTATAAATATTATAAGACTATACATAGAGATCAATCTAATTAAATCACACATAATTATGTTTTGTTGCTTATATATCGATCAAAATTCGTGGTCAAAGTTTTTCTCTTTTCAAATAGAATATTCCAAGAAACATCAAATAGGAACGAGGACTATCTTTTATATTTTTCTTGGAAGTGTACTTGTAAAATATAAAATTAATTGGATTACTATAATCTTGGAGAGTTTTATTTTATTAAAGTGCTAGGATTATGTTAATAACGCTTTTATATCTATAGTACATGCATGATAGGATTTGTATGTTCATTATATGGATAATACATGCTTAATGGTGCTTTAATTAGTAGCCATACAATTAGCAAATTAATATTTGCTTAATCAGATTGCAGTAAACCAAAGCTATAGATTTGATGAATCCAGTGTCCATTGGAGCTTAGCATGATGAAATCCAGTGTGTTGCGGCAAATCAAATCCCACTCATAAATCTCGTATAAAGCCTATGCGTGAAAATCTTGTACGTAAATATTGTACTAATTGGTTGTTATTTTCTCCCTTTTTTTTTTGGAATGAAATCTACCATACATAGATTGGTTATTAACTTATTATTGTCATCCCACATCGATTTACCTGAAGCATCAAATTTAATTACCTAGAATGTCTTGGGCTAGTGGTTAAGATTGAGATGCTGTGAACGATAGGTCATAGATTATTTGAATCATCCCTTCCATTCTTTGTACTGTTTTTATGGCTCATATGAATCAAAAACCTAAAGCATCAAATTTTATCAAATACATTCTAAACATAACCTATAACCTTAATCCTAAGAAAATTATTACTCTTTACTAATAAATCTGCATGCCCTTCATCACCTCCTTGTAACTCAGTACATGCTCTAATTCTATACTATTGGCTAACTATAACCCTAGAAGGGGGTTGGCTAATCTAGGTAAAACTACGCTAGTAGAAAGTAAATTGCACGTTTGTTGTGTATGTGTTTGTTGTTGTTTTCTGATGTTCCTTCTTATATTTATACTGCTAAGGCACGTATAACTTCCTTGCTCTTTGGAGGGAAGTGATTTGAATCATTTATATATGATTCAAATCACAACTGTCATTTTCGGGCGCCATGATAATCACGTCCTTTTGCCCACGTTCCTGCATGCCTTTGTGATCAGATTAACTTTCATCCACGTCTTCGTCTTTGGCGTTGCTTTATCTTCAACCGCTATCTCTTGATTATTCTTAGGAGCTGGGTCTTCCTTTATGAATTGCTGACTGTTGGCTTTCATTGACTATTCATCATGGATTTCTTGACATAACTGAGCCTTCATTTTAAATTATTATTACACCCTTTGGGGCCTGATTCAATGAATCATAATAAATGCTAACTATATGATGCAAAAATGATAGTAACAATAGCTTTTAGTGTTATTTTGAGATTTCTTGGTTAGGTAGTGGTATGAGTAGTTTTTAGTGGTTAAAGTAGCGATACTAGTGGTTGTCAAAAGCTAAAATTTGTAGATTTCAGGATAGTGTTTAATAGTATATAAATTCTATATTAAAGTTTATTTTCGTTGGAGTTTTATTTGTAAACAACTACTTTGACAAATTCTTTACCAAACATCAATAATTTACACGAATTGTTGGAGTTAAGGCTTGAAAAGCCTTAGCTTCTTTTATTCTTTTGTCCCATATTGCTTGTGGGAGGGAATGCCTCCTTATTTTTATATTCCTTCCCTCCTTCCTATTATTGAGTTGGTACTTGAGATGTTTTTGTGGTTGGATGTCATGTTTGGTTTGGGCTTGCTATCACACACGCGCGCCGCCCGAACCTGGCCAGGGCCTTGGACTTTGGGGACTTAACTAACCTTTTGGACCCGGACTGAGTGCGTGTGTGACTGTTGGAGATTTGTAACGTTTTATTCGTTACAGGATTGATGACAATCCCTTATTATCCGCCCATTTACTGCCTTACGTTTTTTGGCCTGATTCTCTCCTATAAAATCAGTGCTTCTGATCAGTTTAAGACACACAAAACATTCTCTTCTCTTCCTTCTCTTCTCTCTCTTTCCTGGGTTTCGTGCTTTTCTCCAAAGTCTATTATGCTAGTGGTGGCAGTCTAGGCTGCTGTGAAACCTTGGGGAGCTTTCCGGCCAGATTGATTACCACCGTTGTCGGGCCGTAATTGCTTTCAAGTCAGTGGTCTCCTACCACGGTACAACCTTGAAATCTTTGTTTTTCTGCCATTGCGTTAAGTCAGTTTCTAACACGGATCATTTACTCAAAATATACGTTCTTTTCTATTTTAAGTACTCATGATTTTTTTTATTGTTCTTAATCTAACAATAGATGTTTGGTTGGTTATACCCATAACATGTCGTACTCGTTCTTTTACTCAAAATATATGTTTTTTTTTATATTGTTCACATATAAACTATATGTTCTTTTATACTTTATGGTATGCTCTATTTTGTTCCTTCATTATATAATATCATATACTCCTATTGTATTGTTCGTTGGTTATGCTCTTTTACTCGTAGTTTCTTCTTCTTTACTTATATATAAAGTCTTGTAATGGTTCATTTACTTATTGCTCATACACATACAACAACATAAACAATGGCAAAGCCTTAGCTTAATTCCAATCTTTATTCTTCATAATATACAAATTGTTTATTCACTTAAAACGTAGGTCCTCTTTTATATTATATTTCTCTATAATCATTTAAGTGTAACACTTTGACTTTTGCACTATTTACACACCTCACTTTGACCGTGTTCTTTTACTAATATATAAAAACAAAAATAATCAAATATATATATATATATATATATATATATATATATATATATATTATATATATATATATATATATATATATATATATATATATATATATATATTAATATATATATATATATATATATATATAATGTTAGTGGATTTATTTCAATGAATATTTTTCATAATACCAATTTTTTATAGTATTTATAAATATATAATTGGAGATATAATAGTCAAAGTTGTGATGAATTGACAAACGTGAAAATTAAACGATCGTACTTATTTAGAAACATAGAAAGTATTCTTTTACTTCTTGTTACATGCTCTATTAGGTCTTATAGAAAGACATGATATGTTCTTTTACTTTATGTCACCAATTAGCTCACAAGCAAATTGGAAAAATCTGAGCATCCAATCTAGTCAATTGTAGAGGTATTGAAAGCAGACTTGACTCTTTGAGTAGACTTTTGAATGAGAAATTAAAGTTCATGCTCTCAATTTTGATTCAAGAAAGCTTTAAAGCACTTGGAAAAAAAGGAAGGCATTACTTTGCTATATCACTAGACTGTAGACCCCTTCAAAAGTTGTTGTCAAGAGATGTTAAAACAACGAGTGTCCAATTCCCCGTCAAAAGAAAAAAAACTAACAAATAAATGAGTGTCAAATAATGAAGTATAAATTACTTTTCTTAAAAAATTAATTGAGAGTTTTTTCACTTTAGGTATCTAATAAAGTGAGACCAAATGAGAAGATGAACTTAATTTTAGTATTTGGACTTTGTGCACTTAAAATCAATTTCGTTATTAATAATTATGGGTTGTTAAATGACGCCTTAATTGGTTTTACTTACTAGCGTCTGTATATATACTTTTTTTTGTGTGACAGGAAGAAAAATAATTTCATTCATAAGGGATAGCCAAACGGCACTTACAATCAATTCCTCAAAAATCGAAAATTCCAACATAGGTATATAACACCTTAGAACTAGATACATCGCAGATTTGATAAAAAATAGCCTTAATAAAAAACTTTATCTGAATCAATACAATCTGTGAGTTCGTCCTGATTCGGCTTAGCTTCCGCTGATGCATAGTCGTTTGGGTGAAAATACTTCCATTGTCTTCTAGATTCTTACAGAGAATAGTGATTGTTAGATCTTCCTTCTTCATTAGACGAACAAAAAAAGAAATGAAACATCCTAAAATAAATACCATCTTAATGATGGGATATACTTATTGGAAGCAATTAAAAAGTTTTTTGGAATTACCACCGGTACGAACACCAGTGGAAGCCCCTAGAAAGATCCACATTTGAGACCAAAAAGAAAAGTGATGAAAAAACAAAGAGAAAGAAGAAAGAATGAAGGAAAAACCTTCAAAAAAAGAAGAAAACCTAGCGACGGAGGCTAGGAAAAAACCCTCCCAAGGAGAAACCCTAGAGAGAAAAACCCTCCCAAGGGGGAAACCCTAGAGAGAAAAAATTCTCCCAAGGAGAAACCCTAGAGGGAACTTGTTATTATAGGGGGAAGCCGTTTGTCTGTATATATACTTATCCCCACCTCTATGTATTTATTTTAGGACATTCAATTTCTTTTTTTGTTTGTTTGAAAGAGTAAGATCTAACAATCTCTATTCTCTGTAAGAATCTAGAAGACAACAAAGTATTTTCACCCAAACGACTATACATCAGCGGAAGTTAAGTCGTCGAATAAGAGCAAACACTCACAAATTGTATTACTTCAGATGGAGTTTTTTTATTAAGGTTATTTTTAATCTAATATGTTATGTATCTAAATCTAAGGTGTTATATACTTGTGTTGAAATTTTCGATTTTTTAGAAATTGATTAGTGTCGTTTGACTATCACGTATAAATGAAATCCTTTTTTTTCTATCAAAAAAAAAATATTTACTCCTATCTAAAATATGCACAATTTCCAGTGCATACCTTCTTGATGAGAAATTGGGGGATCCTTTTTGAAAGGGGTGAGATTCGAACCCCTGTCATCGAAGTGGGAGGAAAGACCTTATAACCACTTGACTAACCTTGATCCTCTAATAAAATCTATAAGTATATGGGATGTCTGTTCATGTAATCTTATTTAAATCAACATTTATGTGGCTTTGATTTCTTTTGAATTTAATTTAATCTTATTTAAATATAATGTGGTAAGGAACCAAAATTTGGTAGAAATTGAAGAATCAACATAAAATTAGTTGGATTACCTCGTCTTTTCACCTTAGTAGTCCATCTGTCATTCTCTTTGATATATTACTACCTCCATTTCTTTTTAGTATACCAAATACTGTTTTTTCTATTTTTGATAACATGAAACCAATTTTGCTAAATATTAACAATATAATATATTCTCTACAACCATAACAACGCCAAAATCATAATTCCAATAGATTAGGGTCGGCTGTGAGTATCAAAATTGCTATATCTTCAATATCTATATAGATTATCTGACTCCATTCTCCTATGTCAATTGTTATATTTCCTCGCAAACCCAATTTCTTTTTATCCTATACTCTCCATCCAAGTTATCTTTAGCTTCTCAGCCAAACTCTTTACTACCTTTGTCTATTCATCCTCTTCTCAATGTCTTATCATATATAGCCAAATTAAACCAATGTTAACTTTTTTTGTTTTATGATTATTAAACCAATGTAACTTAATTTCTCTTTTGTCATCTTTTACATTTTCTTCCAAATATATACATTTTAAAGTATATCCTTTCCTTTCCTTTAAACTATCACCATAACTTCCTTTATTTCAACAACAAGACAAATGTTGTAGTAAGAACCACAATATATTCTAAATATATCTCACCACTCACAATTCATTACATAAACAAGGTCTATATTTTTTAGTGCACTAGTTTATGTCGTTTATATTACTAGGTGGAGATAAAAGTTCATTCAACCATATCCACAATTTATAGAGCATAACAACAAAAACATCCACAAAAACATAAAAAATATTCCATGAAAAAAAGGCAGAATCTAGAATTATATATTTTCTAATATCAACTTCTACATATATTCTCACCCCACCCCAAATCCCAATAACACAAACCAAGCACTAGTGATATCCTAAAACTTCATATTTTTTCTCTCCCAAATAACAAAACAAAATGTTACCTACAACTTCACTTCCTCAACACCTCATTTCAGCTAATCTTCCTAGAAGAATGTTACTACTAAACTCCCCAAATTCTCACCCAAATCCAGCACCACCACCAGCAGACTATGTTACATACCCTTCGTCGCGACGCGGTAGCAGTATTGATGCTGATGTTGTCATGATCTTTTCAGTGTTGTTATGTTTGCTAATCTTCTCCATATGTGTAAACTGCTTAATTAGATGTATGCTTAAGTGCTTTGTTGTGATTACTGCCCAAGATCAGTCTAACCTACAAAAGAAAATTATTAGTAATGGTGTGGATAAAAGAGCATTAAGGACATTTCCAGTGGTGAAATACTCTAAGGAAGTTAAGATTCAAGGGTTGAGTACAGAATGTGTGATTTGTTTGTCAGAGTTTAAAGGAGGAGAAAAAGTGAGGATTTTACCAAAATGTAACCATGGATTTCATGTTCATTGCATTGATAAGTGGCTTAGTTCTCAATCTTCTTGCCCTACTTGTAGGCAGTCTTTGGTTGACACTTGTCAGAAGATTATTGGATGTGATGTTGATAATCATCATCATCATACATCATCATCATCATCATCATCAACAACAACATCATCATCTATATCATCATCAATAACATCTTTTCCTAGTGACACAATTGCAATCAATATTTTGCCACTTGAAAGGGAAGATTTTGTTAGAGATTGAAGTGGGTATATATATTTGTTAAAACTTCAATTTTGTGGCTTTTGATTTGTCAAAGTGGACAATTTATTAGCCAACTAATTACCTTGACTAGGAAAATTTAGAAGTTCTCTAATTGCTGTACAAAGATATACATGTTCATTATACTTTTTGTGTATTTTGTCCAAATGATACAAAGAATTCACAATTAGCCATATTTTTTCGGTACTTCTGTAATTAATTTGTTGCTTCAATTGGTCTGAGATAATACGCGCTCTGTTGATTGGAGAAGCGACAATTGTTGTTCTCCTCCAAGAGTCCAGTTTATATACTACTTCTGTTTTCTATTATTTGCAATGATTAGACATTTTTCCTCTTTATTTTATGTCAAATCGATGCACATAATAAAAAACGGAAGTAGTACTTAACAAGCATCTATTATACATCCAATTAAGTATATGTGCAACTGGCTTGGTGCGTGCATCATATATGCCGGTACATGTCATGCTCAAGTATTCTCAAAGTACCTTGGTCATACCTATTTATTCCTAGTATAACAAGAGAAGTGATTAGTCTATAAAACAAGCTTATATTAACTATGCGCGCGAAAATATATGTAAGTATACTACTGAAGTCTATAGTTAGGACTTAGGAGAGAAGGCAAAAACCCATCTTGCCAGAAGCTACACACACATTGCTACAACAAGAGGAATATAATACAGCTTTGAAATGTAAACCTCACAAGTCAATCACATACAGTCATACATAAGACTTTCTCGAGGGAGAGGTGGTAGCTCAATGGAGTACCATACCGAATTCCAGTTACCATGATTCGAATCCTCATTCCAGTTACCATGATTCGAATCCTCATTCCAACAATATGTTGGGACATTTACTTTTAGGTTGTTTGGCCTTGTACCCAACCTTTGACTGGTGTGTCCTGTAGGCTAGTAGTACTAGCTTAATAGGGGTTGGTATTCACACTAATTATCTTTCCTAATAATAATAAAAAAATACATAAGACTTCCTCCTTAAGTTAGAGTATGTAAACCACAAATGCCCAATTTACATTAAAGATGATTGAATTGTTGTTTCCCTATATGGCTCTATTGCCCTTGATGAAAGATTAGTGAAGTGACAACTCGTGCAGTCCTACGAACATAAGTAATAGAAAGATTCCCAATTAGCAACTTGTCATGAAAAAACAATCAGCTTCAACATGCTTCGTTTGAAATGGGATCAACTCCGATACAAATAGTCTAAAAAGAACCGCATTGGACGAGGAGAGTGACATACACAAAGAAAGCCCACCAATTATACGAATTGTTACCTATTTTTGTAACAGGGGCAAATGCTTCAATATAGATTTATAGTCTAAGTGCTCGTTTGGTATATATGCAAATTTAATTTCTGTGGGAAGTAGTTTCGTTTTCTAGGAAATTACTTATGTAATTCTTAAGAAATAGCCTAAATTTGTTTGGTTGACATCAAGAAATTTGCAATTTCCATGAATTATGATTGATTAGGGGATTGGCGTGGATAAATAAATTTCCACATTTTTGTGGGAATTTCAAAGGAATTTTGCACCATTTTTTCAACATCTTGTCAACTAAACAACTTCCCAAATGAGAAAATCATGGGAATTTTCATTGCCTATATATATGTATTCATTCTTTGATTGAAGTAAAAGAAGCAATGTACTCAATAGGAAAGTCTAAAGCCCCTGGGGATGACGGTTACCATGCCTTATTCTACCATCAGTTTTGGGAGACTATCAAAGTAGATAGAATGCTTTAAATTTGTAAAGGACATCTTCAATAGCCTGGATATGCCGAAAAGATTAAACTCAACTCTCATTTCTCTAATTCCAAAAATTCAGAACCCAAGTAGACTTCATAATTTCAGGCCTATTGGCCTTGTAAACACTTCTTACAAATTGATCACAAAAATTCTGGTTCAAAGAATGAGACATCACCTATAAAATATCATCTCCCCCAACCAGAATAGTTTTATTCAGGGGAGGGGTTCGGAGGAAAACTTCATAATTGCTTCGGAGATCCTTCATTCCATGAATAAAAAGAAAGGTCGTAAAGGGCTTTTTGCACTAAAATTGGACCTAGAAAAAGCCTATGACAGGATTGAATGACCTTTTATTGAACATTGCTTAAAATGCCTGAATTTTACTACTAACACCACAAGACTAATTATGAGCTGCGTAGCCTCCGGGGATACTTCTATCCAAGTGAACGGAAACCGACCAAAAACCTTTATAATGACCCGAGGCATTAGACAAGGGGACCCCCCTATCACCCTATCTTTTTATCATCATCTGCCTTGACTACTTGTCTAGGAAGATTCATAAAGCTTGCTTGCGTCTCCAAAGCTTGGGCTCCTTTTAAAGTTAGAGGGGGTAGTACAGAGATATCCCACTTATTCTTTGCTGATGACATCCTCCTTTTCGGGGAAGCTAATGACTCCACCCTTTCCACTATGAAAATCATTCTGAACTCCTTCTTTGATGCCTCGGGGCAGAAGCCTAATGAATCAAAAAGCATGATCTATTTCTCTCCCAACACAAATGTGAACATGAAAGATGAATTCGAACAGGAACTTAACATTCTAAGTACCAATGACCTAGGAACCTACCTTGGTTTCCCCTTGTGTCATAGGAAGCCTTCCAAGAATAAACTAATAAACTTTATCATTGACAAAGTTGCTGCAAAGTTAGCTTCCTGGAAAGCTAAGAGCCTTAACAAAGCAGGGAGAGCGATTCTTATAAACGCAGCTCTCCAAGCAATCCCTCGCTACTACATGCACCTTTGACTTCCCTGTTGCTATAAAAACAAAACTCGACTCCATCTGTAGCAACTTCTTCTGGAACAATAAAAATGATAACAAAAAAATAACTTGGGTAGCCTGGGAAAAAAATCTGTAACAAAAAGGTTAATGGAGGGCTAGGGTTTACAAATCATAGAAATCTTAATAAGGTGAGCCTTGCGCGCCTGTGCTGGAAACTAGACAACGACTTGATGTGGGCAGGGAACCTTATTAAAGAAAAATACATTAACTGATCCTCTAAGCTTTAAAAAAGGGTCTCACATTTGGAAGAGCATATGAGTTGGGTGGGAGACCTACAAGCATAGCAGTGCCTGGGTTGCAGGTAATGGGAATAATATTAACCTCTGGAATGATAAATGGCTTCACGGAGATAGTGTCAGATCTCTAGTGCATGGGCCCTTAAATATAAATGAAAATGACTTATGCCTGAGCTCCATAAAATCCCATGACATCACCTCGGTCTGTTTCATGAACCTCCCCAAAGACCTAGTGGAGAGAGTTAGAGCCATTGAGCTCTCTTCAAAGACGACCACACATACTCCACCTGGACCATAAAGGGCAAATTCAGCTCAAAAAGTGCCAACTTAACCCTCTTCCCTCCCAACGAGGATGAGGATTGGGGCTGGATATGGAAGGGCCCAGGCCTTCCAAAACACCAGTTTTTTCATTGGCATGTCTGGTGGAATCGAATGCCAACTAACGATAACATCAATTATAAAGTTAACTCCTACAATAAATTTTGTCCGTTTTGTCCCCATATTGTTGAAAACATGAGCCACATTTTAAGAGACTGCCCTAGGGTCATTCAGGTTTGGGACGAAAAGAACGAACACCATAACACCACTATACCATTCAAGGAGTGGTTAAAAGAAAAAATCACAAATAATGTTAACCACCCTCTAAATGGGTTCCTCCAGAAGTGGACTTCCTATTCACATTATGGGGCCTCTGGTTAAGGCGCAACGCATGGGTTTTCACCAAGAGGAACATTTCCTCTTCCATTACAATTAAAAAGTCCAGTTGGGCCGCCACCGAATGGTTCTACTCCAGGGACCAACCTAAGGTGGGAAAAGCACCCAACCCTTCCCTATCCTCCTTACCCTCCTCTTCCTCCTTAACATATGTTCCCCGCAACTCCCTTGGTCCGAATAGCGAGCCAGTTTGGGCCCCTCCCCCGGCATCTAGCTACCCTGAAAATTAATGTGGACAGTTCCTTTCTTGTGTTATAAAAAAAACGTGTTTAGCGGGAATCTGCCGAGACCCCTATGGTAAGTGGCAGAGTGCAGTTTTCTTGAGCACTTATTGTTCTAACGCCATGGAAGCTGAATTAAGAGGTACATTAATGGCTATCAAGTGGGCAACCAACAAGAATTGGGACCGATGCATTATCGCGTCGGATTGTGCAAATGCGTTAGAGGAAATAAAAAGCAATAGGACTATCAAGAATATTGTTTGTAATGTTGTTCATGATTGTAGGGCATTGCTCCAAGGAAATCCCGGTCTAGAGCTGCAGTATGAAGGTAGACTCGCCAACAAGCTTGCGGATTCAGCAGCAAAGTATGGACAAGGGAGGACCGTAGGCTTTAATGTTTTGCATGAACTTTGTATCCCTCCCCCGGATTGTATCAAGTTTTTAGATGCAGACTTGCGTAATTGTAATATTGGTAGCATGGTGCGTGATCACTCAGACCATGGCTAAGATGTTGGATTTGAGGCTTTAGTTATATATATATCTGTTCTTGTTTCCTCAAAAAAAAAAAACCAAACAAACACTAAGATTATTGGAGAACATCTTAGTTTTCTAATCAATTACTTGTAGAGGTGGCAAACGGGTCGGGTACGGGTCATGTTAAAACGGGTCGGGTCACAATCGGGTTAATTTTTGTTCATGTCAGGCCGGGCCAGGTGGGGTTGTTCGTGTACGGGTTAATATTGGGTCCATGAGATTTCGGGTCATCTCGGGTCGGGTTAGAACGAGTCGGGTTAGATCAGGTTTTCAATCTCCCAAATAAATAAAACACATATAAAACTAATGAGAGTAGATTAAATAATTCATGGACAGTGGCTAAATTATATATAATATTTCAATATAATATTTTCCTTAAATTTGTTTAAAAAGTAACTAATATGACAACTTTTTAAGTCGGGTTCGGGTTGTGGTCATCATTATCGAGTCATTTTCGGATCGGGTATATTCGGAGGGTAGATTCGGGTTCGAGTCATCATATTCAGGTCTATTTTAATTCGGATCGGGTTTGGGTCGGGTCGGGTTATTTTGGGTTTCGGGTCTTATTCGGGTCGTTATTTTCGGGTGAAAAACGGGTTTCGGGTCGGGTATTTTGGGTCGAGTCAACAAGTACGGGTCAATTTTGCCGGCTATAATTACTTGGTTCATTCGCTTCTTTATAACAATGTTCGATCTTTAATGTCCACTTTGTTGTCTTGATCTTATCCTAGAAATATATAATCCTAGTAGGAAATCTTCTGTAAAATCGCCTTCAATAAAATTATGGTATGATCACCTTACTTTGTTTCCTAAGACGGCAATTTTATAAGTTAAACAGGTCACTTCATAATTTAAAAGGTCGATTTTATAATAAATTATGGTAAGACCACCTTACAATAAAAACGTGCTTGTTCTCCTCACTTTTTTTTTTGAACTTTTCTTATTTTTTCAGAATATTTTTGAAATTTCTCATCTTTTCTTATTAATTATGAAGTTTTGTTAACTATTCCTAACTCTTCGTCTTTTTTCTAAACATTTCTTAGTAATTTTTATATAGAGCTTTTTTTTAATCTTTTATGACCCTTTCTTATATTTTTATCCGAACTTTTCTTATTTTCTTGAACTTTTCTTAACTTTTCTTAACTTTTTTGAACTTTTCTCATATGTCCTGAAAAATAATCAAAAATAATGTGAAGAGTACATGTCTATAACATACCTAGTTATATGCCTATTTTTTTATATGGACATCAAAACTTTTACTATAAATTTTAAACTAACATTTTATTGCCGAATTGGGAACATTTTATAGCATTTAATGGTACTAAAAAATCATAATAAAAATATATAAACATTTCTAGGAGTTTCACAAAAATTGTAATAAAGTTTATTATGTGGGATTCTTGCTTCCTAAATAAACTTGAGGTCAAACCAAAATTTGTTCGACCTAAAATATCATAAAAGAACCCGACCTAAATCCAACAATATTAACATATGCAAGGTTGTAAATTTTAACCCATTGAACCCTTTAAATCTAATCGATCAACTTGATTAACTGATTATATAAATTAAACTAAGGGCCTGTTCTCCCCAACTTATTTTCAGTTCAGTTCAGTTCAGTTCAATTCAGTTCAGTTCAGTTCAGTTCAATTCAGTTCAGTTCAGTTCAGTTCAATTCAGTTCAGTTCAGATCAGTTCAGTTCAGTTCAGACCACTTCATTTCAGTTCAGTTCAGTTCAGCTCTTGACAATACTTTTACTCTCACATATCACTATTCATTTCATTTCAGTTCAGTTCAGTTCAGATCAGTTCAGTTCAGATCAGTTCAGTTCAGTTCAATTCAGTTCAGTTCAATTCAGTTCAGTTCAGTTCAGCTGTTTTATGCCGAAAAAAACAAGCCCTAAGTCTAATATTTTTCCAACCCGTCTAATAAACAAGTGAAGTTCGAGTTAAAATATTACCTTTTGATGCGCCTTTTGCTCTTTACATAAGAGTAAAGCCATCTATAGGAATTGATTGATCGCGGCTTCGCGGGCTTCCCTTGCTTAGACGAAATGAGGACATTGTCCATGATTTGAGAATAATGTTAGGCAAGTAATATTGAAAAGAATGCAAAAGAACACATACATCCCCCACTAAATGGTGGCTCAAACATAAGATATGTATATCTTTTTATGAGAATCTCTCTAAATCCTATATTAAGTACTCTTTAATCTGTAAAGGACATAACTATTTGTTGCTTTTGATTGGATTTAACTATTCTATGGTTAATTAAACTCAGTGGCGTATCCAGAAATTTGAACCTATGGGTTCGAAAACAAACAAATCACCATTCATCACACCTATATAAGTTTAAGGCGCTCAAAGACAATCTGCCCCTTAAACGCTTCATTTTGGGCCAAAATTATGGAGAAGTTTCACTAAATTTTTTATTCCAATTATTGGACACATACACTTTCCGAGCATGAGTGCTCAACGTTGAATTACAAAGAATTTTAATATATGTAAGGTAAAACATTATTTATTTGAGTAATAATCTCGAGATAATAGGATGAAATAGCGAAATAATATACCATATGGCATTATGGTAATACAATAAACATTAAAATATAAAAGTAGATTATAGATAGAACATAATTTAATTTATATGATTTCAAATAAAAAATATATATAAACCCCCATCATCATTCTATGTTGGAGAATTTTTACTGTTATGTTTTGCTTTTGACTAAAACGAAGCAAAGAAAAGAATTAAGAAAAAAAAAGAACCTAACAATCACACAATTTGACAAATTATAAATTACTCCTAAACACGTTACTGTAAGGCAATGCACAAGCTAGTAAACATGATCTTAGAGTAAGAGTTGACCTACTACAGTAAACAAACAAAATTGAAGCCTCGTATGATTTCAATAAATATAATATTATTGCAAAGTGGAAGTTTTTGCCCAGTAAAAGGATCGAACCGAAGACAGACAGGCTACAAGCTAGAAACTTTAACTTAGGCTTATGACCACCAAGACAAAGTTCTTTCTCCGATATAATACAGCGGTAATAGAAATTTATCTGATCCACTTTGGGTTCAACTGAACCCAGTGAACCCATAGTGGATCCGACCCTGATTAAACTTAAGAGCTGTCCTTTTTTTTGTTAATCAATCGCATAATGATGCCTTTAGTTACCAGCCAAGAAGAGCCTCCTTCATTGGATAGAACTAGATTGAGATCTAAACTTACGACAAAACTACTAACAAGCGTAAAAAAAAGTGATCTAAAAGTATAACTTGCAACAAAACATTACAGATTCTTTTATAAATTTGATGTAGCTAGTACTTTAAAAGAAAGAAATATGATATTAGGAGAAAATCTGACATGTGTATTGAATCGATCATTTTAAGCTAAGGACGGAGACTTACCAAGTTGTAATATACTTCATCTGTTTCGTTTTAAATGTAACAAAAGAATATTTTATATCTCACAAATAATACCTCTTTGTTGCATTTAAAATGAAACGGAGGAATTATTAGGATTGATGGTTTAAATTAATGGGGTGAATTTAACAAATAATATATATAATCGACGTTGTAAATTTTTTTGGACAAAATACAAGGAGTAAAAAAATCCCTTGACATGACCCGAAGTAAGGTTTCCCAAAAACCAATTGATGATTGGAGAAGTTGCCCACTAATTAGGTTATAAACTAGTTATTAGGCCCGGGCTATGCCCCGGGTAATAAAAAATTTCATTTATTAATATAATACTTTATGATAATAATACTAAATACAATTTAGTCTAGTGGTTAAGACTTTAGTATATGTACTAGGTCTCGGGATCAAACCCTGTACTACGCAATTTCTCATTTTTTTTATTTTACATGAATTATATGAACTAAAACTCCATAGGAAGAGCGCCACGTGACACAGTTTCTTGCTTATGCATGCCTTTTAATATATTTGTATAGACTAGATGTCTATATATACTTCATCTTTCACTATGAGACAAACACAATACAAACAATTGCACTTAGCAAATATGAATATCACACTTAGCAAAACTACAATCAGGACATAATAGATTAATAGTTACAATCTTAATTTGTCGCTAAACCCGTAAGACTACATATCAAGATTGCGGTATTATTACAAATTAATATGGTCAAATTTTATAAAATTTGACTTCGGAAAAAAAAAAAGCAAAGATAAACGAGAATATATCACTTACATTTTTTGGTACGATAAGGAGAATTCTCGTGTAAAGAAGGGGGAAATTGGAGATTCTTCTTATAAAGGATGAGAATCGAACCTCTATTACAAAGGTGAAAGGAGGATCTTAGAACCACTAGGCCAACCTTGATCCTCGAAATATATCACTTACATGATCAAACCAGAGGAAGTATGAAAGAAGCATAGAGATAAGACAACTCATGCCAAAATTGTGAACTATCTAATCTCCTCCACTTACATGTAATAATTAGATTAGATAATACATATATATGTGGTGTAGGTGTATTGACGGCAATACCCTGCAAGATTGTACTTAGATGTAGCACTAAATAAAATAAAATAACTCACGCAGCATGCTCAATAGTGAACCATGCCATTGCCAAATTTGCCACCCCACCAACAACACTGATCAATCCATTTTATTTTCGTCTTTCGGCTGAATCATCAATATACGTTTCTATGCCGTGTTTGGGCCCATTTTTAGTCAAGAACACTAGTGCTATGGCATGATCGTAACCGATTGCTAATTTCTACGCGTCTTGGACTCATAGAGAAGGTTTTTTTTTTTTTTTAACAAAGTCATTCATTACTTAAATAATAGAGTTGAAAATATTACAATCCGAACTTAAGTGTTCAATACAATAATTAGGAGGTGAGAAAAGTACTAGTTACAACACATGCTATATCCATGATCCTATAGGTCTTGGTCAAACTATTTGATACAGGATTAATTTACTTCGTACAATGCTTAATCAGAATCTCCAGGTACTTCTTAAGCCACTACATGAAAACACAAGAGTTTAAAACATTAAGGCACATATCAAGGATACCTTTATTGAACCCCCATAACTATTACTCCTTTTAACTAATTTGGTTCTTGAACATCATGAAGAACCCCATGCCTTATGAGTATTGATTTTATTCTATATATTATCGAACCCATAAGTATTTACTCAATTATCAATTACGCCGTAAATAATCATTAGTTGTATTATACCAAAATTAACAAGAGTTGGTCACATTTTGAAACATTCGTACACCGCAGAGAATCAAAACCGTTCAAATCGAAAATATAATTAATTTACCACCTAAATTATATCAAATGAAACAAACAAATTAAAAGCAAATATCTAAATAAGAAGGTCTTACCGTGAAACCATCTCATTATCTACCTCAAAGAATCTTAATTATTTATACTACTTTTTAAGCGATCTCTTTAATGTAAATTAAAATCTAATATGGTCTTTTTCTAGACCAACTAATAAAATATCAATATCACTAGCAAAGTATTACATTCTTATCTTGATATATTTTAAAATATGATTTAGAGATAAATGATAGAAACAATTCCTTTACTTTTTAACACTCACCAACATCAAACATGGCACACAAAAAAGAGTATCTACAAAATCCACTTTTTTTTCCAACTTTTTCTCCACTGGACCACTATATATTCATCCTTCATCCACTACTTCAAATAATCCAACTCAAATACTCATAACTCATCAATCCACTTCTCACAATTCCTCTCTTTTTTTGTGCAAAAATACAAAAAAAACCATGTTACCTTCAACTTCCTTTACTTCTATTCCTCAACATATCATTACCAACCTTCACTACTCTAGAAGATTACTACTTCATAACTCCCCAACTACAAGCCAAGCACCATCACCAACCTACCAAGTCCTAGACCCGGGTTCGAGCCATGGCAACAATGGCTTTGATGCTAACATAATCATGATCCTCGCGGTATTAGTATGTGCATTAATATGCTCATTATGTATTAATACCTGCATTAGGTGTGTGATCAAGTGCTCAAGTTTGTTAAATGGAGAGCCTAATTACTATCTAAACATGATTAATGACCATGATGGTAAGAAGAAAAGTGTTAGTGGTTTGGATAAAAGGGCATTGAAGACATTTCCAATTGTGAAGTACTCAAAGGATGTGCAAATTCAAGGGTTAGGTTCAGAGTGTGTGATATGTTTGTCAGAGTTTAATGGAGGAGAAAAAGTTAGGATTTTACCAAAATGTAACCATGGTTTCCATGTTAAGTGTATTGATAAATGGCTTAGTTCTCATTCTTCTTGCCCTACTTGTAGACAATCTTTAGTTGAAACATGTCAAAAGATCATTGGGTGTGATCATGATCATCATCATACTACTACATCATCATCAGCAGCATCATCAACATCATCATCATCATCAGCATCATCATCATCATCAGCAGCATCATTAAGAGAGGTGGTTGTTGTAAGTATTGTGCCACATGAAAGGGAAGATTTAGTGAGAAATTATAGGGGTGAAGTTGCTCAAAGTTAGACAAGATTACTATCACCTTAAAACATAGGAGTAGAATTCTTTTGTAGGTTTCTCCTTTTATTTTAGATTTAAAAAACAGGGAGATTTTTAAGTTTTATGCTTAAATTTGGTTTGTTGTACAAGTGATAGATAGGAGTAGTTTCTAATTGTTCTGTTTGCAAGTGTAAAGAAAAGAGCAATTAATACAATTATCCCTGTTTTTGCCATTTCTTTTGTCCTTGATTCTCCTCAACCTAGCTAATTGTTGAATTTTCATTGTAAAACTCAGTAGTTTTAAGTTCTAATGCTTTTGTTGGTTGTAAAGGGAGCAACAAATGAGATGGGATTTAATTGAAGAGTGAAGTAACTTTTTAATTGAAGTAAATAAGGCCTAATGTTCCATTATGTTTTATAGAAATAGAGGTAAGTTCTGCAAAAACTAAGTTAATGTTTGGCACAAACAGGAAATTAAGGACTCTTTGTGATAAACTATCTTATAATTATAACCTTTTCTCGAAACGACCTAATAAAAATGAGATAATTTATAATTTGTTTGTGTTAAAAAGGTACAAATAGCCTTGGTGGATTGACTTTATTTTCCAGCGTTGACTTTTTTCCTCTTCATGTTCCTTATACCTCTCTGCTGTTCCAGTTCTATCTCGTTTTAACAAAATTCTTCTCAATCGCTCTTCAAATTAGCAATACCATTTGAAAAATATGATCTTTCATCTAGGTATAATGAAAACGATAATTTTCAGCTCAAATTCTCTCTTCAACGGCAAAATCTGATACTAAATCACACCAAATTCTTAAACGATTTTATGTCCCATAACAAGAAGTGCTAAATTTAAGAAGACGCCAAAAAGAGACGGAAAAGAAGCAAAAAGGGTAAAACAACAATCAAGTGTTAGGCACGTGTGGCTCAACGCCAGAAAACAATGTCAACCTACCAGAATTTGGCCACTAATACTTTTTCGCCACCATAACAATTTATAAGATAGTTTTGTACATCATCCTTATTACTCTTAGTTCACCAAAACAAGTATTAGGTAGTTTCCACCAAAAAGACATTTTTTTCCTTAAATTAAACAAAATAAAGTCAAATTTGGTAAGGTTTACACTGAAATAGAAAATAAGAATCTCATTAATCTTAGTTCACCAAAACAAATTTAACAAAATAAGTGAAAATTAAGTTAGATCAGTTCTAGTTAAGCAAATATAACATTCTTTCGGAAAAAGCACCTGTTAGTTCTAAGCTTTTAGCTATGAATTTAAATTAAGTTCACTTAAACACATTGACGAAAACATACTCTATATATTGTACAATCTCAATATTAGTTTATATAATTAGCAGGATGATGTTTACTAGGTGCATAGGTTAAAACAGTGCATAGGTTAGAAAAACCGTTTTAATGATACAACATGATAGGTAATTCCTAAAGAAGGATGTATCTTTATTCCTTGAATCGAACCATCAATAGACATAACCTTATTAAGAATTGGATGGTTGATACTTGATAATAAAAGGCTAATTCAATCTTATCACCTAAAAGCTCATTTAGTCGTGTGGTGTGGTCATGTGGGCCGAGGAGATGCCTTTGGGGAACTCTCAAATCATTAAAATCATAGTAGTATTATTTGAGTTCAATGTATTTTCTAAACACGTCAAAATAAATTATGTTCAAAAATTATTAAAAAGAACGGTCTAATCTTAATATAAAAGTAGACCTAGTTACTAAATGAATTTAAATTAGTCCTGAAAGAAATAAATCAATATTGGACTTATTATTGCAATCTATACAATTGTATTAAAAGGCGTGCGAAAACAAGAAACTGTGCCACGTGGCGCTCTCTCTAGGAAGTTTTAGCTCATGTAATCCATGTACAATAAAAAAAATTAAGAAATTGCATAGTATAAGGTTTGATCCTGAGACCACAAGTACATATATTAAAGTTTTAACCACTAGGCTAAGTTGTATTTAGTGTTATTATCATAAAGTATTATATTAATAAATGAAATTTTTTCTTAACTGGGATATAGCCCGAGCCTAATAACTAGTTTTAATTTAAAAGTAAACGTTCTCTTATAAGACACCATGTTTGACTATATTTCTAAGTTATACGCATATATCAAGATTCTAGACGAGTAGACGGAGTGTCACTTTGTTGCTAACATAATATTTGTCTTGAACAAGTTTCTAAATTTTAACCATTCATTTTTAAAAACTAATCTTGTCCATTGATTTAATTGAATCTTGAAAACACAACAAAATGGAGAAGAGTTATTTTCTTCCTTCTGGAATATTCTTGCTTTCTTCTTTAGATTTTTTTTTTATCACCATTAACAAAGATCTATGGAATATAAAAGCTAATTAATACATACAAATTTATTTGCTTCTAATAATGCAACATTTTGGTGATTCACAGATAATAGAGCAACCGTTTGATTATTTCAGAATAAAGCAACCTTTATAATACCCCATTAACTTTGAGTAAGTCAAGTTGACCGGTACCCGTCAAAAAAAAAAAAAGTTGACCGATAACCTAAACAAATAGTGATTTTTTAATTAAAACCTTTAATTCTAATTAATAATATTTAAATAAACTTAAAAAAACCAAAACTAAACCCACCCCCTCCCCCACTCACTGCCACCAACCCACCCACCCTCCCCTTCCCCACCCACTGCCACCCCCTCCCTCCATTCCCTTCCCTTCCCTTGCACCCGCAACTAACCCCATCCCCTCCATCACCGACTCCAAACGAAAAGGGTGGGAATGGGGTAGGGGTTGTAGGGGTAGGGGCTGGCAGGGTGTTGGGGTGGCTAGTAGAAGTGTGGCAGTGGGTGGGGGAGGAGAGAGAGGGGGTTTACGGTTGGGGGGTTTATCTTTTTTTTCTTTTGTTTTAGATTTTTTTTTATAAAATTCGTTTATAGGAACCAATTATTAGGCGACACACGTCCCATTTCACATATTCTTCAAGTTGTATCCGATCTTTACTTACTCAAAGCTAATGAGTTATAAAGGTTGCTTTATTCTGAAAAATTAAATGATTGCTTTATTATTTGTGAATGGTCAAAGTGTTGCATTATTAGGAGCAAATAATCATATTAATTATAGTTTAAATATAAAGTCAACTTAATGAATGTTGTATTGGTGTGTGTCCAAAATTTATAATGAATACTCCTTCTGTTTCAAAATATAACGCTTTACGAAAATTTGCTTTGACCACAAATATCTCTCAAATGCGATAAGTAATAAAAATTATAAAAATTATACCGTTGGATTCGTCTTGAAAAATACTATAATAATATTATTTTTTAAAATTTTATATTAACATAAATTGAGAGTAATTAACGGTTGCACAAGTTTTATTGTTAAAAATTTATTGCAGCCATTTAAAAGTTGTTTTAGTTTCAGTGGATTTATCAAACAAACAACTTGAAAAACACAAATAGGACGTCAAACAAGGAAAAGGCAACTTCTAGATAAATTGTTGATAAATACCATGTCACTTGAGTCTTGATAATCATAAAACTAAACAGTAATAAACAAGATTAAAGCGTAAAGAGCTAGCAACAAACATCCCCATTTGATGGTGGCATGGAGTAACTTTTGAAGATAATATTTAATAACAATATCCTATTATTTGAAAAGAACAATAAGATAAGCTAGATGTTGATTCTGGCTTTATGGGAACCGTCTTCATGGAAACAGGCAATTGCGATGTGTTCTTTTACCTTTTTTTCCAAACACCAAGAGTAACTTGCAAGATCTTGTATTAAGATTGAAGATACTTCTTAATTACGATAGTTTAATGTTAACCTATTAGTGAGCTTGTGACAAGCATTATACGATGCAATCAGAAGCAACGTATATGGTGGACTGGGTACGGGTCGGGCCGCGCCACCGGCAAAAAAAAAATTGTCCACTTGTAAAACAGGGCAAAGCCGGGCCAAATTTTTGTACCCAAAGCTTATTTTGAGACAAAAAAAAAGAGCTTTTTAGGTCAAAATTTGAACTAAAAAAATCATTTTTAAGTTGTTCAAAGGTCAAAATCCGTCCCAAACAAAAAAAATCAAAACAGGTTGGATCGAGACACGAAAATGAATCTGTCCAAACCCGAGCATTTTCCGGCCCGGGGTAACTTTAATTTAACGAGCTCTAGGATAACCTATATGATGCGGAGGGCGATGTCGCCGATGTGTCCCTCAAATATGCGTGGATGATACACGCCGACGGCCGACTTCACATATTATGTGTGACTTATAAGCATGCTATTAGCATATTAGGAGCACGTACCAAATTCGATACTCACGGTTGTATGAGATAATTATTCAAATTACAATATTTTTTAAATTTCAACCCTTTAATTAACAGTATTTCTAAACAATAAAACGGAAGATTACTTTATAAAAAGATGTATCAATCAATGATGTGAGAAAAGGGGATACAAAAGTATCAAATCTAATTTATAACCATCGTGATTTTGTTGATTGGTTTAGAATTTTATTTGATCAAAATTGTTATGTACTGTATTTGTTAATCTTGATTTTAATTTATTTTAGATGTCGTATGCTATTTCATTAAAAATTGTAATAAGAAACCGATATCCCCATATCTTCTAAAGATGAAATATGCAAGAATACTAACAATCATTCTATAGCAAATACAGAAACTTTTTTAATATTTATTGGTACAAATATATATATATGTTTATGATCTTTAATGTAATTCATTTTGATAAAAAAAGTGCCGGAATTCTGATTGGTAAAATTAATATGAAAACCAGCTATATTAACGTCAGCTAATGAAACATGCACATTAAAATACGTGGTGATAGTTTGCAATATTATAAAAGACCATGCAAAAACCTTGGATATTAAGTTAGTTTTATGGCAACTTGAGAGTTGAGAGGGGTGTGAGTCACCTTCGTTTCATCTTAGCCTCATCTTTACTTTGTGCTCTTTCGCTATTTGTGGTTTCATTAGTATCTTTGTACATCGTAAGTATATATATCTAATAAATTACGTAGATTATATAAGTTAATCCAACTACTAATACTTATACGATCACTAATTTAATCCTAAAATGATGAGTTGGATCTCGATGGCCATCAACTCATCAACTTATGTAAATGCTAATAATGGATGCTACCCCAATTAGTCTCATTTTAAAACATCTTAATTACTTTCTTATATTTGAAAACATACGCACGATCAAATTCATGAAACCCATATCATGATGCATCATATCATATATCATATATAATATTAAAGCAAGAAAACTTCAGCTTATGTGGCAAGACATGAAGCTTCCTCTGCTCTCCTTCACCCTTAACTTTCCAGCTTTTTCTTTGCTTATGCCACGTGGCACAAATGTTTTTCTAATCACCCTTCATTAAAATGAGAAGGGGTTTATATAATTATGTTGTACAGAAAATTCCAAATCATTTTTCATAACCAACTTGCCATGCCTCACAAGTTACGGCTCATAAAAATTGAAACCACTGGTACACAAATACAAAAGCTAAACTTGCTGATAACATAGTATGATAAATGCTTTCTATCATCTAATATAAAGCCTTTGACTTAGCTATTTTTGTCATGTATGTTGTATAGAGTGTACAAGATAACAACAAGACTCATGATATAACTTACGTTCGCTTGATAATTCATTTTGTACTAACTTAGGGCATGTTCTCTTCGGCATAAAACAACTGAACTGAACTGAACTGAACTAAGCTTAACTGAAATGAACTGAACTGAATTGAATTGAATTAAATTGAATGTAATAAATATATAAATAATATTTAAACAATAATAACATGAATATCAAATAGTTATTATAATGATAAGTAATAATAATGAATATTAATAGTATTTTGGATATTTTTAAATGATAGTTATGAATAAATAATATTAATAATCATAAATTATTATTATTATTAATAATAATTAATGATAATTAATAATTATTATTTTATATTATTTGTATTAATATATTAATACTTGATGATATGATTATATAATAACAATAATATATACGAAGTAAATTAATATTACTATTTTAATAATTAGATTTAATAATATTATAATATATTTAGTAATAAATTTAATGATTGGGTTGGACCGCGCAAAATTGCATCATAAACTGTTTTGACGCGATTTGATTAGTTTATGGGCTAAAAAACGTGGGTTCATTTGTGCTTTTGACCTAAACCATGTTCCTTCTAATTATAATAGTAATAATAATGAATAAATCTATAGTAAACAAAATAATAGAAATAATAATAACAATAATTATAATAATAATAATGATAATAATAATAATACTTAATAATGATATAAAATAAATAATAATAAATAAGAGTAATTAGTAAAATAAATTAGACCAACATAATAATAATATTCAACAACATGATTATAAAAGAATGGAGCTGAACTGAACTGAACTGATATAAGCTAAGCTGAGCTGAACTGAGTTGAACTGAACTGAACTGAAAATAAGCTGGGGAGAACAGACCCTTAAATGGTCCATGTTTTTCATCAATCTATAAGATAAAGAACATAAAGTCGTATACAATAAAGAGCATTAGCTATTTAACAGTTTAAAATTTCCCATTGATTTAGTATGTTTACTATACTCTAAAGAACATAATATTTCCTTCAATCTTGCAGAAATTGTACAATATAGAAAAGAAATATAGAGCAACTTTTATTTATCTAATCGGCCTAAGCATACAACAACGCCCACTCAATTATTTTTCATTCAATTTTGCTCCCAATAGTCCCAACTATCCATTATGTTAGTAAAAACACTTGCTCAATTTTAAAAACATTAAAATAGTATTTGCTTTTAACTCTCAATCTATTTTCAAGCAGCAAAAATGAAGAAATATTATTCATCAAAATTTATTATTATAAGAACCCTTTTCCATAACAAACCAAGAACAATTTATAGTAAGTAAAAAAAATTGATCTACACTCATATATTTTAAAGTATGAAGATTTTAAACTAATAAATTATTGTTTATTGCGAGAAATTGAAGGATGTTTTGGTTTATATTTATAGATATGTTCTGAATATATAGATATATGGTAACACCCTGATTTTTATACTAAAAACTAAGACATAAAATATAAAAAACGGATGGATAAATGGGTGACGAATGGGACATAGCACCACCCAAATCTAATCTAATGTGTCACCAGCTCCATCCAACAAACCACCACCGACTTTTCATCTATTTAATATGGGCTTTATCTGTTTTCGAAATTTGGGTGAAATAGATAATTGAATATCCATTTAAATTGACCATCCTTATCTACACCCTAATTTTAGGAAAATATCAATATATCATAATATAAAAAATTTCTTATTTTTTTATCAACCTTTAATGTAACCATTAACTATAAATATGCACCGAATCAAATTTGAAATATAAATATATTGATTAAACGAAAGATTTTCCATGCTATTTGCACGGGTCTAGAAGCTAGGAAACTCTTTAGATCTCAATTAGAAGAAACAACAACAACTACTAAGTTAAATAAAGTTAACATGTGTTCATAATATGTCCTTTTTGAAATTATGCTAGATTAAAGAAGAAAGAAAATTAGCTAACTCTTTAAATATCAATGAATAGATGTTAGGATTATATCATATTCAAGATCAATTTCATCATCAATGGGCATAATCACTTAGAAACTAATATATATAACCAAGATAACCAGGTTTATATCCATTACACGAAATTGTCAAATCTAAATAAATCGGTTGATTATTTTATTGAAAACTTTAAGAAATTCTACTAATCATACTATATAAGTTTAAACAATAGCTGAACAAACTTGACGTGCTAAATTTATTCAAATATTATACTTAGACCATGATATTTATAGTGGGACTAAAAAGTGGCAACATGTACAAAAAACAAAGAATCAAAACTTAACGTTTTAGAACGTTTATAATCACAAATAGGGTTGTGTTTATTCATTAGATTTTCCTATGAAACTTTTTTTTTTGACAGACAATGACAATGTTGAACATTAGCATACAACAGTTATAAAATTATCAAGGTATATAAAATAAACAATATATTTGATACTTTCTAATAGATATAAGTAATGATAAATAAAATATAAGATTTGAAATTATTAATTGAGGGATAAATGAATACCAAAAAAAAATCACATAATGCAAGATAACCACAAAAATTAAAAGTCATAAGTTGCTTTAAGTAGAAGGATCATTCCAACCATGAAAGTCTAAATAGTATTTGAGACAAAAAGAGAATAAAATGTATTTGGATTACTCTAGAACAAAGAGGGTATTAAAGATTAATTTACATTAATTTTCAACGTAACATACAATGATACAAGACTATAAAACAAGTATATATAACGAAAATAATATAATTAGACTTTTGTGACAGGTCATTGAAGATTCTCATTTATGTGTAATTATCCCTTAAATTGTAAAATCTGCCAATTTTTTTTTTGAATAGATAACGCCTGTCAAAGTTCCCCGTGGCATGGTGGTTCGGTGGGTGGTGAAAAGTGGGTTGCCAGGTGCGGTATAGTGATGGTGTAAGACAACAAGAAATTGGGGTGAGTGGAACTGCATAAAGCGGGAGCGAAAGTAGTTGTATGATTGAGTGTAATAGTAGTGCAAATTTGTTTTTATCAGAGCTTCCAGTGAAGCTACAGGCAGAGGGCAATTTTTCAGTCAATATGTTTTATTCTAAAATGATGGTTTGTAATACGTCCTACCATAATATTAACTAAATTAGTCACTGAACGCACGAGTCATAAATCAGTTTTGAACATTTTTTATTACATGATATGACTATAAAAACTTTGAATCGTGAGCTAATATCACACTACGTTTTCAAAAGAAATGTCTTAAAATCTTAAAATTATATTAAAAAAAAACCTCGTGCATTTTGAACGGGTCCAACAACTTTAAATGACAAAAATATTTCAATCACCATAATCGATGTGATCATGAGTTATGGATTTCAAATTTTAGAATGCAACTCCCGGGTTATAAGTTATAAGTCATTAGTCATAATCGTGCAACTCACGGGTTGTAAGCCATTTTCACCCTAATCAATGTGATCAATACTAATTATTACAAATAAGTGATATGTCATAATTTAACTCACGGGTTGTAAGCCAATTTCAAATTATTATTAACTTACCCTAAGCAAGGTACATGTTTTTATTCATAAAACTATATATATAAATATTTCCCTAAATCTTTAGTAAAATTTTATTCATACATTATATATTGTACGATACAATAAGGATATAGCACAGTTATATTACATTTGTGAGCACTAAATTTTTTTCTAATATTACATCGTTGGTAAATTAAAGAAAATGATAAACAACATTAGGATAATATATTCTAGATATTTATATTGTACAATATAATTAACAAGGACATAGCATGGGTAACATAAATCATAATGGTGCAACACATGAGTTGTAAGCCAGTTTATAATTATTTTGAATAAAAAATCATAAAATTTTAATTCAACAGCTAATACCTCAATTATGCATTTTATATTCTTTCAACTTTATATGCATGTATTCTAATAATTATACACTTAATAGATTTGGAACAGAAAAAAACTACTTAATAAATTAAAGAATTCCTGTGCATTATGCACGGGTCCAAAAACTAGTAATACATTAATTATGAATAAAGTTTTTGTAAAAGGTAAAAGGAATTAAGCGGCTCAAAAGCGCATCAAATACATTTCCTAAAAGTCTTTGTGTAAATAGAGTTATAGGGATTATAAGATTTATTAGCCAGTTCAAATTTTAAGTGTGTAAATATAATCAGGTTTGATTAGGTCCAAAACATAAATTTAATGTATTCGGAAAAAGTTTATGTGATTAGGGGGTAAATAAGACGACACAACTCGCGAGCTACTCGATCGATATATATCAACTCGGTCAAAGCTCGACTCGAGTAGGCTCGACTCGAATACGAGCTCCACTTGATGACTAGTGAATCGAGCTTGAACTACTACATACTCGACTCGAAAAATTCACGAGAAATTTGAAAAAAAAAATATATATATAATACTTGCAATTTCAATAAATAAGTCTCAAACCTTTCAAAATCTTAATCCATGAAATGTAATAAACACTTTCATAGAAAGTATTTTCATAGTGGACATTAGTTATAGTTTGTCTTTAGGTTATGGTTAACAAGTCGAGCACAAGATTTTAACGAGCCTTAGCCTTGGCTCGGCTCGGCACAAAATCTCATGAACAAACTGAATAATTATTTAAAATGAACTTTTATGTAAAATATTAAATGTCCTACATTGGTTTATAGTATAAACAATATATAATAGCCTTTTTTTTCTATAAAATATTACTCCCTCCGTCCCAAAATATATATAGTTTCCATTTCCATATTTAGTTCCACATTCATCCGTAATTTGTCTAGAAAAACCGTGTCCCATCATTTATTTGGTTCTTAAATATTGTTTTTTCCTTTGTTTATTCAACCCAAAATGTTACAATTAATGCTCTTTCACCAATTATTCTCCATTCTCTCTCCTAATCTTTTTCCATACAACATTTATTTAAATATACAAAAAATATTTACTATCTCTCTTAGATTCAATTTGCATAAATTACCGTGAAAAAAGGGAAACGGGAACTATATTTTGGGACGGAAGGAGTACTACTCTAGCTATACTTATTGTTTGAATTAAAGTTGTCCCACATTGGTTGAAAAACTAAAATTTAAGTTTGTTCTTTACAAATTGAACAAAAATAAAGTTGTTTAATTAATTTGTTGGAAACCATCTTTTTCTATGAAAGTTTGTTCCATAAAGTGCCACACTGGTTGGACAATGAAACACCCAACTTTTTTTTCTTTATAAAAGGCTACTCCAAGCACCTAAATCAAGACATATGGATTGACTCAAGTTTGAGTTGAGCCATGATTTGAGTTTGAGCTTGGGGTTCGAGCTTGATTCGAGTTCGAGCTCGAATTTAGGATTTTGAGTTCGAGCTCGAGTTTAGAATTTCGAGTTCGAGTCAAGCTTTATTTTTTCAAGCTCACGAGTTTTCAAGTCGTGTCGAGCTTGATTTCGAGTTAGTTTGAGTTGAGTTGAGCCAAACTCGAGTTCGACTCACATCATTTACGCGGTTACGCCCTTACATGTGACCAAAAACACACTCTAATAAATTGACCCTTTTCATCAAAAATTATGTAATCATAGACTTGAAAACTATCCAAAGTAAAATTATCCAAACCCTATTGAATAAAATGATTCATCACTCCATTAGTCTCAGTGTAACGCATATCGAATTCCGCCAACTTGTTCGTAGCCTCTATTATCCTCTATAAACTAAAAATATATTAGTACTTCATTCGTTTTTTTTTCACTAGCAATAATTTGCATTGACTTCCATGCTTTTTTATTATGCAATATTATGACCATCAATCTTTAATTATCATCAAGTTAATTTTTTAATATCTTCAAAATATATACCGAGACAAATATAATAATATTTAGAAAGCTATATTTTTTCTTATGTATAAATTATCAAAGTGGAATTTGTGAACAGTGCAAAAATTAGTTGGTTGCAATTAAGAATTAGAAAAAGTATATATCATTAGTGAAGCATTACATCAAATAGATAAAGACTAGAGAGAATAAGGATATTGAGACCATTAATTTTTGTTAGACTAGTTGTTATTGCAATATGATATAGAAATGCCTAGGACACCCTTTACCATTATCAAACATGACACAAAAGAAAAAAAAAGACCATGGGAGGATCTATACCAAATCTATTCTTCTCAACTTTTCTCCACTATATATTCATCCTTGAACACCACCACAACTCCACATCCAACTCTATCCATTTCTCCCACAATTACTCTCTAATTTGCGATAACTGATAAGCACTAAACTAGGAAGTGGAAAAATGTCTAGAGAGAGAGAGAGAGAGAGTGAGAGAAGTCCTTGTGAGAGAAACCCCAACCCATGGGTAATGGCAAACAGGAGGAAACTGAAAGGACAATCACCCATAGCCAAAAAAACCTGCTACATAGACTTCCTTCCACCAAACATCAACCACCATGACCTAGCCATGATCTTCGGCAAATACGGAGCCATCGCCAGCATCTCCATACCAGACAAGCTTAGAACCAATAAAAATCACCGCTACGCCTTTGTGAAATTCACAAGTAGCTCAGCCCTGCATCCAGCAATGAAGGGGGAGAATGGAAAAAGAATGGGAAAGGGCACCATTCGAATTTTCCCTGCAAAACATGATAAACC
The DNA here is from genome assembly GCF_026745355.1 of Beta vulgaris subsp. vulgaris. Classification (NCBI taxonomy): domain Eukaryota; kingdom Viridiplantae; phylum Streptophyta; class Magnoliopsida; order Caryophyllales; family Amaranthaceae; genus Beta; species Beta vulgaris. The sequence goes on from NC_079207.1 coordinate 8,341,183, forward strand.
AAGCCAAAACTCACACCCCCCAAACCCCAGACACCAAACCTACCCCAAACCAAATCAACACATTCCTGCAAGCAGGAAACACACAACCCCTGTTAGAGACCACAGATCTTATAAGGATGTATGCCTTAACCATAACCAAATGAACTCCCCAAACCTAAACCAATCTGAGACAAACCCACATCAACCCTCCCAAAACAACCCGAACCCTAAAATCCAACATATACCACCTAATGAACCAGATATTCAACCTGACTGCTTCATGTTCGAACCGTGTGCCATGAAAAGAATGAGTGCTAGAGCACTGGGAGAAGAAACGGAGAAGATCCGTGATGAACTATCTGTCAAAACAATGGATGGTGAAGAATTCATGGCCTTTAAAGGCAATCCATGCACAGATAACGATGAGATGTTTCAAAGAAGTGCTATAGCCTTCGCTAACTCATCCCTTTCATCAGATGCCATCCTGGATCATATACTAATGGAGGGGGTGACCTGCCTAAATATAAAACCCCTAGGGGGTATCCTTCATCTCATTGTATTCGAATCAATTGAAGATAAAATGGCCATGCTTGAAAGTGATTGGCTTAGCAGATGGTTTATGGAGATTAGGGATGTTAATCATGGTTGTGCTTCAATTTGGAGAGAAATTACCTTAAGAATATATGGGGTGCCACTGGGGGCATGGAGCTACGAGAATTTTTCTAAAATCGGTAGTATTTTCGGCAAAGTTTTATCTGTTGACTACTCCACTTATGAATGCGCCAAAGTCTCTGTCATAACTGACTGCATGTTCTTTCGTAAACTGTAAACTAATCATGGAGATTGAAGATAAGTCACATCTCATCTGCATATCAGAGGATAGTCAACCACATGTTAGCGGAGGACACAATAGGAAAAATCAAACCATACCACAGATTGATTCCTCGTCAGAGGAGGAAGATGACGCGTGGCTTCCACCCAAACAAAACTCTCCAGATGGTTTTTCCTCTCCTGTCCGGCACGCTTCTCAAGACCAAGTCATTAAACCTAACTCGACGCCTATCAATAATGATGCTATCATTAACTCTCCTCCTTCCCAAGAACTAACGTCCAAAAAAATTATCCTCTCCCCTCAACAACATTCTACCAACTCAGCAAGAAAATCCCTTCCTTTTCCCAATCACCCACAAAAAAATAGCCCACCACCTCTGAAAAGTCCAATGCAAAACTCTTCACACTCACCTATTTCCACCTCAAACATGTTCGGCCCACTTTACAGATCCAGGAAATCAGCATCTCTATCATCCCTTTCATCAGGGCCCATATTTCCTCCTGGATTTGAGGAAGAAATTCCCTTAAACCTTAAAAAAAAGCATGTTGAAAAAAGGGCTAAGAAAGCTCTAAACAAAGCCCTGAAACCTCCTAAACATCACAAAAAAGCCCCTCCAACCTCCCCTCCTCCCACCCCCCCAGCCCACTCGAAACAAAAATCTTTCGTAATAACAGTTGAAAATGTTCTTGATCTTGCCAACCAACTGGGCCTCTCCTTTGAGGGTCCTCCCTCTATGCTACAATCAAGAATTGATCAAATTCTTAAAAAACAGAAGGAGGATTGGGACTCTATCCACTGACAACCTCCTCACCACTCTCACCCCTATACCAACCTCAATGTTCCTTCTTTCGTGGAATATTCGTGGACTCTCTGCCAGAGTCAAGCGCAGCTCTTTGCGCAGCCTTATAAACCATCACTCCCCCTATTTTGTTTTCATACAAGAAACGAAGATGGAAACCATTAGCCCAAGGTCCATAATAACTATATGGAAAGCTGCCCATACCCAATGGGCCTTCAGGCCCTCATCTGGGAGCTCAGGAGGGTTGTTATCCCTCTGGAACTCAGAGTTTTTTCACATGCAATCCACCATCATTGAAAAAAACTGGATTATTATAATAGGGGAATTCCCTAACAGTAATTTTAAATGTGCCCTAGCCAACATCTATAACCCATGCTCCATAACAGAAAGAAGTGAAGTGTGGAAAAGCCTTCATAATTTTCAGCTCTCCTCCAACTTGCCATGCCTATTAGTGGGGGACTTCAACGAAGTCTTGGATGTTTCAGATCGGGGAAGCAATGTTATTTCGACTAATGGATCAAATGATTTTAAATCTTTTTTGCAGGATATGCAGGTTGTTGAAATTTCTCCTCTAAATGGAAACTTCACATGGTTTAGAGGTCACTCAAAGAGCAAATTAGACCGGCTGTTCATCTCACCAGAGTGGCTATTACAATTTCCATCCATAAAGGTCACCTTGCTTAAAAGGTCGATCTCCGACCACTGCCCATTATTTGTCCACTCGCGGGTGCAAAATTGGGGTCCTCGTCCATTTAAATTCCTAAACTGCTGGATGCTACACCCCAACTGTCCAAAGCTTATTAAGGATACCTGGAACAACAATGTCAGCCTGCCACTAGTGGAGAAACTGAAGAAAGTTAAAATCCGCCTCAGGGAATGGAACACCACTGAGTTTGGTCAAATAGATGACAAAATAAAAAATCTGGAAAACAGAATCCAGGAAATTGATCAAGCAGCGAGTAACCGAGACTTATGTGACTCTGAAGTCTGTGTGAGAAAGGAAGCTCAAATTGAACTTTGGAGTTGGCTGAAAAAGAAGGAGTCATACTGGGCCCAGAACTCCAGATCCAGATGGCTCAAAGAAGGGGATAGGAACACTCGTTACTTTCACACCTTGGCGACTATGAACAGAAGGAGAAACAACATTGAAAAAGTAGAAGTTGGGGGCCAATTTTTTGAAGACCCTGTAGACATAAGATGTGAGGCAGCATCCTTCTTCAAAAAAATATTTCAAGAGGACCACAAGCAAAGACCGGTTTTCCATGGCCTTTCATTCAAAACCCTATCTTCCATACAAGGGCAAAACCTCACCGAAAAATTCTCTAATGAAGAGATTGACCAAGCTGTGGCTTCATGTGATGCTTCAAAGTCCCCGGGCCCAGACGGTTTTAACTTCACATTCATTAAAAAATCATGGGATGTAATAAAATCGGATGTCTATGATATGGTGAATGAATTTTGGTCATCCTCAAAGCTGCCGAGAGGATGCAATACCGCATTTATAGCACTCATCCCAAAATGTGAGTCCCCTTCCAAGTTTAGTGATTATCGCCCTATCTCCATGGTAGGGTGTGTGTACAAGATTATCACGAAACTCCTTGCCCGTCGCCTTCAAATGGTCATGGACACTCTCATTGGAGCCCATCAATCTGCCTTCATCAAAGGCCGCCAAATTCTTGACGGCGCCCTCATCGCAAGCGAAATTGTTGATACGTGTAAACGGAACAAATCTCAAGCAACTCTCCTGAAGTTAGATTTTCATAAAGCTTTCGATAGTATCTCGTGGAACTATCTTGAGTGGGTTTTAGAGCAAATGCAATTCCCTCTCAAATGGAGGCTTTGGATCCGGTCCTGTGTAATGTCGGCATCCGCTTCAATTCTGATAAATGGCACGCCATCTCCCCCCTTCAATCTACAACGAGGTTTACGGCAAGGCGATCCACTCTCGCCTTTCCTTTTCAACCTCGCTGTAGAACCTCTAAACCTCCTTCTACAGAAATCGTCCACAATGGGCCTTTGGAGCGGTATTGAAATCTGCCGAAATGGAACTAAGGTGTCCCATCTGCAATACGCAGACGACACCCTAGTGTTTTGCAACCCATGTATTCAATCTCTTCTAAATATTAAAAAAACTCTAATACTCTTTCAACTTTCCTCAGGTTTACAAATCAATTTTCACAAAAGTTCCTTATACGGAATTAATGTGGATGATAATTGGATACTTGATGCTGCCAAGGCCCTTCTTTGCAAAGTGGATGCACTTCCTTTTATTTATTTGGGCTTACCAATAGGTGGTAACATGTCTCGCATCCAGATGTGGGAGCCTATCATTGACCGCCTAAACTCAAAACTGGCATCTTGGAAAGGGGGTATGCTATCTCTAGGAGGGCGTGCAACACTTATCAAAGCATCACTATCAAGCTTGCCGCTATACTATATGTCCTTGTTCCCAGCTCCTCTTGGTATAATTGAAAGAATCCGAAGCATCCAAAGGAAATTCCTTTGGGGTGGTGACTCAGAAGGAAGGAAACTCTCTCCAATAGGATGGAATCACATAGAAGCTCCAAGAGATTTGGGCGGTCTTAGCATTGGAAACCCGCGTTTCAAAAACCTGGCGCTACTTGCCAAATGGATCTGGAAGTTGTTTGATGAACCAAACTCCTTGTGGTGCAACCTGATTCGAGAAAAATTCAAATATGGGCCGTCATTCTCAGTTCTGGATCTTGAAATCCCACATCAAAACAGCACTTGGAGGAATATTTGTAACGCTCTCTTATCCCATCCATGCTCAAAATCCATGCTAAAATCCTTTATAAGGAAAAAAGTTGGGGATGGACATAATACTCTCTTCTGGCATGAAGTGTGGTTGGGAGACCTCCCTCTCAAGTCTCTCTTCCCTCGTCTCTACCTTATAAGCATGACAAAAAATGCATCAGTGGGTTCTTTATGCTTTTGGGACGGCCTCGAATGGAGGTGGACCTTGAACTGGAGCAGGTCCCTTAGGCCCCGTGACAACGTGGAACTCCTCAGCTTGCAAAACCTTCTCTCCAACTGCTGCCTATCATCAAAGGACAGAGACTCTCTTATATGGACTCCACACAAAAAGGGTTGTTTCTCGGTGAAATCCTTCAACTACGAGCTTGCAAAATCAGTCTCGGATACGCATCAAAAAATCCCCCTGAATTTCTGGGGTGGTCTGGTTCCATTCCGGGTAGAGATCTTCGTGTGGCTCGCTATTCAAGGGAAGCTCAATACTAAAGACAGACTTGTCAAGTTGGGTTGCATTGAACCCCCCTCCAACGTGTGCCCTCTTTGCAGCATGGACCCAGAATCAAGCGTACACCTTTTCCTCCAATGCCCGTTTGCACACGAGTTATGGTGCTGGTGGCTTCGTGTGTGGGACGTCAAATGGTGTATGCCCTCATCTCTCATTGATGCCCTAGTTCAATGGAAGCACCCAAATTGCGGTGAGTTCATGAAAAAGGTTTGGAAAGCGAGCTTTTCTATAATAGTATGGTCTCTTTGGCGGGAGAGAAATAGCAGAACCTTTGAAAATGTGCAAAACTCCCAATCTCAAATCCGTGACCTTGTGCTCCTGAGAATTAGCTGGTGGATCAAGGGGTGGGGAGACCCCTTCCCTTATAGTGCATCTGATATCATCAGGCAGCCTCTCTGCCTCGACTGGTCCCCCTCAATTCATCCGAAGATTTCGGACTTAGCAACAAGCAACATCAGACATTGGTCACCTCCACCTGCCTCCATTCTTAAATGGAACGTGGACGCATCCATGAAAATTTCAGCATCAAAAGCGGCAATAGGTGGGGTTCTTAGAGACCACAGTGGGAGGTTCATATGTTTGTTTTCAAGCCCCATCCCTTTCATGGAAATTAACCATGCGGAAATCTTTGCAATTCATAGAGCACTTAAAATCTCGTCGACAATGGATTTTACCCGAAATTGCAAAGTCATTGTGGAATCGGATTCGGCCAATGCAGTATCATGGTGCACAGGAGAAAATAACGGTCCATGGAATCTCACTTTCATCATCAATTTCATAAGAGGTGTTTTGAAGGATGGCATGGTAGTTGAGATCATTCACAAAAGTAGAGAGTCAAATGTGGTAGCTGACTCATTGGCCAAACAAGGACTCACGAGGAGAGATGAATTCATAGCATGGCTCTAACTATTTCATGTATCTAGCCTTCTCTTTCTCAGCCTTTTGAGGCATGGCATTTTATGTACTGAGTTTCTTATGAAATAAAAACGACAACTATCAAAAAAAAATTACTCTCTAATTTGCATAACAAAACAACATAAAACATGGTGCCCTCAACTTCATTTACTTCTCTTCCTCAAGAAATCATTACCAAACTTCACTATTCTAGAAGGTTATTGCTTAATTCTCCGATTTATATTTCACCACCAACAAACCAAGCACCAACACCAACCTACCAAGTCCTAGACCCGGGTTCGAGCCATGGCAAAAATGGCTTTGATGCTAACATAATCATGATCCTCGCGGTATTAGTATGCGCGTTAATGTGCTCATTATGTATTAATACCTTCATTAGGTGTGTGATTAAGTGCTCAAGTATGATGAGTGGAGAGCCTAATTATTACCTAAGCATGATTAACAACCATGATGAGAAGAAGAAAAGTGTTAATGGTTTAGACAAAAGGGCATTGAAGACATTTCCAGTTGTGAAGTATTCAAAAGATGTGCAAATTCAAGGGTTAAGTACAGAGTGTGTGATATATATGTTTGTCAGAATTTAAGGAAGGAGAAAAAGTGAGGATTTTGCCAAAGTGCAACCATGGCTTCCATGTTAAGTGTATTGATGAGTGGCTTAGCTCGCATTCTACTTGCCCTACTTGTAGACAATCTTTAAGCGAAACGTGTCAAAAGATCATTGGGTGTGATGATGATCATCATACTACTACTACATCATCATCATCATCATCATCATCATCAACATCATTAACATCATCATCATTAAGGGATGTGGTTGTAGTAAGTATTGTGCCACTTGAAAGGGAAGATTTAGTGAGAAATTACAGGAGTACTGAAGTTGCTCAGAGCTAGCTAGTCAAGATTTATATGTTTAAATTTGAGAGTTAAAGAATTAGGGAGATCTTTTAAGTGTTTAAATTACATTATTTTTAGTTGTACAAATGATAGATATTAGTTCCTAGTTGTTCTGCTTGCAAGTGTAAAAACAAAGAGAGCAACTAATTAATACATTTTTCTCTGATTTTTGCCATATCTTTTGTCCTTAATTAAGCTCAAATAAATTATCTAGCTAGTATCGAAAAAGATTTGTTTAAAACGACTGAGATTAACTCAAATAAATTATCGAAAAAGTTTTGTATTAAACTTGAATGCTTGTTTACTTTAACATTGACAAATGAAGAAGCTAAATGACATTGTTTTGTTCTTTAAAATATTTAATTATTGTGAATATAGGGTCGTCTGAAGAAAATAGTTTATGTTTTTCTAGATCAATTTTAGACCCAGTTCCTCAGTTTTATTATTCATCGGATCCGAGTCAGATCTGGATCCATGCCAAAAGACATATATGGATCTGGATACTAAAGAATCTGGTCTAGATCCTACTCGTTGACATATGTAATTTGAATTTCTATATATGCATTTTATAAATATATATTATTCATTGCCATAAAAAAGAAAAGAGACTTGAATTGTCATGCCATATTAACCCACCTTCCATCAGAAATCCGACCATCCCACTAATTAAGTTCATGCCATTAATCCCGTCAAAAAAATAAAAATATCATGTCACCAATACTGTAGCAATTATAAGAAAAAAATAATTATTATCCTCACATCCCATGCCATTAGTGCAACAATCAAACAGAAATTAGTTACAATTATAACAACTCATGCAATTAATTATGCAAATCACCATAAAACACTCAGCCCATCGAAATACGTTTTCGGTTGACTACTATAGGTTTTTTTTTTTTTTGGTGAATAAAGGAACTAGATAAACTTAAATAATGTTATTACAATCCGAGATATATGCACTCATGCAAAAACTAGGAGGGTGAGGCAAACAATTAGTTACATTCATGCAAACATCTAATCTACGAGCTTCTTTAGCTAGTAAATCCGCCGTCTTGTTATGCCTTCTTGGGATATGCCTAATCTCCACTTCTTGGATTCTTCGGAAAAGCTCCCTGCACTCATTTATAATATTGGTAAACATGTTAAGATCTTCCCCCTCCTTTGTGAGGAGTTGGGTGGCATACAAGCAGTCTGAAAATACAATACATTTGTTAATATTATTAGCTAATACTAATTGCAATCCCTCCTTAATAGCCTGAATCTCGGCAAATAAAGCGTTGACGGCATAAGTTTGCTTGCAAAAGCCTACCACCCAGGTACCCTGTGGATCCCGAATGTAACCCCCCAAACCAACGGGGGTAAATGAACTTCCAAGAGCAGCATCCGTATAGACCGTGAAAGTACGCGGACCATGGGTGTGTATTGGGTTAGAGGGTGGCTGAATCTTCCATGACACTACTATAGGTTTGCTGAATTAATTTTCGACTTACCGAATGGCCGCCGAAAATAAATTTCGGCTAACACAAGGTGGACAGGAAAATATTTTCGACTCATGATAATTTATGGCCTACTTTGAGGCCTATTATATTGAGAAATAGAGTACAATGAAAAAACAATCATAGTCGAGAGTATCTCATGTTAATGTGACTCATAGGATCATGAGCCCAGTCCTCAGAATCCCAAGCGATAGCAGATCGTTAGGATTGCTCATGCGGTGAGACACGACACTCGTCGATGATTGTTCGTTGTCCGGATTGTGATCATTATCCGCGTCTTCTATCATTTTCATTAGCCATTCGAGGTTTCCATCACAAAGGCCTTTGTATCGGTTTTATTTACTTTAGTTTTAGGTGGTATGTACGAGCTTCTAAAGCTCCTTTAGGTTTATCTGTTTGTATTAGTTTAGATTGTATTAGCATTAGATTGTGCTTCCTCTTTTAATTGATGTACGATTTCTCGATGTCAAAAAAAAAAAAACAATCATATATATTCAAGGTGAAATATGATAATATAGAAAACCCTCTAAAAATACCGTAAATGGAAAAGGCAACTTGCAGATGAAATGTTGATAAGTGATAACTACGCTGTCATTTGATAAATCACAAGACTAAACAATTTACAAACAAGATAAAGGCGTAACAAGCCAGCACAAAACATCCCATTAGATGGTGCATGACTAAAGTGCTTCATTAGAATAACATTTAATACTTAATATCCTACTATTTGAGAAGGACAAGCTAGATCATGTTGCTTAAAGTTAAGAGTAATTAAATAATTAATCAGTGGTTGATTTTTGACGGCAGCATTTAGGATCTGTTCTCTCCAGCTTATTTTCAGTTCAGTTCACTTCAGTTTAATTCAATTTAGTTTATTTAGTTCAGTTCAATTCAGTTCAGTTCAATTAAGCTTTGGACAATACTTTTACTCTCACATATCACTATTCATTTCAGTTCAGTTCAATTCAATTCAATTCAATTCAATTCAATTCAATTCAGTTCAGTTCAGTTCAGCTGTTTTATGCCGAAAAAAACAAGCCCTTAGTTTATATACTTATTAACCATGAAAGTTTACTCAGATCTATACTAAGATATAGCAATATATTTATGATCCCTACAGTAAGCACCCATAAAGATCAACAAAATTTTGGGAAAATAACATTTGAGATCAGGGGATTTGCAGCAAATAAAACAACTTCTATCAAAATATCTTGCTTTTGGGAAACAGGCAGATCTACGCGATGTATTTTTTTTTTCCCAAAGACCAAGCAAAACTTGCAAGGATCTTGTATGAAGATTATATTCTTGGCAAGCATTAAACGATACATCCAGAAGCATCGTAAATGGTGCTTCCAAAGTAGTGTGCACATTAAAAAAAATAAAAAAATTTATCTACGCATGACAGTCTGGCTTCACACATTTATGCATGACTTGAGGCCTAAGGGCAGTGGTGGAGTCAGGAATTTCAGTTAGGGGTAGCATATAAAAACTATTAAGGGTCTGTTCTTTCCAGCTTATTTTCAGTTCAGTTCAGTTCAATTCAATTCAGTTCAGTTCAGATCAGTTCAGATCAGTTCAGTTCAGTTCAGCTCTTGACAATACTTTTACTACTCTCACATATCACTATTCATTTCAGTTCAGTTCAGTTCAATTCAGTTCAGTTCAGTTCAGTTCAATTCAATTCAGATTAGTTCAGTTCAGTTCAGTTCAGCTGTTTTATGCCGAAGATTTGGTGAAATATGATTCAAGACAAACACTTATAAACCTTTTTCTAAAAATAAGGTATGATATTATTATAGGAAATTATTTCCCATGACTTAAATGTGATCCATTTACAACTTTAAGACTCAAATTTAACATTTAATAGTTTTTCAATTGTATTAGAAGTTTGGGCTACTTGAAAGGAGTTTTTTTTTTTTGATTAAAGGGAGCATAAAATTAGATTATCATAATAGTTTTACAAACATGCAATTTTTAGTTTGCTGGGTGGCTATTGCCCCTTACAACACCACACAAATATAACTATTCAAAGGTTAGGTCCTCTAGTCTAATATTGAATTTCTCCCATGGTGGAGATGAAAATTGGAGGAACTCTAGACCTTCAGGGGGCGTTTGGTTCATATAATGGTATGGGTTTGGAATCAGGAATGAAACATTAGTATATCTATCTTGAATTTTTGTCTCTCCATTGATATTCTCAACAATCACCAACGAGTCTGATATGATTATGCAGTTGTTCCATCCTTTCCTTTTGATCCATTTCATTGCCTTAAGTATGACTATCATTTCAGCTTAGTTTTCCACATATTCCTTCAACCCATTGGCCAGAGCTATCCTTGCAAATTGCCCCCATACGTGCATTGTAGTTTATGTGGCAAAATGAAACATCTACAATAATGGTAAAGGAGTGATTTGTTGTAGCAGTTAGGGTGGTTAAGGGATTTAAAGGCTTCTCAAGATCAAGGGCATTTGGTCTGGAGCAAACATATTTCATAATTAGTAATGAGGACTGATGCTAGAAGGGAGATATTTGGTGCTAATTTTTCTCTATTTATACAAATTATATAATTTTTATATTACTTAATGGGTTGTGTTCAATTGTTGTAAAAAGTGGTGTAATTTGTACTACTGATGTTAAGAAAATGTACTATTATGTTACTAACTTTAACGAAATATCAACTTTGCAAAAATACTTGCTAGTTTATTTCAAAATATCAACTTTTAAAAAACCTACCATGCATCTATCTAAACAATACCCTCCATTACTTCCCTTATTTGTTATAGCAGTAATGAGAATTTCCCTCAAAATAAAATTTGTTGTAATCAAATGCTACTTAGAATATACAAGTGTATTTGAGACTTTGAGAAAGATGGAAAAGACAAGGGGGAAAAAGAACTAAAGCTAGAAGAATTGTTAGGTGGGACTCGAACTAGGAATGTCGGGACATCATTAATGCATCTCTATTATATTAGGCAACACATGGGGGACACCAAAAAATAGAAAAAAAGAAAAAAAGAAAAAAAAAACAAAGGATTACTAACTATTTCATTTGAATGAAAAAAAGGGGGGGAGGGGGGAGTAGGACATTTAAACTGAACATCAGTTTTTTGAGAAAATAAAATGTAAAGACAGTTTTTCTACCCAATTAATTTTATTTTCTACTTCATTTGTTATCACACGTTATCGTACGCATTGTGTGCATGTAAGACTAGTCTTAAAAAGAAAGCAACCAGTGCAACGCACACAAATTGTTCCAATATATATTGTTGGTTTTCTTATTATTTTTACTCAATTTTTTTCCCAACTAATTTTAATTATTTTTATGCTATCCTTTGTTACTTAATAGATCTTCCCCTGCTTGAGGGTGCTAACGCTCAACATTATTTTTATTCTTTTTTGGTAAACAACCAAGGTATCCACTGTCGATAGTAGTGACTAATAATCCCCTCGCTCCGAGTGCTCCACTTATAGGTAAAGGGCTGACCAATAATATATTTCCATTCCCAAAGCTTGAGGATCGAACCCCCAACCAATTGGGTAGCGGAGAAAGTGAACAACCACTATGCCAAGACCACTTGGATAACGCTCAACATTCTTTGGTACTAGCGCAACTCCATATAAATAGTCAAATTATAAAACTTAGGCTACCAGCAAGTTTTGTTTTTATTGTTTACAGTCCAGCCTCTTGTTAGGTAACGGGTGTGGATATGATAACTAGAGGTGTTTGTCGAACGAGCCGAGCCCGAATAGCACTGGGTTCGGCTCGAGCTCATTTAACTTTTCATGGGCTCGGCTCGGCTCGTGAACTCGGGTTCGATTATGAGATCAAGTTCGCTTGGGCAATTTATTTTGCGAAAAATCTGTATAAAGTGAGTTCAATAATTCTATCATCATTGATGATTCCAACATAAAGTATTTTTTTAATATAAATATTTTTTTTGGAATAAAATAATAATCGAGCTGTTCATGCACGAACTTTTCGAGCGAGCTTTGCTTAGCTTAGCTCGGCTCGTTTAAGTCTCGAGACGACCCCGGACTCGAGCCGAGTCACAACGAGCTGAGCCCTGACCGAGCCGATCCCGAACTGTTTGCGAGCTTGTCAGGCTCATTATCACCCCTAATGATAATCATGAATGAGAATGAAAATTATGCAAGAAAACGGAAAAAATGAATAGGAGCACCGGATGACAGCGTGATTCTTATCACATTTTTTTTTCTTAGATTCGAGGTAGAAACTTATGACCTATTGTGTGATGAGCTCTCAAGTCCCAACACAAGCCTAGGAGGGCTGATAAAGAGGAACGCTAGGAGAAAGTATTCGGCCCGCAAAAGCCTAAGGCCCGCAAAAGCCCGCTAAGCCCGGCCCGAAATAGCGGGCTTTGGACACAAAAATTCGGCCCGAATTTAGGCCCGGCCCGGCCCGGACAATGGGCAAATTTTTTTGGTCGCGGCCCGGCCCGAACCCGGCCCGGCCCGGCCCATGATCACCTCTAGTATATGTTAATGATCCCGCCTACTGTAAGCAATTAAGCATTCATTAAAAAAAAGTGCAATAAGTTTGATTGGGCAAACATGATATAGAATCTAGCAACACTAGTAGCACTTAATGAAACAATTTTAGTACAAAAGGGCAGATACGAGGTGATCTTTTGAATTATTATTATAAAAGACCATGCAAAAACCTGGAATGCTATGACTCACCTTTCTTTAATCATATCATAACCTTATCTTCCCACTTTTGCTCTTTGTACATCCAAATAAAGGATATCAAAGTATTAAATTACGTATATAGTTGTATGTAGTTTTAGTCAGTTAGTCCATTAACTCCTTAGATTATATATTTATTAATTAAATCTTATGAGTTGGATATTAAAGATCATCAACTGATCAAGGTATTTGAATGTTAATTAATATGTATATTACTCTAATTCCCACTTGATATATGCTTTCTAATAAAAAAATATGCAAGATCGATTTATGAAAGACATGACAACATAAATCGAGCATATTGCATGTCCTTTATTTGGATAAATAATGTAGCAACTATATCGAATATAAGTGTTATATAGAGCAAAAAAAGGGCTAAATATAACATCTAAATTACTTACCGAAGTAATTTATAAGGGAGTAATATACATTCTTAATTTTTAGTCAATAGTTATAGATTTGGGATCTTTAGCTACATAGAATCCTCAAAACTACTATTTCATCCTAAAGCCAGTTACATTCTCTGATCCCTCACATATGAATTGTTCATACTTCTGACCTATAGAAACAAGCTCAATGTAAACTTAACTACCATCTTCAAATTTGTCAAGCATTTAATGGATGTATGACGCAATCGTCAATAATGGAGGAGCTTGGACAATGTCAAAATCTAAATGAAGTTACATTTTAAAATCGATTGCAGCAGGAGGAATAACCCCTGAATCTTATAACTAAAGTTGTTTTTTCTTTATTCATTTTAATGTGAGATAACACTTTCACTCACATATGTATTGTCCATGAATTCTCAACATAAGAAATTGAGAAAAATTTGGTGGTTTAAGTACGAAAGCATAATTCTAGCAGAAAACTGAAAAGATGTTGGATAATCCTATAATTCACATTTTTCACTTTGACTAAAATTTGTGATTTATATATAATGAAAAACATCGTCAACTGTGTTAAGAATACTTCTTCTATTTGACAGTTAGTTAGTCTCTAACTAACTCTAACTAATTCTGTTTATAAGTTGTTAGAGTTTGTTAGTTTCTACTTGTATATAAGCTTAGCTTATTTCTCCTCCATGTACTGATTTTCATTCACATTACATCTTCTTACTTCTATAATAAGAGATGTCTCTCTCTCTCTAGAATATCAATACAATTCTTTTCTCTCTAGTTTTCAATGCTGGTTCATAAATTGTTTCATGGTATCAGAGCATAAGCTCCTGTGTCAAGATCAATTTCCGCAAAATATATCCAATCTGATAATCTCTGGATTTCATCCTTTTCTTGCTAAATTTCTCATTGAAATTCGTCTGTAAGTTTCTTTCTGAATCACTTCAATCATTTGTAGATTCATATCAATTTATGAATTAGCATTTCAATTCATCTTCTAATTGCTCAAGTAACATCTTGTTACTAATATTCTGAGATTTCTTAGTCTGCTGTTCATCTGAATTCTTGATTGAATTATTTTGTTTGTCATCTGAATTCGAAAGCATCTGTTAATTTCTGAATTGTTCGATTGATTGTTGATAGAAACAATTCATATTTCTGATTGAATTTCATCTTCTCATTCAATCATTTCTCCTGATTCTGTTTCTGAAATTCTTCATAAAACATCCTCAAAATGCCTGAAACTACAAATGAAACCAATAATGTGGTTAGAAATAACATTGATCCAGCACAAGATCCTTCCTCACCCTATTATATTCATCCTAGTGATTCTCAGTACAAATTGGTACCTAATCTGTTCAATGGAAGTGGTTACAATGACTGGAAACGTTCTGTTATCATAGGTTTATCTGCTAAGAATAAACTAGGGTTCATAGATGGAACTATACCTAAACCTGAAAACAATTCATCATTGTTTAAGGCATGGAGTAGATGCAACAGTACATTAATATCCTGGTTTATACAAGTTCTTGATGTGAACATAGCCAGAAGCATTTTATATTTTGATTCTGCACAAGAAGTTTGGAACAATCTAGAGGAACGCTTTGGTCAAACATCAGGCACACAGATATATAGCATTCAACAACAGATTGCTAATCTTGAGCAAGGCACAGATAGCTTGTCCAGCTTCTATACTCAACTTAAAATGTTATGGGATGAGTTAGATGCTCATAATCCTTTGCCAATCTGTACATGTAATAACTGTACATGTGATGTGACAAGAAAACTTCTAAAGATGCAAGAAGATCAGAGGTTAACATTGTTTCTTATGAAACTCAAAGAAGATTTCAGACAAGTTCGAGGCACTATACTCATGCAACAACCACTTCCTACACTTTCTCATGCTTATAGGCTTTTAATGCAAGAAGAACGCCATAAAGAAGTCTATGCTGCTGTTCATAATCATGATGAGTCCATGGCATTTGCTGTTAATAACAATAGCAAGAAGAGATTCTATGAGCATCCTACTGATTCTAACAGAAACAACTCAAGTTTCAATAAAACACCTGGATCTGGAAATTATGGTGGCTCCAGTGGATACAACAATGGTTTTCAATCCAGAAATTTTCATCAAAACAAAAGGCCTCACTGCACTCATTGTAACAGAATGGGTCACACTGTTGACAAATGTTATAAACTTCATGGATTTCCACCAAAGGATGGATGGAAGAACAAGAAAGTAGCAGCAACTGTCCATCTTGATGAAGAAACTCCTTCCAGTGATTCTCTTGATCTTAATTCCCCTATCACAGTTGCTCAATATAATCAGATAATGGCACTGATTGGGAGAGACAAGAGTGATGAACCAGTTGCCTCAGACAATCACACTGCTCTCTTAGCAGGTACATTCTGTTTTCTATCTCTCAATAACACAACTTGGATCATTGACAGTGGTGCTACAGACCACATGTGTCATGATCTAAGTTGTTTTCACTGATGTTATTGATATCACCTCTCAACATAGTACAATTACTATACCTGATGGCAATGCTTTACAAGTTCAAAATAAAGGCACAATTCAATTAGGATCCTACATTAAGCTACACAATGTGTTACATGTTCCACATTTCAAGTTCAATCTAATCTCTGTCCCAATGCTTTGTAAAGACATGAATTGTTCCATTTCTTTCACTAACCATGCCTGTCATCTTCAGGTCCCTTCACTGAAGCCCCTGCTTCTTGGTAATTTCAAGAATGGACTATATTGCTTGGATGAATCACACTTGCTTCCCTCTGTCAACAATGTTTCTCTTAATCCTAGCAATCTTCCTGTTAGTCCTTCATCATCCAATTCAGCTAGTCTTTCTGCAATTGAACAAGCCAAATTATGGCACCTAAGACTAGGTCATCTCCCATTTGTACATATCAATAAAGTCTGCCCTTCTGTAACTGTGCATGATTACCTTCATGAATGTATGTGTCAAGTTTGTCACTATGCTAGACAAACAAGGTTGCCATTTCCTCATAGTTCTATCAAAACTTCTAAAGCTTTTCAGCTTATTCACTTAGACATATGGGGTCCCTATAAGACTTCCACATCTAATGGTTGTAATATCTTTCTCACAATAGTAGATGATTTCACTAGACTCACTTGGGTTTTTCTTATGAAATATAAGTCTGATATTCTGCAAGTATTATCTGATTTCTTTGCATATATTAATACACATTTTCATACTTCTATCATGAATGTGAGATCTGATAATGCAAAGGAGATTTGTGAGGGTCCATTGAAGAAATTTTTAGCAGAACATGGTGTTTTCATCAGACAAGCTGTGTTGAAACCCCACAGCAGAATGGGGTGGTTGAGAGGAAGCATCGCCACTTACTTGAGACTGCTAGGGCTCTTTTTCTTCAATCTAGAGTCCCTGCAAGATATTGGGGTGAATGTATCTTATGTGCAGCATACTTGATCAATAGAATGCCCCTACAAGGTTTGCATTTCATGAGTCCATTTCAGAAACTCTTTGGCTTCAAACCTGATGTTTCTCACTTGAGGGTATTTGGTTGTCTCTGCTTCACATCTACACTGAAACAAGGAAGATCTAAGTTTGATCCTAGATCTGATCCATGTGTTTTCATGGGATATTCAGTTACTCAAAAAGGTTACAGAGTTTTGAACTTGAAAACAAATAAGCTTACAGTATCTAGAGATGTCATTTTCTATGAAAAACATCTCCCATTTCACTCTTCTTCTGCCACCTCCACTCTACATAACAATCCTATCTTTCTCCCTCTCTCTACACCCACAAATTATTCCTATGATATTGAAGCTCCTGATATTTTTCATATTCCAACCACCAATTCACAACCACATACTTCTCCTCCTACATCTCCTTCTTCAGATTCTATTCTTTCTTCTACTCCTTCTTCTAATACCACTATACCCAGCTCTACTTTACATGACTTATCTTCTCACATTTCTCCTCCTCCTGTTGTCAGGAGATCTACTAGGCCTACTGTTCCCAACAAACAATTTAAAGATTTTGTTTGTTCCACTGCCAGTAGTACTGCCTCCTCTAGTCATTGGTGCAATTTGGTTCACTTTGATTCTCTTCCACCTTCTCATCATGCTTTCTTGTCTCATATATCTCAATATGATGAACCTACTTCTTATCAACAAGCTGCACAAGATTCAAACTGGGTTGTTGCCATGAATAAAGAATTGCAAGCTTTAGAAGCCAACAAAACTTGGGAACTTGTTACTCTTCCCAAAGGCAAAAAGCCCATTGGTTGCAAATGGGTGTACAAGGTCAAGCTCAAGTCAGATGGTTCTTTGGAAAGGTTTAAGGCTAGATTAGTAGCCAAGGGCTACAATCAAAAGGAGGGGATTGACTACCAAGAAACCTTCTCACCAGTTATTAAAATGGCTACTGTCAGATGTATTCTCACCTTGGCAGCTTCTAAAGGCTGGGATATATTCCAATTGGACATCAACAACGCTTTCCTACATGGAGATCTAGTAGAAGAAGTGTACATGAAAGTCCCTGAAGGGGTTCCTAATCCACAACAGCAAGTTTGCTTATTAAAGAAGTCTCTTTATGGACTTAAACAAGCTTCTAGGCAATGGTTTGCCAAGCTTGTTCAAGAACTATTGTTACAAGGATTTGTCCAATCCAAGAATGACTATAGCTTGTTCATCAAACAACAAGATCATCACATAACACTTGCAGCAGTGTATGTTGATGATATCATTTTAACAGGCAATGATATCTCAAGCATCAACAACCTCAAACTTCATCTTCATGAAACTTTCAGTATCAAAGATCTAGGAAAAATGCATTATTTCCTAGGTATTGAAATTGGTTATCTACCCTCTGGTATTTGTATGACACAGAAGAAATTCACTTCTGAATTGTTGGCTTGTTCTAAGCTCACTGACACCAAGACAGCAGTAACTCCTTTGCCTCTCAATCTCAAACTACAAGCAAATGAGGGTGCTTTTTATGGTGATCCTGAATATTATAGGAAGTTAGTGGGTAAGTTAAATTTTTTAACTCACACTAGACCTGATCTAGCATTTATTGTCCAACATTTGAGCCAGTTTCTTCACTCACCAAGAGAACCCCATGTTCAAGCATTGCATCATACACTCAGATATGTCCAAGGTACAGCAGGACAAGGTATCCTCTTGAATGGGTCTCCTGAACCTGTTTTGCAAGCCTATTCAGATTCAGACTGGGGTGCTTGTCCAGACAGCAGAAAGTCTATCACAGGGTACCTCATGATGCTTGGTAATTCTCCCATCAGCTGGAAGTCCAAGAAGCAAGGGACAGTGTCAAAATCTTCTAGTGAAGCTGAATATAGGCTATGGCCTCTGCTGCCAGTGAGATCACTTGGCTTGTGCGTTTGCTTCAAGAATTACAAATTCCCAACATTACACCAGTCACTTTGCATTGTGACAATCAGAGTGCTATACATATAGGAAGAACCCAGTCTTCCATGAAAGGACCAAGCATATAGAGCTTGATTGCCATTTTACTAGAGACAAGGTGTTGGAAGGCTTGATTCAACTTACTTATTTGCCTACAACTAGCCAACTTGCAGATGTTTTTACTAAGGTGTTACCATCTGCACAACTTCAGTTTTTGCTTTCCAAACTTGGCATGATTTCATCTATGCCAAGTTTGCGGGGGGATGTTAAGAATACTTCTTCTATTTGACAGTTAGTTAGTCTCTAACTAACTCTAACTAATTCTGTTTATAAGTTGTTAGAGTTTGTTAGTTTCTACTTGTATATAAGCTTAGCTTATTTCTCCTCCATGTACTGATTTTCATTCACATTACATCTTCTTACTTCTATAATAAGAGATGTCTCTCTCTCTCTAGAATATCAATACAATTCTTTTCTCTCTAGTTTTCAATGCTGGTTCATAAATTGTTTCAAACTGGAATCTTGTTAAATTCGTCTCGTGACGTACAATTATAAAATGTAATTTTTATAATTTTACTTATATGTAATTATAGATATTTGTGATCAAAATATTACCTCGACATGCATTAAAGTGAATTGTTGCATTTAATTCGGAAAAGCAGAAGTATAGTTTATTCCAAAATATTACTATCATATATTTGTAAAGCATTACATAATATAGATAGAGGGACTAATGATATTGACACAATTTTTTATATATAATACTCCTTCCGGTTTTTATTAGTTTACCCCTATTTTTTGCACAAATTGATAGGAGAAATAATGTTTTGGGTCATAAAAAGAAAGAGAAACTATTATTTTATACGGTTTTTTCACCAAATACCCCCGAGTTTTCATGAAATTCACCAGGTACCCCCGCACTTTTGAAAATACACGGGGTACCCCTCAGTTTCAACATAATACACCAGGATACCCTTAATGACTAACGGCGTTAACTGCTGTTACTCATTAACCCCTTTTTTGTTATTTTCAACCCTAATTAACCCTAATCCTAACTCTAAACCCTAACCCTAACCCTAACTATAAACCCTAACCCTAAACCACCCTCCCACCACCTTAGCAAACCCCACCCTACCCACCACCCAGCAGACCCCCCTCCCCAACCACCGGCCGCCCCTCCCCACCTCCTTGCAACCCCTCCCCACCCCCCGCAACCCCTTCCCTAACCCCCTCGCAGCCGCTCCCCTCGCAGCCGCCCACCCCACCAATCCCCACCCCCGTTCAGTTTCAATCCCCTCCCCCCACCCTCGCCGGTTTTCGCAGCTCCCCCCTCCCCCACCCCCAACCCCCGCAGCTCCCCCCTCCCCTATCCCCGTAGCCGTCCTTCCCGCGACCCCGCCACCTCCACAGAGCAGCAACCCTCCGCCACCCAAGCACGACTCTCTCTCCTGATCTAATTGCGCGAAAACTGACAGGGGTGGGGGAAAGTGTGCGAAAACCGACGAGGGTTGGGGGGAGGGTGCGAAAAACCGGCAGGGGTGGGGGGAAAGTGTGCGAAAACCGACGAGGGTTGGGGGAGGGTGTGAAACCGGCGAGGGTTGGGGGGGAGGGGCGTTGTGCTGAGGTGGTGGGTAGGGTGGGTTGGGGGTGGGGGAGGGGGAGCTGCTGGGGTGGTGGGGTGTGGGAGGGTTAGGGTTAGTGTTAGGGGATTAGGGGTTAGGGGATTAGGGTTAGTATTAGGGTTAATTAGGGCTTAAAACACAAAATAATAGTTAATGACTAACGGTGGTTAACGGAGTTAACCATCGTTAGTCATTAAGGGCATTTGGGTGTATTGTTCAGAAACTGAGGGGTACCCCGTGTATTTTCAAAAGTGCGGGGGTACCCGGTGAATTTCATGAAAACTCGGGAGTATTTGGTGAAAAAACCGTATTTTATATTAAAGTTGAATGTATGTGTGATAAAAAGTTACTGGTCTCATTCCAAAAATAGAAACAAAAAAAAGGATAAACTAATAAGAGACATCACAAAAAAGAATACAGGTAAATTAATAAAAACAGGAGGGATCGGAGTAATATAAAATTGCCTATAGAACCCTTAGCTTACCAACATCAAACATGGCACGCAAAAAGGAGAGGATCTACAAAATCTACTTTTACAACTTTTCCACACTATATATTCATCTTCATCTTTCAACACAACCACAATTCCACATCCAACTCTATACACTTCTCTCAAAATTACTCTCTCAAACAAAACACACAACTAAATACACAAGTAAAGAAAACATGGTACCCTCAACTTCTTTTACTTCTATTCCTCAAGAAATCATTAACAACCTTCACTATTCTAGACGATTATTACTACTTAATTCCCATATTATTCATTCTTCACCACCTACAAACCAAGCACTAACACCAACCTACCAAGTCCTAGACCCGAGTTCGAGCCATGGCAAAAACGGTTTTGATGCTAACATAATCATGATCCTCGCGGTATTAGTATGCGCGTTAATATGCTCATTATGTATTAATACCTTCATTAGGTTTGTGATTAAGTGCTCAAGTATGATGAGTGGAGAGCCTAATTATTACCTAAGCATGATTAACAACCATGATGAGAAGAAGAAAAGTGTTAGTGGTTTAGACAAAAGGGCATTGAAGACATTTCCAGTTGTGAAGTTTTCAAAAGATGTGCAAATTCAAGGGTTAGGTTCAGAGTGTGTGATATGTTTGTCAGATTTTAAGGTTGGAGAAAAAGTGAGGATTTTACCAAAGTGCAACCATGGCTTCCATGTTAAGTGCATTGATGAGTGGCTTAGCTCACATTCTTCTTGCCCTATTTGTAGACAATCTTTAGTTGAAACATGTCAGAAGATCATTGGGTGTGATCATGATCATCATACTACTACATCATCATCAACATCACCATCATCATCATCTTCATCATTAATATCATCATCATCATCAAGGGATGTGGTTGTAGTAAGTATTGAGCCACTTGAAAGGGAAGATTTAGTGAGAAATTACAGGAGTACTGAAGGTTCTCAGAGCTAGTCAAGACAATTCATTGTCACCTTAAATTCATAGGACTAGTATTTTTGTACTTGTAAAAATGATAGACACAAATTCCCAATTGTTGTTCTTGCAAGTGTAAAAGAAAAAGAGCAATTAATACAATTTCCCTGGTTTGCCATTTTTAAACTTTGTGGTAGGACATTTTTTTGTTATAAACAAAAAAAAAAAAACAACGGAATTCGATACTTTGATCACAACTTACATCTAACACTTTCAAAATGTTAACAACTAAGTTGTTTATCATGAAATATCAATAGTCTACTTTATATATGTGAACTAATGTTAATGATATTAAGACATCTATACTAATATATTGGAAGACGTTTCTACATAAGGAATGGTGTCACGTGTCGCTCTCTCTAAAGAATTTTACTCCATGTAATTCACACATAAATTAAAAAAAAATAAAAATTGCATAATAGGAATTGATCTCGTCACTTCAAGGTCATATATTAAAGTCTCAAACCATTAGAGTAAGTGACATTTAATTTTATTATTTTAAAATATAATATTAATAAATGTAAATTTTTCTTTACTCGAAGTATACCCCGAGCATAAACCACATGATAACTAGTTTAATCTAAACGAAGGATTTATTTTAGTTATTATATGGAATTGTAGATGGTTGGTGAATATCACCTGAAACCTTATCGTGGTCTGTGGAGCCTGGAGGTTGGTACATAATTTAGGAAAAAGTTTCATACATTTAAACTCAATGTACTACTTTCCTAATGAATAGTAACAATTCCAAAATACAAGAGAAACATATTGTGGTTTCGAGTCAAGATAGTTCTATGCTCAACCTTGCGTTTTAAATTAAGGTACAATTCTTTCTTGATTTTTAAACATTATTACTCCATATTTATCTAACATAACCATACAAAATTGACTTACAATTAAAATTTAAAATTCATAAGCTTTTTTATCAAATGTTTTCAAAAGGGGAAATTAATTATATATGGGGGTAACTCTATATTTTAGGTCATTCTCTACAATAACCCTTATATTTGCACGCTTGTCTCATGTAACTCCCAACTTGTAAAAAATATAAAAAATAATGATTTTGGATACAATGTTTTTTTTTTTTTTTTGGTAAACATGGCTTTCATTCATTAACTAATAAAGTTGAAAATATTACAGTCCGAAAGTAAATGTTCCAAACAATAACTAGGGGGATTGGGGAAAATCCTAGTTACAATACTATCACCAGCCATGTTCCTACACTCCTTGGCCAGAAGATCCGCCACATTGTTGTGCTTCCTGCTACAATACTTAATCTGGAGATCCGGTCGATTAGTGATCCACTGCCTGCACATATTAATCAAGTTTGAATATAGGTAAAAAGTGCTATGTAATTATCCTTTTGCCACCCAAATTTTCTTACATTTGTAACCGCGTCTTCACATTAAGTTCAATTACATTTTATAAGTTGGGGATTACTTAAAAACAGGGGTACAAACATAAAAATCATTCTAAAAATAGTCCAAAACATGGGATTACCATAAATAATTTCCCATCCAATGTTACTAATTAGTTATCAAATCGAAATGTTTTAATTGATCCTTCTCACATGAAAACGCCAATTGAAACTCAAATCTACCAATTTTAATGCGCAAATTTCACTATATACAAAAAATTAGTTCCATCTATTTTTAACACTCTTTTCTATAATTCCATCTTGAACTTCCTATAAAAATTTTGAATTTTCTACTCTCAATATGGAGTAGTTAGCTTTTTCTTCCTAGAGTATGTAAGAGCTAATAGAGCTCCTGATACTGTTTATTTATGTCTGTTTGGTTGTATTAATATTAGACTATACTTCAATTTAATTAATACAAATTTTCTCGATGTCAAAAAAAAATAAAAAATCTCTTTGGTCCTTCAATTGAAAACCATTAGCCATGTTTGTTGTTTAGTCATCTATTTCCTGCCAGTTTTGATACTGTGGACGGACTTATGAGACCCACTCCAAGGCATAGAGCAATAATGCATGCATTTAAACAAGTTGCACTTTTCCACTGAAGTTGGTCTGCAAATAATATGGTAATTAACTATTGTCGAAGCCATATGAATTCCCAATCCATTATTCTCAATTGTCCACTTCTATTTTGCATTATTTGTCATTTTGTACTACTCTTATGTATTTGCATAACTAAATGCCATATGACTTGTTAATGTTAGTTGCTCTCCTTATAATTAAGGAGTAATCTTTTTGGGGGGATAATTATTAAGTGATTAGTGCCCTTAAATTAGTAATGATGTTGTGCTTTCTAAAAGAACATTTTAGAAAGAAATAAAAGTCGTGTATATTGTCTATTTATAACTCTAGCTTATCCGATCCATCCATTCCAACATGCATCCACAAGTTTTGTGATGGCGTTTATTCCTTCTGTTTCCACTACGCAACAACCTTCTCCAGGGCCTAATGCCCCTTTTTTTGGGGCCAAAATTGAAGAAATTAGGAAAAAAAAAAGGTTAAATTACGAGTTTATTAAAACACACGTACATTTGACCTAGTCAACGCTAATGTAGTATTTTACAACAAAAAATAATTTATTAAATTATTTTTCACAATATCTTTATTATTAGGTAAATTTCGCAAAAAATTAACTTATAAGGTAGTTTGTCGCAAAAATTCCCTATTATATTAAAAAAAAAAAAAAAAATTATTACTTCCTCCGTAACAGAAAAAACGCATCAAATCAATATTTTATACCTCACAAATAATACTCAACTGTAGTAACGAAGAGGTTAACAAAAACAGCAATTTTCTTCTCAGATTTGGATGCAATACTTGGGGACATACTTTCTATGTGTAATGCATTTTCTTTTGTTTCTTTTTCTCATATTAAAAGGGATGGGAATACTGTTGCCCATGACCTTGCTAGAGTTGTGCCTTTTGGTGTTGAACAATGTTGGGAGCATCACTGTCCTAGTACTGTAACACCTTATGTACTTATGAACACTTTGTCCCTTTGATTAATGTACTTCTCTTTTCCCTCAAAAAAAAATAAAAAATAATACTCAACTGTTGCATTTTTTCTGTTACGGAGTAAGTAGTAATAATGTTTTACAGTCATGGTCCATTTTCTAAAAATGAAGCCTTGAGTTCAAACTTTTAGCAAACAATTGAAGATGACACATGACTTTCAAGAAGTTGTGGCAACGTCTTTTACCACTCTGCTCTTTTTTTTACCACCTGACGGGGAGTATCTTCATATTAAAGCTCCTTCGTAATAATTTAATAAACGAATAAAAAAAAAGGTGATCAATGAGATGACCATTACCTACTAAACCAACTTTAGAGTAGCTTCCTAATTTGGCACTTGATTAAGACTTCTACGAGTTAAACAAAAGGGGGAGATTAATTAATTTAACGCGATAATCAAAAAGTTGGAGTTTCATGTGAATTCTCATGCATGTGCATGCACACTGATCAATTATTAATGCATGAACATAACTGTACGTGATAAGATTTTGCTTGTATTATTGTGTTGTCAATGTTGAAGGGACTTAACAATGAGGTGCAATTGAATCAACCCATGCTAAAGTATAATATTTGACATAAGCGGGATTAATGAAAATAACGATATCTAATAATTAAGTAATATGGAAGTGAAATGACATGATAAGGACACAATTTAGCTAAGTTATAGTCTTATTGAACTTTTAGATTAATTAGACGAATGTTTTCGGAGCGAGGCTTGTGCATTGAGTATATTGCTTAACCGTTTTATGTAAGTCAATATATTTTGATAATTATATAGGTTTTTTCTCAAAAGTATTTTGATCTTGCTCAATCTCTACCCGTTACGTATCGAAAATACTAGTGTCAAATATGACTTTTATTAGTTCTTTAATTAATAGTGGTGATGTATGTTCTCTCTTGTCATGGATGAGGTGTAAATATATATTCTTTTGATATGGAGTAGCCTATATTTCCTCATACAAATTATTATATAGGCTAGGGGAAGGACTAAGGAGAAGACTTATCTAACGCTTTTAAGATGTTCGTACTTGATCAATAAGTATAGGAAGTCTTATGATCCTATTGTATTGAACGATTCTGGTTGCTTTATTTCTGCCCCCGTCCCTTTCTCGTACTCCAAAAAGGCAGAGAAAGGGGGGAAGGGGCAGTCAACAATTGCTTCTGTTCGGTTCTGTGCCTGGACTTCAAACAATTTAAGTTTTAACCATGTTAATGATCCTACATTATTGGTTGATAGAGAATCAAAGTATATTTACCAACAAATCACGAAATGCTATGGTTCTTACATATGATTTCTTTATTTATTATTGATTCAGAAGTCATTCGTGAAATCATGCACCTTTCGCCCTAATTATAAAGAAAAAAGAGGTACAGTTGATTGAATCCAACCTATTCTTGAAATAAACAAACAACCCGCACACACTCCCTTTCCAGAAAAGATCAATACACCAAGCACTACACTGAGATTTATTAGATTTGGTTCTAAAATATCGGTATTAAACCCGAAACTAGAGAAGTTATGGACTTATGGTACCATGTTTGGTTTAAACGATATATGTTTGGATTTCTAAGGAGGATTGTGTATTGCATCAAGTATCTCTACAATCATAGGATATTTTATTTGGATTAGTATGAATTGTCTTAGAGGACAGCAACCTCGCATAGTCGCATAGGTTAATTCAGTCCCAATTAGCATTTTAGACACTCTGAGAATAAGGGGGGAGGGTAAGATAAATCTCTGCCTTCAAAGTACACCTAGTGGGAATTGAACCCTCAACTTAAAGGTCAAAAGGCATAATCCATTAGACGAAGTTTAGCTTGGTAGATTCGTAGTGACAGGGTTATAGGAGTATACATGCTAAACTGCTAACCAGCACTTCAATCCTTATATTATCATCTACTAATACAGACTAATTAATTTACTCTTTAAATTTCAGTGGGATTAATCAAACAAACAACTTGATATATGAAAAACCAAATAATAAGACTCTTTTTATTGCTCTTCGAGAACCCCATAAAGGGAAAAGAGCAAACTTTTTTTAAAAGGGAAGGGAAAAAAAGCAACTTTTCTTGGACTTTATCTGTATAAATAAATTATTGAGAGTTACTATGTCACTTGATAATTACAAGACTAAACAGTAAACAAACATCCCATTTGCTGGAGGCTGAAGTACTTTTGAAGATAATACATAATAGTAATATCCTACTGTTTGAAAAGGACAAGCCAGATGTTGCTACTTGCTTGAAGTTACAGTTGATATTAATCAATTGTTGATCTAGTAATAATGGCAGCATTAGTACATATATTAACAATAAAGTTTCCTGAGATACTAATATAATTATATCTATGATCCCTATCTATAGTAAGCACCCATGCATGAAGATAAACAAACATAATTAAATTGGGAAAATTTAACACATCTCAGATCAAGCAACTTCACAACTTGCACCAAATGAGAAAATTTTAATCAGCAAATATAACAAAGAATCGTGCTTTTGGGAAACAGGCGCGCAGATGTGGTACACCAAACGAAACTTAGAGGGATTTTGTATATCTGTAGTCTGTAGATACTTGTTATAGCTTATAGTACTTTGATGTTAAGTGTTAACTAGAGTATTGTAACATAACCAAGTTGGCTTGGTGGAGGTGGTGACATGGAAGGAAACTCACTTTTAAGTTCGAAACTCACAACCTACTTGTAATTGAGAGTAGGAATTCTCTTATATCTCTACTTTCCAGCGTTGATCTTTGTAGCTAGGTTGGCTGACGTGCGATATAGGTGTTGGTCCGATAGGATTCTCCGCTCTTTTTCTTACCAAGGGATTTCCAGTGGGAGCCTCAAGAAAAACTAATAGAGTATTATTGTAGGATGCATATATCGAGGAGCGAGCACGGCAAATGGTGCTTCTTCTAGAGTAGCGCATGTTTCAAGGGGATATTTTCTATGATTGCCGCTACATGAAACAATTAAGGTATGAATATTGGTAGTCTTAAGCGGAGTCTTAAGCAAAGACTCTGAGAGTCTTGAGCAAAGACTATGCAATAATGTTGAAAGAAAAAGATAACCTTAGACTCTCAAATTTCATATGTGAATTGTCCCATGTAAAGAAAGAATAGAGAATATGAGTTTATGACTCGATTATTGAATATAATAAAAGTTTGAGTCATAATTATTTCATCAATGGCTATATAATTTCATCAATGGCTGTATAATACTGATAGCATTATTAGTTTTCATTAACATTACCACAAAAAAAAACTATTAGTGGTTCATGTACATATATATATTTATGATTTCTACTTTAAGCATCCATATAAAAGAAAGTGCAACATATATGATTGGGTACTATTTATATGAGATCCAGCTATACTGGCTCATTGAAGCTAACGAATTAAAGAACTTAAACGTACTAACTTTGTACTCCTCTTTCAATCGTGCTTTAAGGAAACAAGCATATACGAGGTGAACTTTTGCATTTTCTATAAAAACATTATGCAAAGACCTAAAATGTTAGTTTAGTTTTATGTCAACTTGAGCTTTGAGAGGGCTGTGACTCACTTAGTCACCTTCGTTTAATTTGAACCACATTAACTACATCAACATAATGGGAAAAGCTAAGGGTATCTGCACTTTTTGCTCTTTGGCTACCTGTGGTTTCATTAATATTTTTGTACATACTACTAGGTATATTATAAATTACCTTGAGTATTTGATTAGTTCATTAATGCTAAATCATTAGAATCTATACTAATATATCAAAAGGCGTGCCTAAATAAGGAACGGTGCCACATGACGCTCTCCTTAAGGGCATTTTACTCCATGTATCCACATACAATAAAAAAAATTAGAAGTTGCACATGCTATATGGTTTCGATCGCGCGACTTCAAGTTGATATACTAAAGTCTAACCACTAGACCAAGTGTAATCTAGTAGTATTATTTAAAAGTATAATATTAATAAATGAAAATTTTTCTTACCCGAGACATAACCCGGGCCTAATAAAAAGTTTTACTATTATAAGATGGGTCTCAACGGCCATCAAGGTATGTAAATTTTGTTACATAATGTATAATTCTCCAAGTAGTCTTTCTCTAACACATACATCATCCTTCCAAGATCTAATTTATTATAGATATGGTGATAGAGATTAAGAGGATATTATAGATATGGTGAATTTGTGATAGAGATTATGAGGATCTTTAATGCACCACTATCAACTTCAAATTTTAATTGTATTTTGCAATAGTACTTTCATTATGTAGATATGTTCCTTTTCACCACCTTTCTTGCTTTTGTATTATTGTTGTATATACTTACTAATCAAGACCAGCTACACTAATCCCATGCCTAATAAGATTACTCGGACTATCGGATGAGTTCTATGATAGAATGATGCTTAATCTTGAGATATCACCTTTAATAAACCAACTTAATTTAATTAGCATATATTGTTTGTTCTAGGTTATCAAATTGTTGCATTTTTTGAGGCCTATTGCGGTTTTGACGCGCAGCAAATCAAGGGATTTTAATAGTTGGTTACTATTAAAATGAACAAAAATTATTAAAAGAAACGGTCTAATTTTAATATAAAATTAGACCTAGTCACTAAATGGATTAAACTAGTCACCGAAAGAAATTAACCTCTTCACTATTAGGCTAATTCTCTTTTTAATATTAGACTTATCATTGTCTAATCTTAATTTAATAGTAGGCGGTCTCTTACAAGACAAACTCTAAAATAAATGTGCTTTGAATTAACCGGTAAGGCGGTAACGGTATATATATATATATATATATATATATATATATATATATATATATATATATATATATATATATATATTGTTGTGCTTTAAGGAGAATTTGTAGCAATATAATGTATTGGTTTCAAAAAAATGTATTTGTTCCATTTCATATTACTTAAGATGTATTTTTGGACACACTACTTGTCAATGCATAAATTCAATCATTAATATATCTAAGTTCTTATAAGTTAAAATTTAAAAAGAATGATATTTTGAAACTATATGTTGAGATTAATATGCAAGATCCCACATAACTATTACTTTTCATCATTGTGAGAGAGAAATATAGTTTTGCAGGAGGGTGGAGAGAGAAATAGAGCATAAAATTAAAGCACAACAGAGAGGAGATAGAACTAGAACGAGGGAATTGGGACTGAAATAACATATCATAAGATTGCATTTGAAATTTTTACTCTCGACCGTTATGAGTTATGATATTACTCCTTCGTTTTTTTAGTTGTACTCAATGTGTCAGGTACAACTTTGAACAATAAAGTTTTTAATACTATAAAACTATATAAGAGACGAATCTAGCAAGATCTTACATAAGAATAAATAAGATCACATTAGAATATCTTAATAATGTCAAAAGTAAATATGATACAACTAGAAGAAAACGAAGGAAGTATATACACGTAATTAGGTCAATTCCAAATCGAAATGACTTCATCTCATGATTTTTCAAACAAGTAATTTTGGCCAAATCCGAAATTTCAAAATGAAATTGTGTATCCAAACCAGCCATAATTTAGTTTGGGGGTGTTGAGAACTGAGAAGTACAATGAAGTACTTTTGATGTTGTAGAAGGTACTTGTAAGTTGTAATACGACATACGAGTTTAGTAAACGTAAGGAAGAAAAAGGTTGATTTGCGTCGGACTTGGGACCCCTATTCGCGTCGGACTTGGGTCCGACGGCACAGGTCTCGACGCAGATGACCTATAATTGATCTATGTCGTATGCGAAAACGACGCAGATCATTTATCTATTTGCGTCGCACGTTGTATACATTGCGACGCAAATGGCACGGAATTTGCGTCGCACCCAGTGCAACGTGCGACACAAATCATTCATCTGTGTCGCACATTGCCAACATACGACGCAAAGCTCCACCCACATGCTGCCCAGGTTTACATACCCCTTAAACAGTGATTTGCGTCGGACATATCTCCACATCCGACGCAAATTGCCATTTTTTATTAAAAAAAAAATTTCATGAACCATAAATTACAGAAAACCAATTGGAATTTCAACAGTAATTATACATTGAATAGAAGGGATGTTTTTTACAAACCAAAAGGAGAAAATTACAGAAAATTAAAATGAGAAAATTATAGAAAAATCATAAAAGAGAAATTACATAAGAGAAATTACAGAATAAAATATACTACTCAGATCTTAAGAAGAGGGAGTAACTGTCAATATACTAAATATAATACAGAACTATAGATTTTTTTTTTTAAAAAAACGAAATTTTTTTAAAAAAAGCCTAATTACAGATCTTGTAACTGTCAATGAGCCTATAATCTTGCGGAGGCGATAACTTGATATCACGCTTGATTGTCAAACTTGATATTTGAGGCTTCCAATCAAGAGTCTCCAATCAAAATCGACAAAGAAAACATAAAATTAGAAGTTAGTTTTTACAAAACTGACAACAACAAAATCGAAAAAAGATGTCAACCAACAAAATCAACAAAAGCAATCAACCATAATCTATACAAAATTAAAAATTAAAAAAACGAAATCGCCAAAATCAGAGCAAACTTAAATATTCAGATCTAAAATATAAAAGACGAAATTAAAAAAATGAACCTAAAAAAACAAAATCAGATCTAACATGCAAGAATGAAATTGCACTAAATATATTTAAAAAAACCTAAATCGCCAAAATCAGAGTAAACCTCGTTCTTTCTTCAAATCTCGTTCTTCTTGAATTTGCGTTCTTGAATTTGAGAAAACAATAGCGAGAAAATCGCCCTTCAATTTGGGAAAAAATCGAGAAAATCTCGTTCTTCTTGAATTTTCGTTCTTGAATTTCAAGGAATTCGAAGGACTTCAGCGCCGTTGTTAGTATTGTCGGGTCTTCGGGGTCGTTGTTGGTGTTGTCGGGTCTTCGGCGCTGAAGATTCACTCGCCGGAAAACGGTTCGATTTAAGAGAAACCAGAGAGTGATGGATGATGGATGATGAAACGGCTGAGAGTTATGCGAGGAATGAAGGTTGAGTGAGGGAGAGGGAGAGAGAGAGAAAGAGATATGATGAAATGACTGAGAGAATTGATGCCAAAAATTAGGGTTGAGTGAGGGAGAGGGGGAGAGAGGAGATGAGTGACGCGGCATGCAAGATGAATAAGGTTTTTGAAATTTGGGCGCTAGGTTTATGAAATAAAAAGGAAGTGGGCCTCGTGGCTTTAGTGTGTGTGTCGCACGATGAATAAGGTATGACGCAAATTGGGCTTGGTATCTGCGTCGCACGTTGAATAAGATGCGACGCAAATTGGGTTTTAGCAACGCACCTAAGGCACGTGCGACGCATATAGCTCGTATCTAGTACTTAATTATGTACCCATGTTATGCCTCGTACTCCTCTTTACGTTCGACGCAAATTACATTATTGCATCGTTTTGACTTTCATGTGACGCAAATGAGGTGACGCAAATCGTCCTTTTTCTACTAGTGAGCTGTGTCAGGTACAACTTTGAACAATAAAATTTTTAATATATACTATGAAACTATATAAGAGACGAATCTAGCAAGATCTTATATAACAATAAATAAGATCACATTAGAATATCTTAATAATGTCAAAAGTAAATATGATACAACTAGAAGAAAATGAAGGAAGTATATACATGTAATTAGGTCAATTCCAAATCTAAATGACTACATCTCATGATTTTCCAAACACGTAATTTTGGCCAAATCCGAAATTTCAAAATGAAATTGTGTATCCAAACAAGCCATAATTTAGCTTGGGGGTGTTGAGAACTGAGAAGTACACTGAAGTACTTTTGATGTTGTAGAAGGTACTTGTAAGTTGTAATACGACATACGAGTTTAGTAAACGTAAGAAAGAATTATGGACTCTTTGTATAATAAGCGTGACACTCACAAATTGGCACGTGACACTCACATATATAAGCGTGAAAACCACGCGCCACACCAGAGTACAGTAGCTTTCACTCATACACAACCCTCAATCCTCAATTCCTCATGCTTGCCCGTGTGCCTGGACCCCGGAGGTAGGGGGTCTTTTAACATCCCTATGGGTACCATATAATTATCCCAGATACATAAACATATCATATGCTTAAATAATATACAATAGTTAATAGTAGTCTACAAGACTACAACTCATTGGTTATCGACCTTGTCGTTGACCCTTCTCGGCATGACTTTAACATCTCGTGTACCCATATATAGACTTGATCCGAACATTATCTAGATTCAAACTTGATTCGAGAACTTGACACAAACCAACAATAACTCGATCAAAAACAAGCCTAAAGATGAGATTAATCTGAATAAGAAGCAAAAACTTGAACTAGATTGCCTCGAATCCAATATTGGCCTAGCCTGAATATAAGTCAAACTGAATTGAACGACATAATTGGGACAGCTTAATGATGACGTGACACAATTTAATTAGACAAGAAAATAATTGTGGGGTAGGTGGGCATGGGCCGGGCCTTTTCACGGGCTCGGTCCGCGGGTTTGAGTAAATGGCGGGCCGGACACGACCCATGAGTGGCGGGTCGTGCCGGGCCGGGCTTGAAATTTTTAAAAATTTGTCCATGGCCCGACCCAGGCCCAAGGACCCGCGGGCCGCGCTCGTGCTTCCCGCGGGCCGACCCATGTTTTATGTTGTATTTTTGACACTTTTAGGGTAAAAAACAAAGAAAAGGAGTGTTCGGCCCGCGGGCCGGCCCACGCGGGCTCGTGCCGGTGCGGGCCAGAAATAAAATTTCTTGACCGTGACATGCTCGCGGCCCACGTAGCGGACAACGGGTCGTGCCGGGCCTAAATCGTGCCGGCCCGGCCCATGACCACCTCTAAACCCATGTAAAGCATAGAGTCTTGAAGAGATCAAAATCTTGATTTTCGATACTCTTCTCAAGACACAAGTAAAATCTCGAGTACATTATTATTACATCTACTCTCAAAACTTTAGCAAAATCTCGAGTTAAAACTCTCTTCCAAGACTTCCAATAATCTTACCCTAAAATATACTCCCTCTGTCCCAAAATATAGTTTCCATTTCCATTTTGGGTGTCCCAAAATATAGTTTCCATTTTCATATTTAATTCAACATTTTTTTGTAATTTGTCTAGAAAAACCGTGTCCCATTATTTATTTGCTTCTTGAATTTTGTTTTTTCCTTTGTGAATTTTGTTTTTTTCCTTTGTTTATTCAACCAAAATGTTACAATTAATGCTCTTTCACCAATTATTTTCCTCTCTCTCCTAAAATCATCTTTTCCCATACAACATTTTTTTAAATAAACAAAAAATCTTTACTATCCCTCTTATATTCTACTTACATAAATTACCGTGAAAAAAGGAAAATATAAAAACTATATTTTGGGACGAAGAGAGTAGCATTTACCTGATATTATATATTATATGTACCAAACCTAATACTATGAGTATCTGAATCGACAGCTTTATGTACCCCAACCGTGAATCATGCCATTGCCAACCAACCAACACATATTACCCCATTTCCAGACTTTCGGTTAAATCATCAATATACATTTCCGTGTTTGGGCCCAGTTTGATTATACTAGTAATGACACTTGTTATCAACAAACACAAGTGTAACTGTGTAATTAAGGCTTGATCCTATCAACTTTCAGGAAAACAAAAAGAAAATAAAGGCTTGATCCTAACAGAGGTTTATTTCTACGCGTTGGCCCCTTTAGGGCCTGTTCTCTTCAGCAAAAAACAGCTGAACTGAACTGAACTGAACTGAATTGAACTGAACTGAACTAAATTGAACTGAACTGAATTGAACTGAACTGAACTGATCTGAACTGAACTGATCTGAACTGAACTGAACTGAATTGAACTGAACTGAACTGAAATGAATAGTGATATGTGAGAGTAAAAGTATTGTCAAGAGCTGAACTGAACTGAACTGAACTGAACTGGTCTGAACTGAACTGAACTGATCTGAACTGAACTGAATTGAACTGAACTGAACTGAATTGAACTGAACTGAACTGAATTGAACTGAACTGAACTGAACTGAACTGAAAATAAGCTGGGGAGAACAGGCCCTTAGACAAATCTCTTAAGTTAAAAATTAGTAATGGAAATAGAGGACAAAAGCACATGTTTGTTAGTAACAACTAACAAGTAACGACTATTATTTTGGTATGAATCTCATGCTTGATTTTATTATATTTTCTTAATATTCTATTTAGTGTGAAATTGAAAAATAGACGTTATGTCATGATAAATTGTTTTTAAAAAACTTCTAAGGAATTAAGGAGAAAAATAACAATTTCAATGGAATTAGGTTAAGAAAATGTTATTACTTAATAAAAGGGTTAGAGATCAAAAAGTTTGTCTATCGAGATTAATTAGTAGCTGATAGCAGCGATGTTCAATGTCGGATATGGGATCCGATCCGAAAATTTCGAATCAGAGGAATCGCGATCAGTATTCGATCTGAAATTTTCGGATCAAATCACGGATTTCAGATTGAATACCGGATTTCCGGATCAGATCACCGGATTTCGATTCGTGGCGTTGAAATTTTTGAGAAATTTCGATCCCGTATCCGATCCGAATTTTTTCGGATATTCGAAATGATCGAAATCTTAAAATTGGATCGAATATCGGAAATTTCAAATCGGATCGGCGAATTTTTGGATCGGGTAATTCGGATCAGATAATTTTGAACACCCCTAGCTGATAGGTGCGGAAGATGCCCGAGTTTATCTGATAAGTCAAAATGATGTAATTGTTTGGGTTAATTGGTAATTGACATTTTGTCGCATTTAATGGATTATGACTTCTGCATCGAGGAGTCAAGAGTTCGAGACCACGCACTTACAAACATTTGTTTTAAGTTTAACAAGTAAAATAAAAGAATATTGGTTTGGCAATGTGTTTTTTTCTTCCACGTAGCAAGTTGTACCCTTGAATATTTTATTTGTTTTATGTTGTACCTCTACATAAAGTCAATGTTGAGTGTTTTTTTTTATTATATATGATAAAAGTTTTGAAAACTTACATTAGGAGGAAGATCCCACAAAAAAATTTACTCTGCTGCCCTATTATATCTTGCCCTTTTTAAGTCAAAGTTTCACTCTTCCATCTAATGTAAGTAAAATGAAGTTAGAATAAAAAAAACTTATGAAAACTTAATTCTTAGAAGTATTTAATATTATTCACCATAATTTCCCTTTTTTCATTGTAATTCAATCAATATTATTATTTAATCGTGATGTTTCAACGTTTAAATAGTTACCCAACTTTTTTAGGTGGGTGATATAACTATTTAAATACAAAGATCTAGTGATGATATAAAAACCTATAATTGGATAAATTTCATCTAGCTAAATGAAGTATGATCTAGAAAAGATAAGGACTCTATATACACCAAAATAAATTTAATCTAACTATTTCTTCCGTTTCAATTAAATTTAGACGCTTTTATTTCAGGAAGTTTACTTCAATTTAGTTAAAACACTTTTGTTTTGGATAATAATTTATCTCTATCTCTCTCCTATCACATGAGATCCTTTTATTTTCTTTCTCTATCTCTCTCCTCTCCAAAAATTGACTAGGAGTCCGTGATTTTAAAAGTGTCGCGACTAATTAAAACGGAGAAAGTAAAAGTTTTGCCAAATAGTCTTGTACTCTTGCCATACTGATATAATTGGAACAATTGTTTTTGGTGAAATGGTCTAGGAATTACTTAACCA
The DNA here is from genome assembly GCF_026745355.1 of Beta vulgaris subsp. vulgaris. Lineage (NCBI taxonomy): Eukaryota > Viridiplantae > Streptophyta > Magnoliopsida > Caryophyllales > Amaranthaceae > Beta > Beta vulgaris. Next base: position 8,377,717 of record NC_079207.1, read on the forward strand.
ACATCAAACATGGCACACAAAAAGGAAAGGATCTACAAAATCTTACTTTTTCCAACTTTCCCCCACTATATATTCATTCTTCTTCACAACCACAACTCCACATCTAACTCTATCCATAACTCCCACAATTACTCTCTTTTTTTTTTGCAAAAACAAACAAAAAACATGTTCCCTTCAACTTCCTTCACTTCTCTTCCTCAACAAATCATTACCAACCTTCACTATTCTAGACGATTACTGCTTAATTCTGATATTCATTCTTCACCACCTACAAACCAAGCACTAACACCAACCTACCAAGTCCTAGACCCAGGTTCGAGCCATGGCAAAAGTGGCTTTGATGCTAACATAATCATGATCCTCGCAGTATTAGTATGCGCATTAATATGCTCATTATGTATTAATACCTTCATTAGGTGTGTGATTAAGTGCTCAGGTATGATAACTGGAGAGCCTAATTACTATCTAAACATGATTAACAACCATGATGGTAAGAAGAAAAGTGTTAGTGGTTTGGATAAAAGGGCATTGAAGACATTTCCAATTGTGAAGTACTCAAAGGATGTGCAAATTCAAGGATTAGGTTCAGAGTGTGTGATATGTTTGTCAGAATTTAATGGTGGAGAAAAAGTGAGGATTTTACCAAAATGCAACCATGGTTTCCATGTTAAGTGCATAGATAAATGGCTTAGTTCCCATTCTTCTTGCCCTACTTGTAGACAATCTTTAGTTGAAACATGTCAAAAGATCATTGGATGTGATCATGATCATCATACTACTACATCATCAACATCATCATCATCATCATCATCATCATCCTCATCATCAACAACAGCATCATTAAGAGAGGTGGTTGTTGTAAGTATTGTGCCACATGAAAGGGAAGATATAGTGAGAAATTATAGGGGTGAAGTTGCTCAAGATTAGTCAAAATTATTAGTATCTTAAAATCATAGGAGTAGTATTTTTAGGTTTTTCCTTCAATTTCAGTGTTAAAGATGAGGGAGATTTTTCAAATTTAAGATTACTTTTGTTTTGTTGTACAAATGATAGATATTAGTTCCCATTGCAAGTGTAAAGAAAATGAGCAATTTATACAATTACCCTGCTTTGCTATCTCTTTTGTCCAATTCACCTCAGATTTGTTGTCTAATAGTATCTGAAATTGTGAAACTCTTGGATAGATAACCATTTTGTTTTGTAAAGTAAGGATGTAGAACTATAGTAATCATGTATAATCTTTACATAATTTTATACAACTATATATTATAGCAAAATAAAAATCTTTTACTAACATCAAAAGTATTTGAAATCACTGATCATACTAGTAAATAATAATCTTTCTATAGTATTATTAAATGATCCCGACATTCATTTTATTTCAAAACTTAACAATTTTAACTCGTGCATATATGATACGAGTCACGTGTCTAGTTCTACCTAAAAAGCTCATTGAAAGTGGGTGGACCACATATATATTTAGAGTAAAACTCTCATATTTTTAGAATCACGCATCTAAATTCATTCTATAGAGTATCAAATAAACATCAGGTTCATGCTCGACTTTGAATCTTAAACTATGGTACAAATCTTCCTTTTCCAATAATGCATTATATATAACTCTATTTATGCTTATCAACAACCTCATATATGTATCAGCAATACTTCCTAATACTTCAACTAACAATTTTAATTTGGTTTCACATATATACATTATTATTAATCCTCTATTTAAGCTAATTATTAGAACAAATGAATTAATCCCTTCCACATGAAAACACAAATTATGCCAAAGAAATCAATATCTTTCAAATCAAATTGACAAAGTTTCTAAAAAGATTGAGCTAGTGTTATGAATGAAGAGGCAGTTTTCCCACCTAGGACGGCCTCACATGGACCCTACTCTTTAACACTTTTTAACAAATGCATTGTAACAGAGTAGCACTTTTCCACTTAAGTTGGTCTGTAAATGTGATTAGCTAGTGCCTAGTTGTCAAAGCCATACTGAATTCTACTAATTTCTAACTCAATCAATTGCCCACTTCTGTTGGTAGTCATTTAATACTACTCTATATGTTTTTGCATAATTCAATGTCCTAAGACTTATTGGTGTAGTTAGTCTCTTCCTAATTAGTGCCCTTAATAATGCAGTTGTAACTTTCTGAAAGAACACTTTAAAAAATATACTTTCAATTATTATTTTTCGATTAATATGCCTGATCCACCAATTCCAATATGCATTTACATGCTACTATTGCTATTTGTGATGGCATATACTTCTTCCCTTTTTTTTTATACATGCTATTACAGATGGCCAACAGTGTGGGCCAATCCAACCCAGCCCACCTCGTGGGCCAATCCAACCCAGCCCACCTCGTGGGCCATGTGACCCGGTCCCGCAAAAAGCTCGTTCCAGCCCAACTTGAACCGTGAAATTGGTGTGTGAGCCATGGGCCAGATTTCTTGAGCCCAACTCACTAAAGCCCGCTACTAAAACCGCACAGTTCGGACCCAAAATCGATCTAGTCCGGCCCATAAATCGGACCAATCCAATCCATGTAAATATTGAACCAAAGTGTGTATCTTAATCAAATTGTATATATTTTAATCAAATTGCATGTATTATAATTCAATCAAATTTAAAAATAATGAGATTATTCATTAATATTAATAATATATATATTTTAATTCATTTTAAAGATTTTATGTAACAATAATTGATAATTTCAATGATTAAATAATTTTGAAAAAAAAATCTCATGCCGGCCCGCCGGTCCGGTCCAGCCCACCAAACCCAAGAACTGCTAGAACCGCTTCATGAACCGTGAAAACGATAACAGACCGATGTAGGCTAAGATTTTTCAGCCCGATGTCCGGTCTTGGGCCGTGAAATCTCAACCAGCCCGCTACGACTCACGGTCCGACCCGACCCGTCATCCCGCACCAATGGCCATCACTGCATGCTATATAAAGAAAGTGAGGGGTTTTTATAAAGTAGGAGACCACCACTTTTTGAATAATAAACAATTGTTAACTAAAAAATATGGGTATTTTAGAGGAACAGGTGAGGGATCACCAGCTTTTTAATAGTATTTTTAAATTTTTATGGTGAAAATAAATCCATTTATAATATATACCATCTATTATGATATTTCTATATAATGAAAATGTAACACCTATTAAATAAAAAACAAAGGAAGTATATTCTTTATGCTTCCATTGGCCTGCAACTTTTGATTTGGACAATAATTAACCAACTCAAGTTAATAGTGTTTTCGTTCCATATATTGCTATTTGCGATGGCATATATTGCTATTGGCATATTTTTCTATTAATGTTGTTCTTTTATTAATACATTATTCATTTAGCGCATCTTATAATAAAAATGGGCCTTTAAATAGTGATAATGAAAGAAATTTCAAAATAAGAGTCTAGCAATGTAAATTTTAGTAATTTGATGTCGATTCGAAATTTGTTCATATTCACTTTCTGTAATAAATAATTTGGTCATCCAATAACTACTATATTTCCTATCTTGAAGGGAATATGGGAGCATACCCATTTAGTAATGCTTTTATATATTACTTAAAAATCAAATTGAAAATATGATAATGGTAAAATGGTAAATTGGTAATGGTAATATATATTGCATATACTCTTGATTGATATCATGTTTTTTCTGGCGGGTTAGTTGATACTATGATATGTTTGACCGACGAATGACAAGAACCTGTTCTTTTGAGCTTATTTCGGTTCATTTCAATTCCGAATCAGTTACTCTCTACAATTCAATTTCTCTCAGTTCAATTCTATTCTATTCCATTCAATTTCTCTCAATTCAAAAGAACGAGACCTTACTCAGGATGCTTGTGTTTTCCCGAGTATGTGTGCATGCATTACAAATCCTTGCATTATTATCTACGATACAAACAAATTTACTTTTAATCTTTAATTTCAGTGGCATTAATCAAATAAACGACATCAAAACCATATATCACGCTCTATAATGCAATCCCAGAAAGTCCTTAAAAGGAAAATGCGACCTCTTAAGACCAATATCCATATAATTAAATTGTTGGTCAATGACTTTATCACTTGCTAATCACAAGATTAAATAGTAAACAAACAAGATATTAATCAAGATTAAACAGTAAAGAACTTGCCATTTGTTGGTGGCTGGAGTACTTTTTGAAGAAAATATCTAACAGAAATATCCTACTATGTGAAAAGGACAAGCTAAGCTAGATGTTACTTAGAGTTCAGTTAATAATCAATCAATGGTTAATCTAGTATTAGCAGCACTAGCTTATAGTATATTAACCATAAAATTTTACGTAGATATTTATACTAAGCTATATCAATATGAATATACTTCCTCCGTTTCAAAATACTCGCTACACTTTCTATTGTGAGAAGTTTCACATTACTTGCTACACTTCCTTTTTGGGCAATAAACTCTTTCTATCTCTCTTCTCTCACTTGAGTCCCTTTTCTTTTTACTCTCTACCTCTCTTCTCCAAAAATTGCCTAGGAGTCCGTGAATTGAGAAGTGTAGCGAGTAAAATGAAACGGAGGAAGTAACTACAGTGCCTATAGTAAGCACAGGGGTCGTTTTTGGCCTATGCAATCACGACGACAGAATAGGACCTCGGAAATATAAGGGTCTCAAAATATATTTATTTTTAATTGTTCGAAGATTAGACAAAAGAAAACATTTGGATCCGTAGTAAAAGCGTAAGGGAAAGAATAATGAGAACATGAATTTCATCACAGTTTTGTTGCTTTAACTTTTGAAGATAGTCGCCATTAGCCAACTATAGAAACGAATCTTATACTTTTATCTTTTTAAACTACAAATAAAAGACCAATTAAAAAAAATTATATAAAACTCTCGTTATGTTCGTCCATATTTATCCCGCCCCTGAATAAGCACCCACACAAATTAACAAACTTAATTTGGGTCAAAGCTCAAAAGCATCAGAAAAGTAACATTTTTTATCAGGATATTTATTACCAAGAATCTTGCTTTTGGGAAACAGGCAGATCCAATGTGTTTGTTTTCTTCCAAACAAAAATTGCAAGGAATTTAATCAAATTAACATTATACGATGCAACTAAGAGCACTGTAACACATATTTCTCACGAGTCACGATATCTAGTTAAATCAAATTAACATTTGTTTGTCGAAAAAAACTAGATCCAACTCCAATCTATTCAACTCATCTCTGCTTACTTCAAAGTGTTTCGATTAACATCTACTTTCACATTCACATTATCCAACATATTCCATCTCTAGAAACTTCTCTCTGTCAAATGTGGGCTTGGGCTATACCAAGCCCAAACCCATGAAAGAGTAGAGTTAAAACATATTCTATCTCATGAAAACTAGTACTTCCTCCGTTTTTTTATAGATGCTACATTTCCCTTAAATAGAAATGTCATAATAGATGTTACATACCATAAATGGATTCCTTCTCACCAACAAAATCTTAAAATACTATTAAAAAGTTGGTGGTCCCCCACCTTCTCTTTTAAAATACTCATATTTTTTCCTTAACAAATGATTTTTTATTCAAAAAGTGGTGGTCCCCTACTTTCTCTCTCTACCTTTCTTAAAAAACCCCCACTTTCTCTATATAGCAAGAATAAAAACACGGAGGAAGTATATATTAAGCTACTCTCCGTATTGTATTATGCGCAACAATTTACGTAATGTTACTTTCAAGCTTTTTGGAGGATATTTTGTGACTCTTTCAAGGTAATGGAAAAAAGTGGAAAATTTTGTAATTTTTTGAGAAAAAAAAGACTAATATAATAGTATTACTTTATAGTGGGCCAAGTACCCCAGTTAAAGAAAGTTTAAACAATGTAACAATTAAACAGAAACATCCATTCAAGAAAAATATAGCAATTAAAATAAAAAAAAAAAGTAATTAAGTAATTAGTAGGAAGCTTCCAAAGTTGCTATCTTGTTCTTATTTTTTGCTAAGAGTATAAACCTGAACATCTTATTCTTATACAAACCAATCTAACACATACCAAAATAAAAGTAAAATGAGCATTTTAAGAAGAAACATAGGTCATATGACGATTAGTGACAAAATGCTCATCGGTTATCACTACCGATTCAGTCATATATTATTTTTTTAAAAAAGTTGGTGTGACACCTTTATCAGGAAAAAAGAAAGTTATATATTAATAAAAAGTTGTGAGAAGCATTAAACTAATTATAAAAATAAAATGAGCATTTTAAGAAGAAACATGGGTCACATGACACATCCAAGATAATGTAGAAGAGTTGGAACATTCAAAACTCAACTAATATTCATTTACATGAACTATATTAAACTATATCAAGGATGTCTTGGTCTAGTGGTTAAGATTGAGGTGTTGTAAACGATAGCTCGTAGGTTCAAATCTCTCTTCCCCTTCTTTGTACTTGTACTGCCTTTGTGACTCATATGGATAAAAAAACCTATATTAAACTGAAACGAACAACTCACACGACCATAAGAAAACAATTCTAAACTATTAATTTGTATGTACATCTGTGTAATTTGTATGTACGTGTGTGGACTCGAAGTCATTCAACAGACATCAATATTCTCAAAGTCTCAAACCTTAAACATCATAATTCATAACAGAACCTCCATAATAGGTCCCGTCGAGCAGCAAATGTTCTAGTAGAGAAAAAGACCACACAGGCCAAAACTAGCTGAGAATTTTCAAGTTTCAATCATCCATGAGATGTAAAGAACATATACATGTGCACAATAGCAGCCGTTACAGCTCATTTTCCAGAGAGGCAACAATCACAAAGGACCTACAGAAGATAAGAGATTTATCACCAAGACAATAACAAAATCCGACGTTGTCACTTAGCCTATTATTGTTTGAGTTAGTCTAAAGCTACTTATTTATCATAGTGATTTTTTTTCCATACAATAACCTTTTAAAAATCTTAAGTTACACTATACAATTACTTTCTATCATTGTGATCTTTTTTTTTTTTTAATAGTCACTTTTTTTATATTAATTTATCATACCGAAATTTTCAATTTAAGACATATTAATCTTTTTTTTCACATCATCAAACTTTAGAATCTATATCTAATTTAGGATAGACCAGGTTCATTTTATATAAGACTTTTACTTATTGTTTTCTTTTGCGTCGTCGCTTGCTAAAGGAGTAACAAACAACCCCCCACCCCTTCCCTCTCTATCTATATCCCTAAGGTGGTCTCATCAGCTTTTGAGAAATAAAATCTTGCAAATATCATCAGCTTTTGAGAAACAAAATCTTGCAAATATCTAGCACACTGAAAACTCCTCAAATAAGTGAACTATTTGTTCGTACATATGTTCATTTGGTTGTTAACCAATAACCATGTATATATATGTCCATTTGACTTGTTATTCATGTACATTTGGCTTATTAACCATACACATATGCACATCATGCTCTTCGTACAAGCGTGTGCATTATTTCGGCTTTGCTAGATCATACTAGTCAAAGAAACAACTTATCATTGTGCATTGCTATTTGCTATCGATATCGAAAATAATTCCCAGTATCTCGTTTACGTAGGAATGTAGTATCAAGGATTAGACCCTTTTTTTCTTTGACAAGGTTAAACAGCTAAATACCATATTAATTCTACTGATGCTAGAGGATTTATCCTATAAAAATCTAATTCGATTAGCACTTGATAATACTCAACCATAAAAAATGACCCGATGCTATGTGAACAATAAGTGCTCGTTTGGTTGAATGTGGGGACTGCAAATTCCTTGGAAATTTGTTTTTCCATATAATTATATTTCTTAGGAATTGCTAAATGTTATTTGGTGATTCATGGAAAGTGAAAGTTCCATAGGAATTTTCGCTTACCTAGGTCCCCCTAGGTAAGTGATTTTCTCCATTTTGTAGGAAGTAAAACTTCCTAAGAAATTCTACTTCCCATGAATTTGTCAACCAAACAACACCAAGAAATTACAATTCCTAGGAATTCCAGCTTCCTATGCTAAACAATGTCAACCAAATAAAATCTAAGTAAGATGGTAAATACTTAAGATGGTAAATACTTAAGACAATTATTAGACTTGATAATACTATCTGACGAGACTAGCACCCGATTAAGCGAACCACAAATAGGTACTAGTAAGTATAGTTTTAGACCAAAGCATAAAAATTAGGATGGAAGCTTTTTTGCTTTGGTGGAAATTGACAGAAAGGTTGATATAGATTTCATAAAGGGATAATAGTAATATAAAGTTTGTGGGAAACAGGCAAGCACCATGTGTTAATTTTTATTTTACATGCAAAAGCTACCAAAACCTGTCGATTATTACAGATAGATATCATCCAACTAATCCTAATCTTTGGAATGCCAATAACATAACACCAAATTTTAAGCGCAGTTGTAACTTGTAACTAAGTACTCCTGATAATACCACCAAAAAAAGTTCACAAATTTACGAATATACTGTAGGCTAGATGGCAACACTTGGGCTGCGAGCTTATCAACTATGAAGGACTTTTAGAACGATTGAAAAAAATAAAAACAATTAGAGGAGTTGAACGGTAACAAAACTGTTGTCTTTTATTAGGTGTTTAGTTCAAGTTTTAGAATGAAAAGATAAAAGAAATCATGACCTAACAAATAGCTTTTGTTACTTGAGAAGGAAGAAAAAGTAATAAACTAAGAAAATGAATCACCGTCAAGTAATGGTAGTACAGGTTGAACCAAACAAAAGGCAAACGAATAGCGATTTGATTCCGTTTCTAATTGCATCCACAATGGTAGGTTGGTTCACTTTTTTTCATCTTTCTCTCTCCTTTCCTCACACCTCACATCCCACTGACTCCGTCTCAAACTTTGCATGAAAGTTTCTTTCTTCCCCACATATGGTGTGGCTGGTTCACCTATTTCTCTCTCATACTCTAACTATACCCTACCATATACTATACTCTCTTATATATCCGTTTTATTATTACATTCTACACTCTCTCCACCTACAACAAGTGGCACTCTATTAATGGCTTAAATTCAAGGACTAAGGGGTTGGGGAAGCAGGCAACACCCACCGCTTCCTCCCCTATTCATGCCTCAACACCCCCACAATGGTGAGGGTACACTCAAGAGTCGAGACTAATCTTTATCCTCGTGCCTTAACTAAGTATCAATCATTGTGGATGCTCTCATGCCTGTTTTTTTCGACATAAAACAATTGAATTGAACTGAAATGAATAGTGATATGTGAGAGTAAAAGTATTGTCCAGATTAGAACTGAACTGAACAGAACAAAATTAAATTGAATTGAACCGAAATCAAAAGAAAATAAGTTGGGGAAAACCAGCCTTAGAGCCTAAAAAAATTAAACCAAAAATGATTTAATCCTAAACCAAAATAATAATAAACGAAAGTACCTCCACCTAGGTTATTACTTTGAGCCGTTTACCTTGTTCATACTTTGCATTGAAGAATTGTCTAGGCGTCTGCTATCTATGTAGAAGGAAAGCGATATTATTGAAATTCGATTAAGTAGTCTAAAATATCTCCAACCTCTTCTTCGCAGATGATACAATCATGTTTAGTAAAGCCAACTGAAAAAATAAGAAATTCAGGTCTGGGAAGGCATTCCTCATCTTGATTCTTTAAGAAGAAAAAATAAATGGAAACCTTCAAAAAGAAAAAAGAGAGAAAGTGAAAGAAAAAAGATGGAAGTTCCTCCAACTGACAATGGCAATTACTACCACGCCTCCTCTCTACATGTGGGCTGCCTCTCACTAGCCGATCTCACAAGGGCCCAACATTATCTCCATTGTCCACTCGGATAACAATTACCCAACTGCTGAACATGCTAAGAACTAAGAAGGTCGAATAGTCTTATATAATTCTATGCTAATCAAGTGTCCTTTTTTTTTTTTTTGATAGAAGTCAAGTGTCCTTTACTTGCTATTTTATTCACTTAGTTCTTGTGTATAAAGTAATACTTCATCCATCCCAGAATATTCTTTACATTTTTTTTATCTGTCTCAGAATACTCTTTACACTTCTATTTTAAAATATAATCCACTATTATGTTAATCATTCCACCTTTTAACTATTGAAGCACACACTCTCTCTTCCATATAAAATAATATCATTCTTGTTACCTACCAACTCTAACCATAGTCCACATTTTCGCTCCTTAAAATAAAATAATACTACTTTTACTAACTACTAACTCCTTATCACATCTACTTTTCAATAAAATAACAATTGATAATCAAACTTATCATCTAAAATTACATGCATTGATAACTGTCAAGAGTATTATGAGATGGATGGAGTATCTTAATTTCAAAATCTCAAACAATCTATTTTGTTTTTAGTGGTTATTTTTGTACATAAGAAATTAAATTTTGCATACATTCACATTTTTAAAGAGTTCCGCTATAATGGGTATAAATATTGTTTCGTTAATTATAGGAAGTTGATTTCTTAAAAGGGGTCTCACTTATTTAGGGAAACTAGTTAAGTAACTTTCTCCATTTTGCATGGTAGTGTAACTTTCCAACCAACCGTATAACAAACACTTTCAAACTTTTTACGTTTAAAATTTGTATATTTACTTCTATATCAACCAAATTATCATTTTTTGTTCTTTTTGAACCAATTTTAATAAAACTCTATCAAAATTCTGGAAAATAGAATATGTTTTTTTGATCCATATGAGTCACGAAAGCAATACAAAGTACAAAGAAGGAGAGGGAAATTCGAACCTATGACCTATTGTTCATAGTACCTCAATCTTAACCACGAGGCCAAGATATCCTTGGTGGAAAACAGACTATGTAAATCTCATGAATTGTATAAGATAACTTCTAGTTAAATATCAAAAACATCGGCAACAGAAACACCGCATCTCTCTTTCCCTGTGTCTCGAGTTATGCTTCTTTCCTCTCTTCTTCCGACCAGCATGCCCTTCCTCCTCCCTCTTTATGCAACCAGTGGAACCCCATTACGCCATCACATTCAGCTAAAATAACGTCTTAACCACAAGCTTCCCTACCTTCCCTCAAATCCTTCATCGGATTTATATCATTGTTGAGTACCAATACAAGATAACAAAATCTAGCGAGCCCCATATAGTACAGCAATACTGCTCTGACATATGATTCATGTCTTCCTGCCTAAATTCATTTTGGCGATCAAACAAACTTCTACAGTTTACACTATCGACTTCTAGCAAAGCCTAGATACCAAGACAAATACTCCCTTCGCTTCTATTTACTCGCTTATAAAGGGGCTCCTATCTACTCGTCTATAAAGGGAATGTCTCAATTATAGAGTCAAAATTTTGAACATAAATTACCCCAAATATATAAGAAAAAATAATGATATATTATATTACTTAATTTTTACTGCCTTAGGACCTGTTCTCCTCAGCTTATTTTCATTTCGGTTCGGTTCGGTTCAACTATGGACAATACTTTTATTCTCGCATATCACTATTCATTTTAGTTCAATTCGATTCAGTTCAGTTCGGTTGTTTTAGGCCGGAGAGAACAGGCTTAATGCCATGTAATTGAAGATATTTATATTGTCAAAAGTGTGGTATGAAAATTGTGAAAAAAGCAATTAGGGGTAGCAAAAATATCAACACAAAAGAGTCCTAATGTTCTATCCTTGCAACTTGCAAGTTAGTATGATATAGCAGCAAAGTAGCCATCTACTTCCAGCTTTTAGTTCTCAATCAAAGCTGTAATGCACATACATGCAGCAAAACTATACACGGTCTCAGCTTTAGCAAAACTAAGAATCATGTCGACTTTTAATGTGGCAAAAGTTGTATCCTCAAAGAAAGCCCCTTTAAATCAGATTTTCTAGGCTTACAGAAAAGAAGGTGATCCTGGAAAAAGGTCAATTTGCTGCAAGAAGCTCCCCCGAGTGGGTTCTAGATATTTCGAATGATGCACAAAATCTTATCTTAACCACCATGATCAGGAAAGAAAGCGATAAGAATGTGGACAAGTCTAACAACTATCAACAGAAACACTCACCAACATTGAGCAAATGCGCCCTCCATCCTCCATCCCTATTATCTAACTTTCATCATGCTATACTATCACTTCCCCATACGACCATACCGATGATGATATAGTATTACGTACTTATCACCTTAAATCTCAAACATAAAAATCTAGTAACATTAAAGCACAATATATACAATCTAATAGTAAGTAATAACTAACAAATTCTTAATGTCAGTCAATAGCTTATAAAAACACTTACTAAGAAATGATAGGACTAAAGGAGTACATAACTGATAATACAAGCTCATGCCCTTATCATTTCAGGTCTTATCATTACCAAGTAAGCAAGTACCAACCTATCTCTCATAAGTCATAACTCATAAGGTTTTGCCCTATGCAGGTTTATACTTCATGGGGTCCCAAATTCCCAATCAAGAATTTCGATTGGACTCGTGAATGAAAATATATTGAATGGTATTCACAAACGAAAGCAAAGTACTCCTCGGAGAAAGGTATGTCAATACGAATTGACCACTCTTCCATGCATAATCAATTCAAGATAAGCTACCCCCCTCCGATGTTGAAATAAAACAGGCGCTTTTTGCCATGAAACCACTGAAAGCTCCGGGCCCAGATGGTTTCCACCCGATATTTTTCCAGAAACAATGGTCTATTGTTGGGCCTGACATATGCGAGTCCATTAGGAGTTGGTTTGTTGAAGGTAATATTCCTAGTGAGTTAGGGCATGCCCTCATATGCTTAATCCCCAAACAGACAAAACCCGAAACTGTCAAACAGTTGCGTCCTATAAGCCTTTGCAATACAGTCTATAAAGTGGTTACAAAAATCTTAGTTAATCGGATTAAACCCCTCATCCCAAACTGGGTATCCCCAAATCAGAATGGTTTCATTCAGGGTCGGGGAACGGAGATTAACCTAGTGGTGGCATCGAAAATTTTGCATTCCATGTTTAAAAAGAAAGGAAAGTTAGGGTGGTTTGCGTTGAAAGTAGACCTAGAAAAGGCGTATGATCGCCTGGAATGGGACTTTATTAGACAGTGCCTTATCGAAGCGCATCTAGATCCTAGCTCGGTCTCACTGATCATGAATTGCATTAATAAAGTAGACCTAGAAAAGGCGTATGATCGCCTGGAATGAGACTTTATTAGACAGTGCCTTATCGAAGCGCATCTAGATCCTAGCTCGGTCTCACTGATCATGAATTGCATTAATAAAGCGAGCTCATCAATCCTTGTGAATGGGAAAAAGACTGACACATTTAATCACTCGAGAGGACTTAGACAAGGAGACCCTATGTCCCCCCTGATCTTTAACATTTGTCTAGAATACCTCACCAACCTGATTAACCAAGCATGTAATGAAAAAGCCTGGACTCCGTTTTGGGTGGGAACAAAAAGAATCCCCATATCTCACTTGCTTTTTGCGGATGACCTCCTAATTTTTGGGAGGGTTGATGAAACAACTGCCTTTACGCTTAGAGAAATCCTTAATCATTTTTGTAAAGTCTCGGGACAAAAGATTAACGAAGATAAAAGTCGGTTGACTTTCTCCCCAAACACTAGTGAGGAACACAAACTCCTTTTCCAGGAAACAATTAAAGTTAAAGAAAGCGAAAACCTTGGGCTCTACCTAGGTATGCCCCTTTCACACAAAAGACCTAAGAAAAAAGATGTGCAGTTTGTGGTTGATAAGGTTAGGGGGAAATTAGCCTTATGGAAATCGAACTTCTTATCTAGAGCTGGAAAACTTACCCTCATTCAATCAACCATGAATACCATTGCATCCTATTATATGCAAGTGTCTCAACTCCCAAAAACAATTTTGCACGAGCTGGATAGGATATGCAATAACTTCTTGTGGGGCCAATCAGATGAAAAACAAAAGATACACTTGGTTGGGCAAAAACACACATTCCTCCCAAAAAGCAAAGGGGGTTTGGGAATTAGAAGTCACCACGACTTAAACCTTGCACTCTTGACTAAACTAGGCTGGAAATTGACCTTAGGCCCTGACAATTTAGCTAAAACTTGTGTGTCCTCGAAGTATGTCCGACCTAACTACATGATGGCTTTCAAGAAAGGCTCGCAGATTTGGAAAAACGTTGGCAAAGGATATGAAAATTTGAAATCTAGCATGGTGTGGTTATTGGGGGAGGGTACTTTGATAAACCTTTGGCTGGATAATTGGTTGGGTATAGGTCCTATTCGTCAGTATATACATGGGCCCCTTAACAAGGGGGAGGAGGAGATAAAAGTTAAGGACATAATCATAGAAAATAGGTGGGATATTGGCCAACTTTCCTTCAACTTTCCACATTTCATCGCCGAGAGGATAACATCTATGCAAATACCCTTCCAAATTCCTGATATTACCTTTTCATCCTTAGTGGACCATGATAAGTTCTCCCTCACCGAAGCTTATAAGAACATCATTGATCAGAGAACCCATCTTGAAGGAAGTGAGTGGATTTGGAAGGTAAAGACACTTCCAAAGCTCAATTTTTTCCTTTGGCTTATGTGGTGGGACCGGTTACCACATAATACTCTCCTTCATCTGCGTCATATAATACCTTCCCCCAAATGCCCTACATGCACGAATTTCAATGAAGATACTCTACATGTTATTAGGGACTGTACCAGGGCTTCTCAGGTTTGGAACCTTATATTATTACCGGGGGAATTCTGGGATTGCAACCATATAGGTGAGTGGATCAAAATGAATGTCAATACACAACATAACTGGAGAAACATTGCCTGGTCCCTTCTGTTCCCCTTCATCTGTTTTGAAATTTGGAAAGCACGAAATAAATTTATCTTCGAACAAAAACCTTATGGTCCTCCTGAGGTCACACTGAACCAAGCCCTCAATCTCGCAAAAGAATTTATTGCTAATCATGCCACGATCCAGTTACCAAAGACTCCACAAATCTCTCAAAAATGGAAAAACTATTCTACGTCGTATGTTCATGTGAATGTTGATGCCTCCTTTGTGAATATTGAAACCATAGCAAGTATAGCAGGTGTTATACGAAATCATCAAGGAGATTGGCTAACCGAGTTCAAGAGTCTATCATATGCTACTAACCCTTTTCATGCAGAGTGCCTTGCCATAAGGCAAGGATTACAGATTGCTAGACAAGAGAACTTTGCTTACATTGTTATATACTCGGATTGCAAGAAAGCCGTCAACATCATCAACTCTAACACTAGCCACATCGATCTATATAGTGATATTATACATGATTGCAGGGAGCTGAGGCACTACTTCATGGACATGGTGCTCGAGTTTGTTAGAAGACAAGACAACCAAGTAGCGGATGTATTAGCCAAGGAAAGAAGACATGGGGACATCCCCCCAAATGAAATTAGGCATTTTCCCCTACCCCCTAATTATTGTCAAGCATTGCTAGATTCGGATTGTAATAGGCTTTTTGGCCAAAACACTTAATTTAACTTAATGTTATCCTTTGTTCACCAAAAAAAAAAAAAAAGTACAGGCCAGCTGACTAGTTGAGGCATTTGGGTTAGGCTCTGAAGAAACAAGTGAAAGTTGAAAACTACCTAGCTTATAGCTTCCAAAGTAGCTGATTATCTAAGGCAAATTTTGAACTTTAACTGTAAATTGTAGAATAGCATAAAAATAACATGATTAATTTTGATTGAAGAAAAAGTAACATAAAACGTATTTTTACAAACATGAGCTAACTTAAAAGTTACTAGTTTTAACCCAAAAATGATATAGTTGACCCTTCGGCCTTCATCCAAAGTCTGTAAGTAATCAAGTAACCCTTTCTTAGTCTAAAGTGGTGAAACAAAATTCGGTAAACATCAAATGGGCAATCTCTCAATTGAAGAAGCATACTCCTATTCTCCTACCACTGGAGCATCCCTTGATTCTGCAAAGCTCAATTCCACTTATTATTAATATCTATCTCTAGACTCAAAAGTTTTTCTAGCAAATACCTTATGAAGCGAAGCCTAAATCTACGTCTACAAGACATCCAAATTTTACTCGTTCTAACGTCCTTACAGAATTGCCCTATACTAATATAGTAACATTGATCATGTCACCATGATTCATGAGGGTTCATTATTATACTCAATACTCACACATTCACTATTTGTGGTCCCAACCATATTATCTCTCATTTCATCCAGCTAAAAATTAAAAACATAATCAACCCTATAGAGAAAACAAAAGGCAAAGAGAGCGAGTAATAACCTCTCAGCTCTTTGCACAAAGAACCATTCAAGTCCATGTCCATGTCCATGTCACAAACGAAGGAAGTTTCTATCATACTATGCCTAGGAGAAGAGGGGCCCGAAAAAGAATTGAGAGAGATTGTGGTCCATCATAATCAACAATTTCCACATGGCAACGTTTTGCCGTAAAAGAAAGTGGACAGGACACATCTTGATTAGAAAATCCATTAAGAACTTTAGTGGGCGAGGTATAACATGAGTTGGTGGGATATTCAAAACTTATTCAAAATTTGCTTCATTGAAATTTGAAAGGGGTCAAAATATAAAACATTCTTATCACTAAAATATAGCCAGAAGTGGTAGAAGGGCAATAAGCCAATAACATTTCTCCACTTCTCCAGGAATGGATGGATAAGTTTAATTTCAAGAGTATTACTATAATCTTGTATGGTTTTAGTATATTACATCAGGTGAATCATGCTTCCTCCATTACTTGGTACTCGAAATTATACTTTTAAAATTATTAATTGCCAAAGTCTGAAAGATGTGTGTTCGCAAGCGTAACAGTCAAATGGTAGCAAGAGTTGATAAACAGAGGAAGTATATAAAATCAATTTACACAATGTATACTTCATCCGTCCTACGTTATTTTCTTTATTTCGGTTTGGTGCAAGATTAAAGATGATAACAATTGTAAAATTAATTAACTGTCTGGTGAGTGGAGAAGAAGAAGAAAAAAAAAAAGACAAAGTAATGAGATAGAGAGTGAAAAGATGATGTTATGCACAGAGAAAATCTGTTTAACTCAAAATAAAAAGTGATAAATAAGTTACCCCATACTTTTTTTTGGTATGAAGAGAAATCTTGACAACTTAGGAAGAGGATAAGGGATCCCAACTTCCCAAGAATGAAAATCGATCCCAAATCATCTTGAAATCGGAAAGGATTCTCTAATTGGAAGGGATGCTCTAACCATTGAGTTATCCTCACTCTCAATTACGCCATTAATATATGGCGATCATTGGTAACTTTCTGGGAAGATTCAAGAATTTTTCATATACTCGTAATATTCTCTACAACTAAAGTATAGAAGCAAAAATGACGTTTTTACCCTTGTGAGTGGAGGCACTACTAGTATACTCCTATCAATTCACAAAAGAGCAACTTTTAAAATAGGAAGCAATAATTCATTGTTGATGTGCCTATAAAGGCCGCATGACCAAACCCTTGCCTCTACGGTCTATAAATTCTTTCACAACACAGCCACTAAGCAGTAAGGACTACTAAGCCTCCTGCATACTTGAAACAAACACAAGAAAAAATAAGTGATGTTACCTTCCACTCTCTCTCCTCTGCTCCACCAAGAGCTAGTAGTAAACCTTCAATCATCAAGAAGGTTGCTACAACACCACCCTCTTTACCAAACTCCACCAGCAGCTGCGACACTGCAGCCACCCAGAACAAACAACCAAGTGGACCCCACAGACCCCTACAGTGGCACCAATGGGTTTGACGCCAATGTGGTAATGGTGTTATCAGTTCTATTGTGTGCTTTAATATGCTCTCTAGGGCTAAATTCCATAATCAAGTGTGCCCTAAGATGCTCATACTTCATTCCAAGAGACCCCTCGGCCACTTCAGGTTCAGAAAACACTGGCATCAAGAAAAAAGCTTTAAAGACTTTTGCTGTAGTGAATTACTCACCCAACTTGAAGCTCCCCGGTCTTGGTACTGAGTGTGTTATATGCTTGTCGGACTTCACTCCAGGAGAGAAATTGAGGCTCCTGCCGAAATGCCACCATGGATTCCATATCCGGTGTATTGATAAGTGGCTCAATACTCACTCTTCATGCCCCACATGCAGGCACTGCTTGATCGAGACATGTCAGAAGATTGTTGATTCTGATCAAGCTAGCTCGTCGCAGCCAGATACACAGGCACTTCCACTCCAGCCAATTATTATAAACATAGCACCATTAGAACGTGAAGATTTGGTAAGAAGCTACAGGTCTAATTGTTAGTAATAGGACTAATGATATCCCCTCAGCTTGTCCAAATTGTACATGCTCCAAAAGACAGAGTAAAGCATGTCACAAGCGGAGATATAGCTCTAGCTTTTAATTTTAGACTTTGTACAGTCAGGCATTATTGTTTGCATCAAGAACATAGTTTTAAGAAGTATAATATAATGTTACAAGTTACAACAGCCACAAAAATGTCCTATTATAGATCCAGCCAGTCCAATTTACAGTCGTTTCCTAGCCAATCAAGACTTAGAAAAAGGTTGTTTTTCCAGCAAACCACTAGCAATTATCAAAAGGAAAAGGCTAAAAATACACCTCTGTTTGATGGACAAGAGTGACAATAAATGTGAGTACTTTTGCAAGTTTAACCTCATGCTAAAGTCCATGGTAAACAATATCATCTCCAATTATGTTTTTTTCTTCATAGAATTTTTAATTTTCACTCAATACCACATTATCTTAAAACCGGTAATAGGGGTCATCGAAACTTAGAACCTTAGATGCAAAACACAAAAATTAAAGTAGAATTGAATTACCATGAACAATAAGAAGAGAACTTACAAAATTACATACAAACTTATTGTCATCTTCTTTTACTACAGCAACTGAACAAAACATAAGAGTTGGATATCCAACATACAAAATGACAATAGTGGCTTTCGGAAAACCAGTCAAGAAATACTTTTTCTTCAAAGTGGGAAAAAACACATCCTTGCTGAAAACAGGAATTCTTTAAAATATTACATAGCAGTGTAGTGTTAGAAATGCAGAATTCATAGTGAATCATGAGCACATCAAAAAAATATAGAAAGTCAATTTGAGTGGAAAATAATTATAACTACTATAACAGGAAGCAACATAGTGGCTCTAGGACCACAAGAAAACAAAAAAAAAAACAATGGGCAACTTAGCCCAGAAAAAAGCAAGTTAAGAGCTAAAGTGTGAAATATTGAAATGTCCACAGTCCACTTCACTGGAGTCTGGACATGCAGCCACTAAGTAGGCTACGTAATGTCGTGCTAAGCTCTTAAGTAAATGAATTCAAGGCAAAAAGGAATGGGTTATACTTAACTAATATACCCCAAGTCTCAAGAGATATAGTTTAGCGCATTATTGAGCATATGTCAACGGCTTTTGCCATACATTTTCTATGAATATGGAATTAGTTAATGATATTAACAATCACATGAAACCACTTGCATTAAACTAAACAAACATATGAAGCTCAAATGCCATTTCAACCTTGCCTACTAGGATTCCAAATCATCATAAGGCAACCGAAAGCGGTATGAGTAAGCAATTTATTAATCTATAAATAACAAGTGCAGAGTAAGTTCAGCCTCCAACAGGGTTACTTTAAAAGGGAATTCAAGGAAGGTGAGAAAAGATGCTCAGCTAAAAAATGTGGAAGTTGAGGATGAACCACTATGCGGCTATGCGCACCAAAAGGATGAATTTGTATCATAGTAATTAATACTAAACTGAACCAGGTCACACAGAAAGCCAACTGATTACAAATATTATAGCAATCACATCTCCTATGGGCTGGGCTAAACAACTAGCGCTTTCACTTTGTTTAGATAGGAGGAAATGGGAGGGGGGGGGAGACAGAAGAATGTACTTTTTCTTCCTTTTTGGTATTTATAAAACATCCTTCCGAATTGAAGAGATTTGGAGAAAAAACAGAGCTCCATTTTTCGAACAAAGTTTATCTAGCAATTAATCTACATGGGGAACTTCAAGTAATCTCAGTTGTAGTAGGGCCCAATGATCCTCTTCTCTCATTAATTAAGAGTTTAGCTATAAAGGGTTTTCCATGTTCGCCAAGGCAGGTTTCACTAACATGCGAAATTGCATGTGGGCCACAGACATAAAGAAAGTAATTGCACTAAGAAGCATCACTCAGTCGAATGCTAGAGCTGACACTTACAAAGCCCATTAAACTTTTGACACTGAATCAAGTCACCTTAAGCCTTATCTCTAGAGCCTGAAATACTTGTATCAAATGCTCTTCCCCTTTTTTTTCCCTGTCCTTTGTGCGGAAAACCATCAACTTCTAAGTGGGTCAGAGAACCACTCCAGCCTTTATCTTCTCCAATATCATACTCCCTTTCTCAACAAATACATATTTAAATATCAACTCTTGACAATATTTAATGTAATATGTAAAACTAAATGTCATTACTTTAACTCTAATTTAATTAGCCTCGATATTAGGGATGGCAATCCAGTCCGAATCCGAAGGAAAAAATCCGAGTTGACTCCGACAAAAAAGTAATCCGACTCCGACTCGGTTTAAAAAATCCGACTCCGAGTCGGAGGAGGGTCGGAGTCGGATCTCATAAAATAATCCGACTCCGACTTTGAGTCAATCAATCCTTTTTTCTTATTTATGTAATGTATTATTTATGTATAATCTGACTTTGACTTTCAGCCAATTGTATTATATAAGATTTTCCAATAGAAAAAATGATTGTTAAAAATAATAGTAATAATTAGATTATTTGTACTATATAAGATTTCTATATGATGACTAGAATAAGTTGTAATGATTAAATTATTGTATTATAGAAGACTATTCTATTATAAAAAATTGGAAGAAAAATAAGTCGGATCAGGTTCGGAGTCGGATGTTCGGATTTTAAGTCGGATGTCCGGATCTTAAGTCGGATGTCCGGATTTTAAGTCGGGTCGTATCTCGGAGTCGGATGTTCGGATTTTAAGTCGGGTCGGAGTCGGATTTTCAAAGTCGGAGTCGGACTCAGATTTAAAATCCGACTTTCCGGTCCAAGTCCGACCCGTTACCATTCCTACTCGATATACAATAACAATATAACTTTGTATAGTTACTAAAAATATATAATTAAATATTTTGATGGTCAAAATCATACATCGACAAATGTGTTCAGTCAATATGACGCATCTATTAGAAAACATAAAAAGTACCTACTTAAAACTCATGTTACTCGAACCCTCCATTCTCAAGTACACATGTCAGATACGCGACACTGGAACATGGGTGGAACACTTGGTAACTTCAATTTGAGCCAAAAAAAATTTATAATCTCCACAAGTAGCCGAATCAGATACTTTGCATGTACGGATGTACCCGTACCGGACATGGGCACCTAAGTCCGAGTAACATAGCCTAAAACTCTTCCACAACTTACAATGTCACACCAATTAACATTTTGTCAGCAGAATAGTCAATTTTTCTGTTCTATTACAAGATTAGTTCCCCTCTCCAATTTCTCGCACTTTTTAGGAACAAAGAAGAGAGATTAAAAAAAAATACTTACTCTGTTGTATAACAATTGCAACATACCTTATTGGCATATTTTTTAAGAAACCCATGTGAGGAGGAGAAAGATGAGATAGAGATAGATATAAAAAGTAGGACCCATGTGATAGGAGAGAGATAGAGTGAAGATATTACCAAATAAGGAAATGTTGCACTTAATATGAAACTTTCAAATAAAGATAACCTTGCAATTAAAAAAGAACAAATGAAGTAACAACGAAATCTTCTCAAACAAGCAATGGTATATACACACACGAGATAAGTCGTGCACTGTGCAATCATTTTAATGCTGCAAACCTTACTAGACAGGTGATATGCATATACTTGAATGACGAGTGAGCACTAGTGAATGTGAGGGGAAATTTTGGTGATCTATTTGGTCTGGGACCCATTCTAATTCCTCTCTCTGGTTCACTACTCACTAGTGGACATATTCGCCTTTGAATTTTTTTAGAAACAATATGAAATAGATAAAAAAATCTTAAGAACAAAAACAAGTGGTATTGGAAACATTTCCCCTATATGAGCAAATTAAATCGGGCACATCTTTACCCAGAGTAGAGCATAAACCTAAAAAAATAAGAGACCATATAAGAACAAGAAAATGACATCGTGATTTGGATTGGATCTCGATGATACGATACATCAATGAGCAAAAGTTGAATAAGTTTAACAAATTCAAATTTTTTTCCGATTATAATAGAACTTCATAACTATGACAGAACATCAAACAAAACGAATCAAAAACTAAAAAAAAATAGGAGAAAGGTGAAGAATGGGAGGTATATGTATACAAAAATGAAACGCAGGGAACATACCAAAGTCCAAGTCTCAAAATGGCAAATCAAAAGTTTGCACGGAATTGACCATATCGCAGACAACAAGAGCGCATGCGATGACACAAATATAACCATCATCACAAAGGAATTCCAGTCCTCCGTTCATTTACCATACCACTCTACCAGAAAATAACCGTACAAGATCTACCCATAAGTACAATACTTTAATTTTCTTATAGATCAAGCAGCATTACCAAGCTTAACTTTTAGTTTCCTACTACATCAGCAGATGTTCATGAAATTATCCCGACAGTTTACAGATTGTACTAAAGCCACCTTATTCCTATTCAACTCCTTGATTTGTACTTTCTCTAGGTTCCGTAAAAGACATGAAGATTACATCTTTCATAGATGTACGCAAATTAATCACTCGTGTACTGAGACAAGTACAGGTAATTCAGATAATGACTTCAGACTAATGAGTCAGCTCCCATACGACAGCAATGGAATCTACCATCAACGTAATTGTGTCTTTTCGCAAGTTATAAATTGGTCCATTATTTTAAATCTTGTTCGAACAAAGTTCCCACAAAGACTTATCAATCTCTTCCCCTCAAAAAAAAAAACAAAGATTTATCAATCTCTTCACCAATATATGATGTACTTTTTTTGCCCGATAACAACCAAACTAAAGAAAAAGGTTCCGGTCACAGGTCAAAACACATCATCTTATAGCTTTTTTCCAGTCAGAAAGATCATTCTCTAGCTTTCTTTAGAACAAATACTACACAAAAACCATGATGATGCGGGCCAACAAACAGGCGAAGAAAATCCTAATACTTTTAACAAAAAGTCTCATGTTTCTCAAAATATGACAGCTAAGCTAGGGGTACTGGAGAAAACTTTTCTCCTTTGAAACATTTTTTCCACATTGGCGAATACTTACCAAGGATACCAGTCTAAGCCCATATGCATATATGACGCGTAGGCGTGCCACACAAACCTTCCTGTCCAATCGTACAAGAAACCAAATCCATCCCTAAAGCATCCAATATAATATGCCAATCTGACACTTCGAGTTTGTGGAATCAAATAGATGAAAATCCCATGAATGAACAAGTATAACAGCCCAAAATGATTATTCCAGATATCAAGCCAAAGTGTGCAGCAGGAAAACTGGTGTTCAGGTATGGTCAGCTAACCTATCCATGGTTTAGAGACTTTTTTTGTGGATCAAGTAGTTAATATCCAGTATGCAAAAACTACTGTGGTAAAGCTGCATCACGCATCCACCAAGCACACAACTTATGACTGTCTCTTCGTGAACATAAAAAAGACAACTTCATTTAAACCAGGGAATCAAAGAAACGCTCTTCCCATCAAAAATCTAGCAACAAAATTCTCATGTCTACTTAATTGCTTAGGCATCAAAAGATCAAGGAACACAGACGAGCATCTAACCTCTAAATTAAATAATCAAGGTCATATGTGTACATAAATTCTGGATTACCAACAGAAGCTTATTCTTTTCAAACCCAAACCAACAAATTTTTCTTACCAGCCGCTCACAGCCTCACACTAGTACTCCAGTAGTCAAGCAAACTCAGTTCCTCATCACTTAATTCTGTGCTTAAGAAACTAAGCACAGAATCTCAACCCTCTAGAGAGCAATAACCTCAAGCATAGAATAAATTCTGGATTACCAACAGAAGCTTATTCTTTTGCAAACCCAAACCAACATATTTTTCTTACCAGCCGCTCACACTAGTACTCCAGTAGTCAAGCAAACTCAGTTCCTTATCACTTCTGTGCTTAAGAAACTAAGCACAGAATGTCAACCCTCTAGAGAGCACTAGCCTCAAGCATAGAGCATAAACTAGACACTCTCTCAGACATTCATGAGAATGAAATGGCAAACAGAGATCAACATTCAACAAACAGTAACAGGAAAGAGATAGAAGATAAACAATAAGATAAAACACCAAAGAAGCATGAAGCCAAATTTACCTAGAAAACGTCTAGCAATATTCACATTGATTTTCTCCATATTCTAGGACTCACAAATTTCAGGTCCTGATCAAGAACATTCCAGATTTCTAAAAGAGCTAGGCATATCGCCACCGTAAGAAAATGCATATTTTCAAGTCATCCCCACTGAAAATTAGAATCATTGCAGTCCTGCACCATTTCCCAGACCCCAACCAACTTCTCTCTTGAAGAGAAAGGATGAAGTCTACAAGGAAAGAGAATTCAGATATTCGGATTTTTGTTTCATCAGTCTATTCTCAAGTTAATTGGCATTTCAATCTTTCTTTGACAAGGGCTTACATAGTTACCTGTATCTCAATTCCCAAATACCACAGCAAGCATGACAATTGACAACACTAGCAGAGAAATGACTGGAGGAAGGAGGATGTTCAGGGGGAGATGAAGGAGAGAGAAATGACTGGAGAAGGAAGGGAGAAAAGAAGAGAGAGGAGGGGAGGAAGAGACAATGAGGTCCGTGAAAGAGATGAGCTTACGTTGTCAGCCGTAGGCAGCTGCAGGTACTAGCAAGGAGGCGACAAACCTATATCAGAATGATGATAGAGGTGGAGAGAACAGAGGACAGCAAGGGGAGGGAGAAAGGTTACCCTAGGAAGTGTTTAAAAATGGACGTATTACTTCGTGTAAAAGTGCACGTGAAATACCCCACATATGGAGTGATGGGTTCTTCTTGATTATCTTCCCATTCCAACCACTTATAAGAGCGAAAGATTAAACACAGTGATACAGAACGTTCAGACTAGTACAAACAAATTGAGTTAAACTAAACTAAAGTCTCTAAGCATGAATCAGTTCACAAGCTTCACTATTCATAATTCACATGAATATTCAGAAGTCAGTTCAAGAACCAGATCTGTTGCCCCTCACACAGCCAACAGTCAAAATAGGCAGTGTTCTAAGCCTTTATCAGAAAATCGAAAGAAACAGAACAGATCAAAGCGAGATTCTGGAAGTTGCAGCTACACATCAGAAATATATGGAAGGGGAGAAGGCTACCTCTTCAGCTCATTCTCAGTACAGTTTCCAAAACAAATTTCAGCGTTTCAGAGACCAATCACATTCGACAGCCTTGCGAAGTACTATTGTGTCATCCAAACATTTCTTCGTAGTTGAAGACATCAATCACAGCACCATATTCACCATTTCAAAGAACTTTCATGTCCAAATAAGGTTTGGGAAGACATTGGATGAACTCAAAACCACAATCTTGAGTAGCCAAAAGAGAAAGATAGTTCTAGCCATGGTATTAAACCTTAGCCACATTTCACGGCTGCATTACAAAAGGCATCTGAGCTTACCAGTCACCACATAAAGCAATATTATAATTATTCTATTAACTGATGCGGAAAAACACAATTCTAAGAAAACAATAGATAGAAGAATCAGCATTTCCCTGCTTTCAAGTACTTTATGGCAAAACACTAACTATGAACAAGGTCAATTACTCCTAAACACGTTAGTTCATACTCCTTTAACAAATTTCCTCCAACCCCACACCCCACACCCCACACCCCACTCGGCCACTCCCCAATCCCACCCCAAAAAAAAAAGCACTAGTCAGTAATTTTTAAACAATTATATTGAGTTGCGTCATTCTTGACTACCGGTGCACAGTAGGTCTTACACAAACAAGACTGCTTGAATACCCATTATATAGGTTTCCTCTTACTGATTTCTTACACTAGACCCACGACTCCTAAACGTAGGCCCATTGATAAGTAATTAGAATAATCTCATATAAGTGTAAACACCAATATGAAAGCACCAATTCGCTAAATGTTCTAACATAACTTCCACAAACTATGAAAAAAGTCTCTAATGAAAAATAATAAAATTAACCAAGAACAGCTACTAGCATTAGCCACAATATATCCAATTACAGAAAGGCTATGACAATATTCCTTGGCTGAGGTCAGTATCATCTTTGAGGAGGTTCCAACTTTATAGGTCAATGAAGACATAAGCACCACTATGAAGGACGTAATTATTAGAAACATAGCTACATAAAATGAACACATGAAACAGTAGAAAGAATAGTCTAATCAGCACAGTGCTCAAATGGTTGTGGTTCAAGTAGTAGTAACTAGGTTCGCAACACTTAACAAGGGAATTAGTTGAAGCTATCATTGATTCTGATAGTAAGGCATAAAGAGTGTGAAACTATGTGTCGAAAGGGATGAAGGACCATAACAATGTGGCAAACGTGAACTTCTTACATGCAGAAAACTATAATTTCATTCAGTCACACCTTCAGTTATAACAAATTTAGCATGGAATTGATATTCTTTAGAAAGAAAACGACAAACCTGGTATGCATGTAAAGATTTTGCACATTTAGGCCAAGAAGAAGCTTCAAGATTCTTTCTCGGATCAAGCTCGTCATCCAGCCTACATGAAATATGATATAATATTGTTCACAATTTAATTATACTTCTTGGAAGATCTAAACAGCATATCACCAAGGAAACAGCAAAAACATATCACCAAAAGAAAAAGAAGGGTTGTGCACATAAAGACCATCAAGCTCTAGAAACTAATCAACTATAATCAATTGAGATATGACTATATGAGAATCTAAAATTATTCTCCATAGCCCCCCCCCCCTTCCAACAGTCAAGATACAGGTTAACGGGTATATCCATATATGATCAGCTTGCTTAGTCCATTCAATCAAACTATACAATGGCATTGTGAGAGCAATAGATTTCTGAAGCAAAGATCCTCTCGACCTCTCCCAAAGTGTCCTCAAAAAGACAAAACTGAACTACTTGAACGTTGTCACAGAATGCAAGTTTTTCCTTTGATTCTCTTATTTCTTTCATACCTGTTCACCCTCCTATATCTCTTTCTCTTCCATTTCATCTCAGGGTAATATCCAATAGAATCTAGTCTATGTTCAGATGGTGTTTTGATGATAGGGTGGTCAGATCTTCATTTGGACATATAGATTGTAAAGGTTACCACCTACCATAACAAAAAAAATGCATGAAAAGAGAAGGAAAAGGCTAACAACCCAAGCTAGAAAATAAAAATAAAATTTGACTTTTTTTAGACAACAATAAATAAGTAGAATTCTGAATACTAACATTATAAACAAAATAATTACCAATCACATGGTGAACACATCAATATCAGTTTGCCTGTAGAATAGTAAAAGTTAGTCAAGCTAACACAGTGTACTATGTACGTCTCAAATCAGTATATACTGTATCTCAAGAAGCCAGCATACAGTAAATACCCATGAAAAATGAACAATATGCCAGAATATTACCAAAGAAACTAATACATCACAACAGAAGTCAGAAGAATGATATTCGCTATACACATATACTAATTAAACTGACCATTGCAGAAACCCATATCATAGTAGAACAGCATCAAGCATCAATCTACCATAGGATCAAGAAGTAAAGGATACAGAGGTTCACTCCAAACTTCTTAGACTGCCGCCTGCTTATGTGTCACATTTTAAGTCCACCCACCTATATCACGGTTGCTGGTTGCAGATGGCTTCTTACCAACATCCTAAAACCGCAAAAGCAACCTTCATTTATCTAACAAATTCAACATTATCAAGCATTATTGTATGGTTCACATACACAACCATTCAGTTAGGAAATAAGGTCCTCAAGCATAATTATTTTGCCTTTTGATGCCATGCATTGTTTCTTAATAAATAATAACTACAGCCTAATAAGCCCTTTCATGAATTGGCATTTACCCTTCCACAAATAGGCATTTATTCTTTGACAAAAAAAGACACTCTTGCTTTTAAGTTATAGATATGAGCAATGTTACTCCGACACCTTCATTTACCTCAAAAACGAGATGGCGTGTCGTGTCCGACATGACACTTTACTTGGATACTTCATTTTAAACTAAAAACTTGACTTTTTTCTACAAAATAGCCAAGTCGGACACTTGGACACCCGTATATGAGTAGACACTCAATCCGTGTCTTAGTAACATAGGATATGAGTCATCTTTCTCATATTTTTAAATGAACAGCAAGGACCAGATTTATGCAATCTCTCTTGAAATCGTACAATAACCGGTTTATAAGAAACGAAACTCGTTCCTTCCTCGGAGGCAATTTCTCAAGACCTTAGTATCCTAGAGGGATCAAAATTTCTTAACGACACAACATGTATTCGTCCAGCTCAAGGTACAAAAATCTCCAACCTTAACAAATCATAAGGTGCTTCCTATCCTTATTATACTATAAAATTATGTTAATATACAGATTTGAGATTACTACATATTATCCCATGACATTTTAAAATAATATCAGCATTTCAGCAAATATAAGTTACACAACAGTCTAATAATATGCATTGCAATATTGCATAATTCAAATGGAATAAGTAAGTTACAAAAACATAGATATCATACCTTTAGCACAAAAAATTGCATCATTATACTCCGTATAAAACAAGAACATATTCATGTTTAATTAACATAACAAGACAACCATAAAAACGGATTGTACGACGAAGAAACCCTAACTCGACGATTTAACATATAGAGAAAGGGAAATTCATACATGTAAAGTTTGAATTCAAGGATTCAATAACTGAGAATTTTAATGCGATTCAAATTGTGGAAAGAAA
Source organism: Beta vulgaris subsp. vulgaris (assembly GCF_026745355.1). NCBI lineage: Eukaryota > Viridiplantae > Streptophyta > Magnoliopsida > Caryophyllales > Amaranthaceae > Beta > Beta vulgaris. The sequence continues at coordinate 8,406,722 of NC_079207.1, forward strand.
ATAAAAGTATGAGATAAGTTGAAATTGAAAATTGTTCATACTGAGATCACGTTGCACCTTAGCGAAATGCTGCGTTCTTCATTCAACTCTTGCACATTGATCTGTTGTATGTGGAGTTGCGAATTTCGGTTGTATTGCGCTCCAATTTCTTTCTTTTGGCTCCAATTTTTATAACGTAAAGGAAATTAGGAATGGGCCGAATAAGACCACGTTAAAGCATCCTTACGATTTTACGAATGACAAAAAAAAACACGATAGCAAAGCCAATAAGACTAAGACTTGTGTCATTGGTGTACTATGAAATTTGTTGCTTGGTTAGCCTCCTGAAAGCATAAAACAATTATTGATAAAAGTCCGAATGAAACTTTTTTACCGTCTTGACCTGTATTCCCAAATAATGACGTAAGGAGTAGTTAATTTTCAAAGGCAATTTCCAAATATTTAGGAGGAAAGAAATTATTTTCCTCAATCTCACCATTTTACACTATTCACAAATTGCACTTTGACCCTCGTTTGTGATTTATACGTGAATAAAAACATAGTCATGTGAGATCTTGTTAGATTCGTATTAGTATGTATTTTATTAATATGTAGTTTTTATATTTTTTACAAATACAAAATTAGAGATGTAAAGGCTCAAAGTAGTGCATCGACATGCGTGAAAAGTATAAGTGTAACAATTAAAAAGAAACGGAGGTAGTATCTTAAAAAGAAAACCAGTTTTAACTTCTTCTCTAAGACCCCACGCTTCTATCACTAGGCAATTGGTTATGTTTTATTGTATGTTGGGTCATTTAAAACAAAATATTGAGTTATTTTCACTTGAAAACTCCTAAACTTATTTTATTTGAACTTATTGTATCTGATTGAACCTGACTTGAGCTTATTGGACCTATTTGAACCCGAATAGAGCTTATTGGACCTGATTGAAACTCATTGGATCTAACTAAAACTCATTGAACCTGATTCGAACTTATAAACTTTAATAGACCTTATTGAAACTTACTAGATGGTTTTGCAATATTTGATCCATTAAAAATCACAAAATTATTAATTAAGAAATTAATAATAATAATAATAATAGATAGAAAATTTATCTTAAATGTATTAATTTTATGATAATTATAAAATAAGTACATAGTAGTAGTATTAATTATATCTCCTAAAATATGTAATCAAAATTAGTGTAAAAGGAATTTTGCACATTATTGTAACAAAATAGAAATATACTTCTATGAAACTTTAGAAATATGTAATTTTTGCACATTTTGTTCATGTGAAACAACTATTGCAAGTAATGGACTCACTAACAAGTGATTGAGATCTCATAAGTCAGCTACAACATGGTTAAAACATTAAGATTATGATTGTTATTAATGTTAGCCTTAATTGATCAAAATTATGATATTGTATTACTAACAAAATCGACCGTCGTCCAGATCTGCGTAGTCGGCAACTATCTGCGTTGTTATCTTCAATATTGCGCGTCAGATGAGAGAATCGTACACGAAGATGAGAGGGTTGATGAGCGCTTTTTTTTGTCGATGAACGTCGGTCGACCTTTTTTTATTTCCATGGATATTTCGACTGCCGTGGTTGAGAGGGTTTAGAGGAATAGAGCAAGTGAGGGGAGGAGAGGAAGAGAGACGTGAAACTGATGAGAGAAGAGGAGTGGGAGAAAGAGTAAGATGAGGCGTGGAGGTGGAACTTATGAGAGGAAGAGGAGTGAAATCTTCGATGGTTCTTTTTAATATTAAATTTAAAATTCTATTGCTGTGGTTTTTAATAGGAACCACAACAATAGGTCCAAATAATAATTTTTTATGTTATTTTAATATATTGTTGCGGTTCTTGCTATAAATCGCATCAATATATTTGGTCAAATGGTCAAAAAATTCAACAAAATTCTGTTGAAACCATATTGCTGCGATTTTGGCCGAAACCGCAACAATATGGTTATTTTATATTTTTTCCATTTTTTTTACGTGATATATTGTTGCGTACGGGTAAAATCGCAGCAATATCACTTCAGCAAAAAACAATTATTCTAAGTGATATATATACTTTTCTAATAATAATCAGCCACTGGTTTAGATCTAATATGTGCAATCTAACTTAGTTGCTAAAGTCTTGTGGGGATGGTATCCAATCTTGAATCGAATCATAACAACGTGATTGCGCTCGGTCACTAATTTACACGAAAAAGCTATTTGTTACTGCTAATTATTAGCACATCACTTCTTCTAATATTAATCAACCAATAATTATACATTTTTAAAATTAACTTTTGAAATTTATTAGACCTAATTGGATCTTATAATACCTCATTAAACTTGATCGAGCCTCATTGAAAATGAATGGACATAATTGAAATTTATATAAACTTATTGAAACTGATTAGACTTGATTGAAACTTATTTGAACTTATTAAGCCTAAAACTTGTTTTAGGAAAAGATAACACACCAAATCAATAATATGATATATTCACTTAGGCTTATAAGGTTATGTGGTTGTTATTTCATGAGAAGAGAATTATATTGTATGTTCTGTTTGGAATGAAGATAACGACCTTGTTTGGCAATTAGTTGCTAGCTGATTGTATTAGTTGCTAGCTGATTGTATTAGTTGCTAACTGATTGTATTAGCTAATTTGACTAGCTGATTGTATTGTTAACTTAGTTGTTTGTATAAAGGTGTTTGGTAAGCTGTTGATAATTGATTGTTACATTATTGTGTAAAATGATCAATAAGGATATGTGTAAAATCTATTATTGTACCTTACTTTTTATTAATGTAATTTTTATCAAATTTATGACATAAATGTAATTGCTCCACTCATTCCAAACCTCTAATGTCAAAAAAAAAATCATACCCCAACTATTTCAAAAAGAGTTTTTTGGACTTAGGGCCTGTACTCCCCAGCTTATTTTCAGTTTAGTTCAGTTCAGTTCAGTTCAGTTCAGCTCTCTTCAGTTCAGTTCAGTTCAACTCCAATCAGTTCAGTTCAGTTCAGATCAGTTCAGTTCAGATCAGTTTAGCTCCATTCTTTTATAACCATTTTGTTAAATATTATTATTATGTTGGTATAATTTATTTTACTAATTACTCTTACGATTATTATTATTTAAATATATATCATTACTATTAAGTATTATTATTATTATTATTATTATTATTGTTGTTGTTGTTGTTGTTGTTGTTGTTTCTATATATTATTTTGTTTATTATATCTTTACTCATTATTATTACTATTATTATTAGGAGGAATATGGTTTAGGTTAAAGCACAAATAAACCCACTTTTTTAGCCCATAAACCAATCAAATCGCGTCAAGACGGTTTATGATGTAATTTTTGCGGTCCAACCCAATCATTATTTTTATTACTAAATATTTTTATATTATTAAATCTAATTATTAAAATAGTAATATTAATTTACTTCTTATATATTATTGTTATTATATATCATCATCAAGTATTAATATATTAATACAAATAATATAAATAATAATTATTAATTATCATTATTATCATTAATTATTATTATTATTATTAATTTATGATTATTAATGTTATTTATTTATAACTATCATTTAAAATATCCAAAATACTATTATTATTATTCATTATTATTACTTATCATTATAATTATTATTTAATATTCATATTATTATTGTTTAAATATTATTAATATATTTATTACATTCAGTTTATTTCAATTTAATTTAATTCAATTCAATTCAATTCAATTCAGTTCAGTTCAGTTCAGCTCTGATAAGTTCAGTTCAGTTCAGATCAGTTCAGCTCTAATAAGTTCAGTTCAGTTCAATTGTTTTATGCCGAAGAAAACAGACCCTTAATAAGCTAATTGAAACCTCTTTTTACCAAACACTCAAATTAGAGAATTGACTAGTCAAATCCTTTAATATGAGCTCAAACCTCTAATTTTACCCCAAACATCTCTATACCAAAGAAGATCAACATATCCTCCTTGCATATAAATGATATAATAGCTTTACGCTGACAACTTGTTTTGTAAATAATAGTAACAATAACAATAACAATAATAATAATAATAATAATAATAATAATAATAATAATAATAATAATAATAATATGTAATTTTTAGTTCGTCAACATTTATGGTTATGATTGTCTCCTCAAAATGTAACTACCACTCTAAGACCGCGATGAACGAGAATAAGAAAATGGGAAGGCAATCGATCACATGGTAGGGAATGAGATTCATTACTATTATGGCAATTGGCAATTAGTAGGTTTTTTCATTGTGAATTACATATGATGTTATCATTGCCATTAGTAACCCCCGAATGCATCGCAAAGTGTATGTATTTTTGTTATTCCCGTCGAAAATTTCCATACCCGCAAGTCCCGATTTAAAATTTATTTATGACCAATAACACCCCCAAAAAAACTAAGATGACCCAAACATACTACAAGAACCAAAACAAGCATGAATCAGAATTATCCAACTGAGCTATGGGTTGATGTCCAATCAATTAGTTATGAATACCATTAGCTCTATGCATGTCATTGATATCTCTATATGTTCTTCGTTGAAACGTATGTCTTCACTCTTCATTCTTACCCCATTTATTTCCTTTTAATTTTCTAACAATAAAAATAAAATATATCGAACCTAACTTAAATTTATTGGACCTTATTACTCCTCGTCGTTTTTTTTTTTTTTTGGAATTGAGAGCTTGATTTGTGTGTAGGATCTTACCCAAGTCCTACTCATCGTGTATAATTTTATTTGGCTCCTTTCTGACATCTTCTCCCGCTCTACTCCTTGTCTTCATATTACTCCTCTCACACTCTCCCATCAATCTCTCTCATAGTTTTACCCTTTCAATCAATCAATCAATCAATACAATAACTTCATACCAATTTTTCCTTCGAAATCCCTAAATTCCTAAATTTCTAAATTCCTAAATCCCTAAATCGATCGAATACAATCTCAAGCACTTCCACAAGACCAGAATTTTTCTATCTTCTTCACCAATTTAATGGAGTTCCATTTCAATTTCGCCAGCTTTCTTAACTTCTCATTAATCTCTAATTGAATTAATTTTGTTCAATCTTTTGCAGTGCAGTTCTACTTGCTGAGGTTAGTTCCGAATTTTTGTTTGAATTTCGTTTGCGTACTTTGAAAATTTTTCAAAAAGTTTCATCGGTTTATACTAATGTATCTGAATTCTGAGTTCAATGGAGTTGAGTTGTAAGATTTACTTAAAATTTTGTAATTCTTTATGCAATTTGCTGGATTTTGTGTCACTTGAATTGGCTGAATGATCTCTATGTTTATGTTGACATTGACTATCGAATTAGATGCTTAATTCATTACTTTGGCATAACCTAATTAATTGAGTTTAGTAACGAAATTAAGCAGAGGTTCTTTTGAAGTTTGATGTTGACGATTTTATTGGATTTTTGTTTTTAAATTCTAAAAATGATGCAATTACTCAAATGAAGCTTCCCTTGAATGGCATGAATTTGAATGTGTATGATTATATTGACATTGACTCGTACGGACGCGTACTTCATTAATTTTGCATAAATTGATAGAAAATTCAGCAACTGAAGTAAGAAAGATCGTTATGAAGTTTGTTTCTGAGTTTTTTTTTTTTAATTCTCGGACTTTCGATGTATGCATGGTGGAGTTTAGCTTTAGGGGAACCCTTGATTGGGGAAGCTATTGGATATTATGCGCTTTATAATTTATACAGGCTGATTCGGAAATATAAGTTGCTTTAGGCAATTTTTTATTTGATACTAAATATAAGTCACTCTCTACTTGCAACTTTTGAGGTCACCTTATGATATCAGTATACATTATTGGTTGTCATGTAATTTCAATTGAAGATTAAATGCCACTTTATAGTACAAACATAAGTTTAAAGTAATTATAGCAATTATTATGTGACAGATAATTCTTTGCATGTACACAAAAGGCTTACTTCTTATGTTTTTTTTTTGATTGGATGAAGTAGTAAATAGTTGATGGCGACTGGCATAGTAGTGAGACATTTGATTTAGTCGTTACAATTCAAAACCGGAAACTGTCCAATAACGAGTCTTCTAGCTAGTAGCTACATTAACTATTGGGAGTTGGTTCTATCATATGGTGCTAATTTCTTGGGTGCTGATGTAATCAGGCATGGGCTCCGGACAAAATTGCGAAGGTCCTGCTGTGCTGCAGTTGCACAGATGGGATCCTTCTCATATCCAAACGGACCTTTCGGAGTATCAGGAAGCTTTTCTCTCTCCTACAAGGGAGCTCTTGCTGTTGCTTTCATATCAAAGTGAAGCATTGTTGCTCCCTCTATCAAGAGGTAACACCATTTTGTTTCATTGTGTTTAACTGTTTTTTTTTTTTTTTATAAATTATCTTAAGTGTATCAACACATCTCAACTCTTTGCAGGCGACTCTTATTGCATAACCTCTCAAAGTTGTAAATATGAATGTCAAGACAGTGTAAATTTGTCGTCTTCGTCAGCTTGTAGGGCAGATTCATTGGAAAATATCCCAAGTACCTCTGGATCAGTTGGAGGAGGAGTTACTGATAATGGATTTTGTACCGAGAGCAATATTTCACTACCCAATACTTACCCTTATATATCTGATGTACATTCACTGGCTTGGGGCTTGTGTGGGGATACTTATAAACAGAACAAGGAAGCACCGTTTAAGGAATTTCTCATCGTGGTTGGCAATTCTGGTGTAACATTTCATGCTTTTCGTCAAGCCGATGAAACTGATGCCATTGCCGGGCAGTCCTTCAAAAGCGAACATAAGTTAGGGAGGTGGGTGGAATGGGGGTCTAGTAGTGTGTCTCCTCATGATAATAAAGCTTTTGGAGATATACCACCTGCAAGTAGGATGAATGGATCTGGAGGAACTTCATATCATGCTGGACAAGAGTCAGGGAGCCATTTGCCGAGTGCCTCTACCTCAAAAAAGTGGCTGCGGTCCTTTTTGAGCTCAGCCAAGTCCGTGGAATCTGATGGCACCAGTTGGACCCGCTTTCCTGAGAAGTCAGAGTTTCCTTGCTCAGCAACTGTTGTCTCTTTTTTTGTTGACTTTAGTGATTCTGTGCTTTTCGACTTCTATTCTGGTACCCGTTCTGTAGTAGATAAAGGAGCATATGACGAAAAAATGGATAGCATTCTGGTGGATAATGAATATAATGCTATTGACCATACATCACCAGATGGTCTCACATCTGATACGAATGTTGCGGCAAGCAGACTATACACGTGTTTCAAAGTATTTTCAAGTTGGTTTCATTACTTGATTGGATTTGTTTTATCTTCTGGGTTTGATGACAGTGAGAACAGTTGTGATTCTAGTTGCAAAAGCCAGGACATAGTGGTTCTTGTTGCTCTCTTAGACATAGACGGGCTCCAGTGGCTATACTCTGTTAAGCTTCCAGTAAAGGATGTGAGTTCAGAAGTTGAGTGGGTTGATTTCCAGATTTCTGACAAGTTCTTTATGACTCTGAACAAATTTGGATCCATTCTTCTTTATGGTGCAGTGACAGGAGAGTACATTGCATATCTGGATATCTTACAAATACATGGACTTAAACCCGAACATAATTTGGCAGAACAAGTTCTTTTATCAATAGATACAAATGATACTCCAGAAAATGATAGATTACATAATAAGTTGGATGCTGCTTGTATCTTAACTACTCAAACTTGTGGTGTTGCCTACAAACGATGTTTCCGGAGGTTGATTGTTGCTCCGTATTCCTGCCTATTCACTGTCGTCGATGAGTGTGGTGTACTTTATATAGTATGTGCTCGTGATCATGTGCCAAATAAATATGTTATGACCGAAAAAATACTTCCACATTATTTAAAGCTCGGTGTTTTGGCCCCATGGGTTGTTGGTCATTCTGATATAAGCCAACAGAAGGCCGTTTCTACTTCCTCACGCTCTGGAAAGTCATTTATGGGGAATAACTTTGAAAGTTCAGGGTTCCAACATGTTCAGCAGTGGCATGTTCAGGGCATCAATCAGGATGATTCAAGTTTGAGTGGTCTGTCTGCTGAATCCCAGCAAAGCTTTCTAAATGATCCAGATTCTAGATTTCCGCGTTGTACAAGGAAGTTATTTATTCCCATTGCAAAACATGGTGTGGCAGACATTATGTGTTTTTCTCCATCTGGAGTCACCCGCCTCATTAGAAGAAATAGTACCAAAAGTGAAAGGAATTGTATTGTTCATACTAGTTTGTACATAGAGTCAAACTTTTGTGATGACAAGTGCTTGAATCTTGTAAACAGTACATTTGATTTGCAACATGATGCAAATGTTGTTGATGAAGAGGCAGTTGGTTGCATTTTCCAGGGGTGTTTATATTTAGTTACTAGGAGTGGAGTTTCAATAGTTCTTCCCGCTGTCTCTTTGTCATCTAACATCCATACCGTTGACTCTATGAGCTACCGGTCGACGAAATATAGTGAAGCAGCTGCACTCAACTTAGAGAAGTCATTGATGTATGATAAATCAGAACAACCTGGGTCAGGATGGCAAGTGGCAGTAATTGATAGAATTATTTTATATGAAGGTCCTGATGAAGCTGATAGGTTGTGTTCGGAGAATGGTAAGTGCTTTCTTCTGCTTTCCTAGCTAGTTTGTTATGCTTCTTTGTTTCTTGGCCTTGATCTAAATGAATGAATCCCCCTCGCTCTGGCATTTCAGAGAAGGGGTTGTGTAAGGAAAAAGTTTGGGGATGTATTTATAATTACTGTCCAATATTTTATCAACTTGGCAGAGAGTCTGACTACAGCTATCTCAATTCTTCTTTGCTTGACAGGCTCTCTTCTGTCAGATTTTATCCCCCCTGATAAACTCTCTCTTTTGTGCCATTTCCCATATTTCGATATATCCTAGTTCTTGGAAAAATAAATGATAGGAATGATGAAAGTGATTATCATATTTGCTGATTAGATTTGATGGTTTCATTTAATACTGTAAACTTTTCGACCTCATTATATCTACCGTAAGATATTAAAAAGCACTTTTACAGGTGGGAAGAAAATTATAAAAGGAGGACCATCCTTCTTCAGAATAGTAATCAATAAAATAGAAGAAAACCCTAAGGTGCCAGGTCTTGTTAAGAACTCCTTTTTCTAGCCACAAAATCTCATAGATAATACCCGCCTTCAGATTCTTTGATTCCCTGTTAATGGTTTTGCTCCTGAAGTAAGTTTGTGTAACAGGATTAGTTTTTCTTCCTATATGGTCAACTAGCTGCACCTCTGATGTAGTGATAAGTTAGTTGCTTGTCAAATTGGCAATACTGACTTCGAGGTATAGGCTAAGCAGTTTAGAGTTTTTCTTTCTGAATTACGTTGAGGTATATCTTTATCTTCATTTCACAGAAATGGTCATACGGTGTATATTTTCCTTCGACTTTTGACTTGGTTTGCCACATATTTGTCGAGATAGGCACTTTTGGGACTTGTCATGCTATACACGCTCAACGATATGAAAGATTATAAACTTGTATCCTGATAAACGATTGTCGGCAATATAGGGACTTGAGATTTTTGTCTTAATTTACAACCCAAACCCCAAGTGTGAACAATATTTGTTTCAGCAAGATTGACTCATCTTTAATTAGACTTTACATGGAGAAATATTCTTACTCCCTATCCAGTGATTATATATTTATATCCCCTTGTGATAGATGTAGATGCAATCGAATTGTCAGCGACTGGATCATGGGATAAGATGATCCACATTCTGCTGTGCGAATAATTACTACCATCCAGTGAAGAAATTTCGGTCTTTTTTGGATAGCAAAACGTCATTTTGTAATATGTGGTTTACAGTTAGACCTACGTCCTTTTACTGCATTTAAATTTAAACATGCTGCTCCTCCATCTCAAATGGTTGAAACACTTTCTCTTCTCATCCGTCCTGGAATAGTTTGAACACTTGTACTGAACGCTTTTATCTTGGGGAATGGTCTCAGTAAATTTTTAATACTTCTCTCCTCTCTCCTTTTGGCCCGCCACACATTGTCCCTTTCAATAAAGTAATACCGCACTTCCTCTCTCCTTCAATAAAATATACCCCACTAAATCCTATCACATGTAACTTCTTTTATCAAAAAAGAAATGATGATCACTCAACAACTTATTTCCTAGAACGATGTGTCATGATAGTCGTTTGTACTTATTTAGGACGTTTGAAGTATTAAAGCTGTTACATTTTTTTGATGCTATTGGATTTCACATATGAGAATGCTTTAGATTCATATGTTAGAAGTACAACAAGTTTCGGAATCTATTGTTACTTTACAAACTAATAAGATAAGGTATATAAAAGTATATTTTGAAGTGTAACAACATAAAATAAATACGAAAGTTGTTAGCATCATATTGATGGGGCGAATATCTTCTAATTTCTTACGTGATGATATGTAACACATCGTAGATGCTGCTTTTGTAACTCCATGACATTAACATGGTCAGGATGAAAAATGGGGTCATCTTTTTCGGGAGGGGATAGAGGTTGGGTTGAAGGCAAAAGGTGGATGTGTGTGGAGAAGGAAACTGTGCGCAACTCAGTCTTGTTGAAGCTTTTTTCGTGTTCTGTGGTCTAATATAGTATCATTCTTCTATGTTCTATCATCCAAAATAAAATATTGTAGATGTGAATGATATGTATATATATGTATATGTTCTGATGGTACGCAGGGTGGAACCTCCGACTTTCCCGACTGCGTCGTCTTCAATTGGCATTGGCTTACTTAAAATTCGAAGAGATGGACTTGTAAGATGTGCTTCATCTTTGTTTTCTTAATATTTTCTCTAATTTCGATGGTGGCAGTTTTTTTTTGTGTTTCATTAATCATAATATGAACTGTTAAGTAATCAGATAAATATGGCACCAAGTAGCCAAGTAGGTGTCTTCAACTGTTCAAATGAAGGCTGGAAAAACTAACCAAAAAAAATACATATAATGGAAGGTCCATCCACAAAATCTTCTCACCCTCAGGCTTTTAGGTTGAAGAATATATTCCCAAGTCCAAGCGTAGATAATTGTCGTTCACAATTGCACACTTCAACTATGCAATAACCTCAAAATGTAAATTCGGATCCTCGATGGGGGAGAAGCATTCTTATTTTCTACGTAAGCCACCACATTGCCATAGGTTCCAAATAAGTTTTTCTACGTAAGCCACCAGAAATAAGCTTTTAGGTTGAAGAATATATTCCCAAGTCCAAGAGTAGATAATTGTCGTTCACAATTGCACACTGGCTTCAACTAGGCAATAACCTCAAAATGTAAATTTGGATCCTTGATGGGGGAGAAGCATTTTCAAAAATAAGTTTTTCTACGTAAGCCACCACATTGCCATAGGTTCCAAATTCCACACATATGTCTCAACCCTCCGTTTTCGCACCAGTAATAAAGAATATAATTAGAAAGAGACTAAGGGAGTGTTACCCTTATACTAGGCTCAAGGAAAAAGACTCATGCCTTCAAGCTATCATGAAAGCAGTATATCAAGTATCGTTGTGAGGCTAAAATATGACTCCCTAGTATACAAAAGCCTCAAAAAAAAAAAAGGAATTCGTAACCTTGATGAGGCAAGGTACACGTTCATAATCCGCCATTTTCTTTCTTCCTAAGACTCACCACCAAATTTCTAACGGGACATCTTTCACACTTCAATAAGCCAACCTTTCTTCATCCTTCCTTTTGAGTCCTAAGCAGATAACTTCGAAGAATGAAATGAGCTTTTCCTAACTAGGATTATCGTAAGTGCCAGTGAGAAATAACCCAAAGATGGAAGAGCAGAAGGTGATCAATGGATTCTTTGTCACTTCAAGAAACTACCTGGATTTTTAAGACTCAACTTTTTGCTTTTAAGCTCGTATTCTGTAGAACGTTACCTTTGATTGTGCTGATTTACAAGATTGTGGTCCTCTTGAAGAAGCTCAAGAAGCTATCTGAGTTGCAAGACTTAAGTTTCTCCTCTAAAGCTCATCCTCTATAGAATGTTATCTTTGACGGCTGCCCCAGTGATGACTTTGCATTTTCCAGAATACCTTTTAGAACATCAAGATAGTGATCCCCTTGGAGAAAGTCAGCAAAATCTTCAAATGAGTAAGACCACCTTGTATCCCGAATCTAATTCCTATCGTTGTTCCCTCAGGCTCAACTTATATCTTATTGAGCTTGGCTAGTCGCAACTTCCGTTTACTGTTGTTAGGTTATAGAAGGAAACATGCCAGTGCTTTTGACTCATGTTCCAAGTCGTTACCTCGTGGATAGTTGCATATCTGTAGTATTTTCTTTGCACCAAACATAGTATGTCACAAGACCACACTAGAGCTTATTTTCATCAATTTACTATTGTGTCAAAAGATCACCGTAGAGCTTAATTTCATCATATAATCCACCAATGATTTGAAGCTTCACTCACCTGTATTCTGGTATAATAACTTTGTCAAGGGAAGTCTAGTCTAAGAAGATAATGCTTCTCCTTTGCATGCATTATTATGGATATATGGCAAAAGATTACTGCATAACTTATTTACTTATAACGTCCATTATTAATTTTTTGTTAGAGCTTTACTCATGAACTATCTTCAGCTTGTGGCACTTTCTTTACTCATCCTTTAGGTGATGGCTGGATGACTTAATTGGCCATGGAGAAGTCAGAGATGAAGGTTACTGAGAGATTGACTGTTTAGGTAGTAGTAGTATGACCCTTCGAGGCCAGGGTGGGCTCAGGCGCTCAGCAGTCACCCCCATTGCGGAAAGTTCCCCACTGCTACCTCCCATAGGAGTCTGGGCCCTTAGATAGTTTGTCTCAGTCAGAAAGCTCTATCTTATTTGTGTTGTGTGGTTATTGCAACAGAAACTCGAGAAAGTGATTGTATGCTGTGTATAAATACAGAATCCTATGTAATTTAGTGTGCATCACAGCTTCTCTCTGCCCTTACTGATGGAAATTGTCACTAGATCATATTAGTCTAGTGCTTAAATTCTGATTGCACCTGAAAAAGTCGCAATATTTAGAGATACCCTAGGATTGTGATTTATGAGATGTTTGCTCCATGGATACAACTGATAACTGTAAGTCTGAGTGAGTGCTTTTCAGCGGGGAAAATTTGACGCCTAAGAGCTGTTTTAAATTCTGCTGGACCGTTTTGGTGTTAGGTGGGAGAAGAATGAATCTTTAAGGATATGTGTGGTCCTTTGGTGCTAGTCAATTATTAGACTTAAGGAGCCTTTGCAGTCTGGCTGATTTGGATTATGCACTCTGTTTGGAAGGCTTTGAAATTCTTATAGCATGTTTATGGAGTTTGATTGTTTTGAACTTTATTTCTATATTGAAAATTGTAGCTGATATTGTTAGCTTATAAGCTGCTGTTCTGTTATACCTTCTGGCAGTCTTTGATATAGATTTAACTTCTTAATATTTGAAACTTAATGATGTTGTTGTTCTTATTTTTTTGAAATATTTGTATATTAATGGTTTATTGAATGCGCAGGGCCTTAGAGATGCTTGCGGAGGTCAATATAGCTGAAGAAGGGATCTCGTTATTGATCTTTGCTGCCATTTACATGATGGTTCACAAAGTTGGAAATGATGCTGAGGTATCTGCTGCATTAAGGTATGATAAAAGCTTTGTTTGACATATATTTCCTTGGTTTGTTTATTGTTACCTGATATATACTATTCCAGCCATTTTGGCGTGCTCTAGGAGTGCTGTGTTTCTTGTGGTGTTTCACAAATAATTCTAGTCGATTGAAAAGAGAGGCAAGTATGTGCATGAGTTAGTTTTGCCCGTCGTGAATCTCATGGCTTCAAGATAAATGCTTAGCTGTCTGTCCATTGCTATCTGCTTACTACTTTACATTCCAACGCTCCTGGAAGAATATTACGTATAAATGTTAGTATTCACGGTCTCTGTAGATCCGAATTTCCAGAACTGCAGCCTTTTCTCTTGGCTTGGACATTAGATATTCTTGTTTCATATTGGTTTATTCTTTTTGTGTGCTAAGCATAATTTATGTGTCTGCTCACACATGTATGATTTGACATTGTATGCTTCGCAAAAAGGAATGTCGCATTGGCCTCTGAGTGATATGTTAGATTATATATGGATTATGATGGTTGGCAACAGAGATTCACTTGGTTGGGCAGGTTGAGTTATTATTGGAATGTTGAATTCACATTTTTTTTTTAAAAAATGGGATAGTTCCATTCTCTTTGAAACATCCTGAAATACATCAATGATGTTCTTTTACCTACAGGCTGTGTGATGCTTGTGGGTACTGGGTTATATTCCTACTTTTACAAGCTGTGGCTGAGTTCTTCAGGCGAGCTTCTATTATAGGTTCTTCCTAGATGCTTCCTGATTCTTATTGTGTGAATGAGTTCATAGTTGAGTCATCAAGGAACTCTTAAGAGGGGACTCGGCTCTCGAGTTGAAAGTTAATCCCAACTGGGAAGTTTGACCTTGACTCTATTGGAGGACACTTTGTCATTTCTCTCCTTAACTTTCTTGTCCTTGTTCACCGTTCAAGCTAGTGTTGCTTGATACGTGGAAAAACTGTGTAGAGATTTCTTGTGAGCTACCTACCTACTAATGCTGGTGAGGAAGGATTTATTTGGTTGAATTGGGACAATGTTGCTATGAATACTGAAGTTTGTTTGGGGGCGGGGGAAGGGACGATGCTTGGCTTATGACCTCTTCATGTTACAATTAAACATCTTCTTGTTGAAGTGACTCTATGGCTGTGATAACTGTAAGATACCTGGTCGGAGAATGTAGTGGGTTGATGGATTGGTCTGGTGGAACGACTTCCTGTTGTCATGAGGTTGCTAACTTGCTTTTTGAAATTATTTTGTCAGACTGAAGAATTTCATCTCTTTGGGATTTATGTGGAGAGTAATTCTATGGTTCCCTTTTAGTATGATGTAGATGTACCGTATAGGTTTTGTTTTATGAAAGTTCAGTTCTGAATATAGTTATAGATGTAGGTGTGAGGTTTATTCCTTTAAAGGGCATGACTAGAATGGAGGTATTAAAGTAAGGGTAATAGAAGATAAAATTAGGAGAAAGAAGATGGATGGAGATGGTGGAAGAGGAAGAGGAAGAGGAAGAGGAAGGGGTGGGTGAAATGTTGCCCTCCAAATGAGGGTATTAGTTCCCCCCCACTACCTTATGGTTATAGTTTTTCCAAAATGAGGTTGATAAATCCCCGATCACACCCTCATCCTTAAGCAATTTCCAGCTGTTATGGTAGCCTCTGGTACCCCTAATCAATTATCCATTGCATGCATGCCCGGAGGGTGTTTTACAATGAGACAAAGTAAAGAGCTGCCAATGGATCTTCGAAAGGAAGATTCACAAACCTCGATTTGGTTTTGAGACTCAAAGGGACAAAACAAAATGGACTAATTGTAAAGAGAGGCTAGTAAACAGTTTCACCCCTCCGTGCCCTTTTCCCTAAAGAGGGGCTTATGACTAGATTGACTATGAAACAAGATTACATATGAGCTGAGAGTTTGGACAAGGCCTGAGCCAAGTTTTGTTCGTAATACAACCTTTACTCCATCCAATTTGGCAAAAACATCGTAATTCAGATAACCATGCAAACCAGATTTGCAACCTAAAATAAACAATCATGCTAAAAGTGGGTTATTATTGGATTAAGATGTATCACGAATTCACGAAAGATCCTAAGTTGGATGTCCAAGGTACTTTATTCTGTTTGAGATGCAATTAGTAGATTTGATTATACTAGAATATCCATAATCAATATATAGTGAAATTACAAGGGGTGAGCATGATGAACATAATTGGAACCCAAAGTATTAGCATTCATTGAACAACTAATGGACAGAGATTTGATTCTAGAAATAAGGGATGCATTTTGAACTTACTATTACCGCCTGAAGGATTTGCTTTCATGTGTCAAAAGTCTTTTTGAATCCTTGAAGGCTTGAAGGTTTGAATTTGAAGGATTGGATGTGTTTGGGGATCGTGTGGAAGAAGTTTGAAGTTTTGAAAATTTGAAGGTGTTTTAATGGGGTTTCTAGGATTTATGGAGGCTTAAAAGTGTTCAAAAAGTTTTTGATGTATTGCTGCAAAGCTTATTTAGAGGGTTATGCGTCCATGTTGGGTGCAGGAATAAATCATAACTTTCTATGAACCAAACAAGTCCGATTTTTGGTTTGTTTTGAGTTATGTGGCTATCAAAGGACCACGAACCTTCTGATTTTAACATTTATAAAAAAATAAAATAATAAGGGTTATGGACATAGTCAGCCTGTACACTTAACTTGTGGCACTTAAATATGATGCTTTAAGGTAAAGACGCGTGTCCATCATCAAGCTCACGCATGGGCGGGGGAGAGACACTGAAGTGTCTATAGATGTTTTTTTTTTTCCAAAAAAAAAAAACTTAGGGGGGCTCAACGGTTTTGATGCTTTAAAAATAATTGACTTTTGTTCTATCATTACCATCAAATATATCAGCCTCAACTTTTACTCTGATTCATCAAGAAAAGGAACTCAATGTACTCTTCTTTTTTGTTCTTCAGTTTACTCAATTTTAGTCCACAATTTCCAACTTGGGAGATTGAAGCCTTGATTGTAGGAGTTTGGACTTTTTTCCTTATCTGTTTTGAAGGGATAAAGAAAAGTATTTTGATGACCTTGTTGTACAGATGTTGATGCTTTACGGGCGAGAGTGAAGTTCTCAGATAATACTTTGGCAAGATTTAATGAGTATCAAGGATTAGTAAATTTAAGGTGTTAGATGTAAACGGCAACTTATGCAAGGTAACAATCTTTGTATAGAGTTTGGGCTCAAACCAGGGTCCAGGTACATGCCAACAAGTTGATCAATCAAGCAATGTAGCTGTTCTTGTGAGCTGTAAAAGTGATGATACTTAGCTTGATTATTTATTAATTATCATTTAGTTTCCTAAGTAATTAGGTAGGTAGTTAGGAAGCTAGAAATCCTTTGGTATTGTTGCAAAATACTAGAATTACTAGTCATAGAAGTGATGTTGTGTTATTCCCTCTTTAGCCTGTAAAAGGGAAGTTACTGAAGATAGAGTGAAGATAGAGTTGTGTTGGCATTGTGGAAGGAACCATTAATTGAGGGAAAATCAAGTTTGTGAGGTACATACTTGTGAGCTGTCTTGTATTGTTCTATAGGAACTAAATAATACTTTCTTTTCGTTTTTTGATACTTGCAACATTGAAGTTTGGCACAAGAATTTAGGAAGCAGAGATAGATAGAGATAAAAAAGGATCCCCATGTGCTAGGAGAGAGAAAGAGAGAATATAGTGCCCAAAATGTTAATGTTACTCTTCCTTAAATGGGAAATGCTGCAAGTTAAAAAAGTAATGAAGTACACTACTATGCTGAGAGGAGGAGATTTTAGTTTCCTCATAAGAACGAGTCTCATTTTTTTCTTTTGATGCTACTCTCTGTTGTTGTGCTTGTGGGTTTGGTTTCTTGATCTGGTCTTGTCAAGTATGAGTGAGTTGTGCTTTTGCATTGTAATTAGTCTTTCTGCATATGAAATAACTCTGTTTATCTTTTATTGTATTACTTTTAATGCTATTCTGCTTCATGTCTCAATGATGGGTGCAGAATACTAGCATTAGGATCCCGCTTTTCAATAAAAATGCTCCGTAAATATGCCATTTTGGAACTGAAGAATGAAAAAAGCACAAGAGGGATGGACATTAGCTCACTACCTCTACTTCTATCATACAAAGAGAATCGTGATTTCACAGATTCAAGGAGGATACATGAGATGGCCTATTACTTGGAGATAATTCGTAATATCCAATGTCAACTTGCTGCAAAATTTAGAAGGCTTGGGAAAGGACTGGTATGAACTGTATGGTTTCCATGTGTTGTTTGAACCCCCTCCCCCCCTCCAGTCTTGATTATCACTTATGCATGTCTAAACTAGAGGTGATCATGGCCGGGCCGCGGCAAAAAAATTGATCGGGCCGGGCCTAAATTTGGGCCGAATTTTTGTGCCCAAAGCCTGCTATTTTGGGCCTAAATTAGCGGGCTTTTCGGGCCTAAATTAGCGGGCTTTTCGGGCCTAAATTAGCGGGCTTTTTGGGCCAAAATGGGCCGGGCCTAGACTCTAAACACAGGTCTGATTTGATAAAATGATTGTAATTGCTTGGAGTTACAGGTGGATATCTTGGAAGCACAACAGGAAGGCCCACATAACTCATTGCAGGATGATTATCAAGTTTCTGCTGCTACAGATGATGCGATACCAAACCAAGATGAACCCGCCTTACACAAATTGGATGTGGGCTCTAATACTTCTGAAAATCTTTCTTTAGTGCCTGTTGAACCCCTGGAATTTAGAGGAATTATGACTTCAGAAATGCAAGACGAAGAGTCAATCCCTGTGACAGGAGTGATCCCAAGAAAGAAACTTTTTCCTATGGAGAACCCTAAAGAAATGTTTGCACGCTGGGAGATGGACAATTTGGACTTGAGAAATGTTGTTAAAGATGCTTTATTGTCTGGCCGTCTTCCACTAGCAGTTCTTCAGCTGCATCTTCACCGTATAAAAGATGTTGATGACGAGAAGCCCAGCGATAGTTTTGCTGAAGTTCGTGATATTGGAAGGGCAATCTCCTATGAACTACTGTTAAAGGTAACTTTACCTGTGATTACATAAGTGGAAGACATACTTTTTTTGTACTAAAAGTAAACAAAATGATAGGGTGAGACCACGCTTGCTGTTTCCACACTACAAAAGCTTGGAGAAGATATAGAAGCATGTCTGAAGCAGTTGCTTTTTGGTACTGTGAGCAGATCGCTGCGTAGGCAAATTGCTGAAGAAGTGAAAAATTATGGATTTCTCAGGTCATATGAGCTGGCAATACTTGACAGGATATCGTTGATTGAGGTAATTGATTGGAGCTGACAATACTTCAAACTTAGTTGCTTTAGTAGTTGCTCTTGCTCACAATTCCGGTTGAGCTGACATGGGTATCTTTACTTGTCTGGCAGAGAATTTACCCATGCGATAACTTTTGGAATACATATGCTTCCCGAAGAAAGGAAGGAAGTGAAGTTTTGCTGCCTCCTGAAGTAGTACCTGGAGATTATAGATTGCATGTTGTGTCTCCCCCTGCTTTCAGAAATCTTATTATTGAGTGTGGTAACATTTATGGAGTAGTTTTAGGTTCATGGACAAATTTTAATGGTTCTGGCAGCTCTGAGGTCGATGATGACAGTGGCCATGCAGGGTACTGGGCTGCTGCTGCCGTGTGGTCTAATGCTTGGGACCAAACAACCATTGATCGTGTAAGTTGCATATCAAGTAATTCCTCTGTTAAATGCTTAAACTTTCTCGTGACCCGTGGATTTTATAAAGTTGTGTTACTAGATTTCATGGGCATCTGTTGAGGTATATTTATAAAATAAGGTATTTGGAATACTGTTTTCGTTTTTGTGATTGCTTTTGCTGACAAAAGACATCCTGCTGTTGTAGAGTATGTAATATCCCTTTTGAAATGCGGGTGGTAGGATATGTTGTCTTTTGGTTTAACAAACAAAATTGAAATGCTTATACAGGTGGTGTTATGTTTCTATTTTCTTTATTTGTTTTCGCTTTGTCTGTAGAAGTACCATTATCTTGGTTTCAGTTGAGAAAGGAACTTGCAGAGATGGTGAGCATCTTTTTTTGTCGGCTATTTGAAACACCTTGCATTAGATGTCAAGACTTAGATGTCCACCTTCGAAAAAGCTCAAATATGTCTCCGCAAAGACAATTGTCTCTCTATATCTCTATTAAAATACTTTATGGCTTCTTTTAGAGAATCAACGTGGAAGCTTTTAATTTGTGGATACTTGGATTGGTTCTATCTTCCTACCTCTTAGGCCTCAACCCTTACTCATTGTTCTTCTCTCGATAAGCTTATTTAATTGTGGCTAATACATAAATCTTCTCAACTATGATAGTGATTAACATCTAATTGAGGTTGTGGTTTGTGCTTTATACTAGTCCCATCTGGATCTGGTTGTCAAATTGCTTGTACATTCTCAACTTATACTATCATTGTGCTTGTGCATTATTCTGGATAGACGGAGTAGCTATATTTATCTTAATAGTAAGTCTACGCAGCTAAATTGACATATGATATGCCTAGTGAGAGATGGTAACACATAATTAAGGTCTGTTCTATTATTTTGTAGATTTTGCTGGACCAACCTTTTCTACTGGGTGTTCACGTGACGTGGGAATCACAATTCGAGTATCATGTATGCCATAATGACTGGGAGGAAGTATCTAAACTTCTGTACATGATTCCAAGCTCGTTATTAGCTGATCGAAGTCTCCTCATCAGTCTGGACAGTTTGCACTTTGCTCCTTCACACAGATGCAGCGTGGG
The DNA here is from genome assembly GCF_026745355.1 of Beta vulgaris subsp. vulgaris. Lineage (NCBI taxonomy): Eukaryota > Viridiplantae > Streptophyta > Magnoliopsida > Caryophyllales > Amaranthaceae > Beta > Beta vulgaris. Next base: position 8,427,182 of record NC_079207.1, read on the forward strand.
CATGCCAGATTATGGCAGCTATGGTTGCTCTTCTGTTGAATTAGATGCAGTTTGTATAGACATTCCAAATGTTAATGTTTTTAATTCTCCAACGAATGAAATGTGCTCATCATGGCTGAGAATGCTCATAGCTAAGGAGCTTGCAAAGAGATCCATTTTTCTCAAGGAATACTGGGACAGAGCTGGAGAAGTAATCTTTTTGCTGGCCCAATGTGGCTTTCTTGATGGAGAACATGCAATGTTGGCTCTGAATGGATCCTTGCATCAACCAACCATCCTGGATTCTGCAAGTGGTGGATCATTTAACCCAAATACTTTGCAGGCCTTTCATAATCTTTTTGTGCATTACTCTGCACAATATAACTTGCCATATTTCCTAGACCTATATCTTGATCATCACAAGTTGGCCATGGACAATGACGCTATCAGTGCATTATTGAAAGCTACAGTAAGTTTTTTATATTTTATGTTCTGATTTAAGAAACTTTTAATCAATTAGTTTTGACCCTCTCCCCCTATGTAAAGGGGGGGGGGGTGGATGTCCCTTATTTCTCTTCTTCCTCTGTTGGTCGCCTTTTTCCTTGTAAAGGGAAATAAACGTTAGTGGTGTGATATAATTTTGTGACTTCCATATGTAGATAAGTTCCAGGGATTTATGGGTCCCTAGATGTAATCTGTGTGAGTACCGTCTCAATCTGTATTTCAGTATAATGATGAATTACGTTCTAGAGAGACTATTGTGGCTTCAGTAGCTTCTATAGAACTACTGAATTTGAAATTCTGAAATAAAAAAAAAGATCTCCTACTATTGGGTGTGTTTTGCTTTAGGAACTATGCAGATCCTTAAATACTAGTCTAATATGACAACAGCCTCAGCAATGACAAACTAGAGCAAATAAATAGTTCAAGTGATGATTTAATAAATTACTGTGGAAATACTAAATTAATTTACTAGGTTGGCAATGGGTAGTACTATCCAATTAGGATTCATTGGATGAACTTGATAGAGATGGTGATATGTAGAGTAAACACAGTGTGCTGTGCTGCTGCTTACTGTTAATTATTTGAGCCTTTTTTTGCTTGTATGGATGAAAATATGATGACTTAAGAGTGCTAATTTTGTGCCGCAAAAGTGAACCAAAGAATAATCAAATAATTTGCTGTTTCCGTTGCTTGACATTTACCTGCCTTATAACTTCTTTAACTCATGCTAAAAGTTTCAGAACAATCTCCCTGCTAGTGTTGGGTTTGTGTGTGCAGTTATTTTCGTAGCGTCTCTGCTCTAGATGGGATCTGTTTTGGGGTTTCTTGTTTCCTAGTAAATGCTGTTGCATAATTATGTACTTAATATGCTTCCTCTCAGGGAGACTGTCAATGGGCAAAGTGGTTGCTCTTTTCCAGGGTTAAGGGGCATGAATATGATGCATCGTTCTTTAACGCGCGTGCACTTCTAGTCCGTGATGTAGTCTCAGATAGTAGCCTCCCTGTTTTGGAGGCTAGTGAAATCATCTCTACTGTTGATGATATTGCTGAAGCTGGATGGTTGATGGCAGCTGTGGCCTCATTAATGTTTGCTCCTTTGCCTATGCAAAACTGCCTGACCAGTGGTAGTGTGAAGAGGAGCTGTAACTCTTTCCAATGTACACTGGAAAATCTGAGGCCTGCCCTTCAAAAGTTTCCTACTCTATGGCGCACACTTGTGTCATCTTGTTTAGGACACGATGCTACTCAGAGCTTTTGGGGTCATAAAGGGAGGAATGGTAAATCCTTATCGTCTTTCTTTCATTCTGTCACTGTTTGCTTAGTTTAAGGGAATCAATTTTTGTTTGTCAATTTATTCAGCTTTGTCAACCTATATCAACTGGCGGGATAGCATCTTCTATTCCTCTGGACATGATACATCACTTCTGCAAATGCTGCCTTGCTGGTTTCCGAAAAGTTTGCGGAGGTTAATTCAACTTTTTGTCCAGGTTAGTTTTTGTCTCTTCTGCATATCAGACTGATTTTTATGTGGACAGTAGAACCTATAACATCTGCTTGAATTTTCTGGAGTAAATGTTCTTGAACAATGAAATGTAAATATGTAATGAACTCTGTATTGGTAAAAAAGATCCGATAGATCTACTTGTGGTAGGACTGTATGTTTTTTTTTTTAATGCTTTGCTGACATATTAGGAAGTCTCTTGTTGATAAGCTTGTTCGGGTGGCATGAAGAGTTATGGGTTTTCTGAGTGTTGACTATTATAACAGCTCATTTTCTATGTTGCTATTGTAGGTAATTACCATTAGGAGAATCTTTTTTCGTTTCATGCTCTGTTTGTTAAGGGCTGCATGGTTCACCATATGGAAATTTTCATGATCCAAGAATGGGAAGCAAGGGGAAAAGAAGCAAGAAAGGGAAAACCATTTTATATTTCGCTTCAGAGGGGAATAGTAATGGGTATTTTCAAATTGAGATCTGATTAAAGATCATGAAAGATGTAATTTCATCTCATTGAACTTATGGGTGGGATTTTCATAATCTTTATGGGATTTAGTCTCAATTACTGCAAAGTAAAAAGAATGATGATATTATGCAAGTAAGAAATCTGATTTGTTGATACTGCATTATTTATTTTGGTTCTTACTAATTATTGTAACTTTTTATGTATGTAAAAGCAGTTGGTACGCGATGTAAGATGAGAATTTTGTCTTTAATTCTGTATTCAACTCAATTATGCACAAAAATGTAGAACATGTTGAGATTGAGATATTAAAGAAAAGGGAATCACTGTCCCTTTGCATGCTTCCCTTCTCTCGACCACCTCAAAGGCTCAAACTATGATTCTGCAAGTTTGACACTAAGTTAGGCGTGACACTAAAAATGTTCGCGTAGAATTTCACTTGCTACCACAGGCTGGACTCTTAGTTATTTCAGTTGGTGGGAACACGCTTTTATCACTACGGTGGTATGATTTTCGGGCCTTCTCCGTGTTCCATTCGCTGGCCTGTTGGGATAGCAGCCTTTGAACCTTATCAATGCTCTATTCTCCAAAATCAAGACAAAAGGGATTCGGACTTTCAGAGTCCTTATAGAGGGATCAGCCCATCTCAGGAGACTCTTCGGCTCTTCGCTGCAAGTGAGATAGCCAAGAAACGCAAAAGTTCCCCAATATTGGAAGCATAATTATCAAACTGTACCAATCTGGTTCAACTAGTGGCAACACCTTGTCACCCTCCTCATTCTCTCACATGAAATCCGCAACCACCACAATCACCACCAAAGCTACCTCCGGCTTTCATCATTCTTAGCCCCATAGGATAAATTGTCTATGATAAAGTGTCTATGACCACCCAACTTTGATTATTTACGCGAGAGCATGATGTGTAATATGCCTCTAGTATGTATTTTCTTCATCATACTGCATCCATTTCTTTCAATTAACTCACTTCACTTTGAGGGAGAACTAAGGAGGAAGTCCAAAAGTGTGAGAGAGAAACTGAATAGTGAGAGAGAGAAACTGAAAAGTGTGAGAGAGAAACTAAAAAGGTGGAGAGAGAAATTTTAAGGTGGGTTATTAACTTATTATATTAAAAAGTGGATCACATGGGTGGAAAAAGAGGAGAAAATAGATGGGACATGTTACTAAAAATGAAAAAAGAAACAGTGTAGATTAAAAAGAAATGGATCAAAAAGGAAAATGTGTAGATCAATAAGAAATGGAGGGATAGTTCTTTTACAACATGCTCTTTAATTATGAATTTTATGCTCTTTTGTGAATGATGATGATAATATGTGCTTTTGATTTGATTTGTATATTCTTTTACTATAATTGTATGTGCTTATGTGTAAGATTTAATATGCAACCACCACCACTTTTCTCTCTTTCTCTTTCCCCTCTTCCTCTTCCCACTTCTATTTGTTATTGCTGTACAATGGCGAAAGGCCATACACCTAATTGTGTCTTGTCTCCAACGCTATCATCTGAAAGTTTAGCCTCTCTTAATTTCTCTCTTTCTTCTTGATCATGGCTTGTGAGATTAGCAGTTTGATGGTCGAATCTGACCACTGATATTCTTGATTTTGGGCTTCAACGACCGAAAATATATCATCCATTGGTTGGATCTTGCAAGAGTACTGAAGAATCAAAACACTCAGTCCCTTCGTGAATGAAATGATGGGTTTACTCTCTACCTCTATTGTCTTTGATGTTTGTTTGGTGGTTGAAGTTGCTATTTTATTATATTTACTGAATTTTGTTTGGTTTGGAGGCTTGGAGTCAACACCTCCAGGATGTTGTCTCGCAGTCAAGCCTGAAAAGATGTGGTCAACTACCTGCCACTCTTCAAGCCTAGCTGGCCAGAGCTGGTAACTGCGGGTGAGCAGACTGAGCACTGTGCAAAAATGGTTGGTGGGTATAGGGAATGTCTAGTGGATATGTGGATTGGGGTGGTGGAAGCAGATAAAGGGGGGTGGCGACAGTCAGATGAACAGTGGCAGTTGGTGGTGGAGATAGTGTTTGTGTCTGGTAGGGGAGGGAGGGGAATAGATGGGTTATACTTGCTTGATTATGGTGTTTTGAATTTGTCTTGTCTATTTTTCTTCTGTTGTATAATTACTCAGAGAAAAGTAAAGCACATCCTTGGGATATCACTAAAGAGACATATGGGGTCATCCCATGCAACAATCTTTGTTTATAGATACGCTCTGGAATCTAGAGTTCATGTCTTCTATGGTCCTATTTTATCTCCCTTCATCAATGTCATTTGCTTATAATTGTCAGAAGAAAACGTAATCTCGCGTGTTCGATGCATTGTATGAAACAAGGAATATCTGCTACTGCTAGCAGTATAGTTTGAGATTTACATTGTCTCAGCTAGCACCTACTGTTTCAGTTTTTCTAATTGAGAATTTTTTTTGGTTCTTTTTAATCTGAATATATCTCTTAACTCTCCGTTGTAAATTATTGCTTCTTCGAGTGTTTTTCATCTTATGTATTGTTGCTGGCATGCTGGTCTAGGGTCCACTGGGATGGCAGTCAATGACAAGTCTGACAGCAGAAGAAGCTTTTCTGCAGCGTGATATAGAACTTCTTATGAATCTCCAGGATTACTCTGAGATTAGTGCAATGTCCTGGGAAGCAGCAATTCAGAAACAAATTGAACAGGAATTATATCCTTCTTCAGTAGAGGTAAGCCAAGGTTATTTCATGTATCCTTTTTCAGTTAATCATGCCTTATCTTGTCTATGGTGTCAGTAAGAAAGAGCTGAATTGTTATCTCTTGAACAGTATGTTGCCATGTGCAAAAGATACTTTATTCAGCTTATACAAGTAAATAAGCTGGTGTACCATGCATTTATAAAGGAAGTTATGTTATCCTTGGTTGAATATGGGATTGTGGTTGCGGAAGGGAGTGAACTTATGAGACTCTTCTCTGCCTGTATGATCCCAGCAGACTACTCTGATAGCTTTCTTGGTCTTGTCTACCTGCTCGCAGGCTACTTGATAGAGAATTGATGAATGATGTTAAATTTTGGATGTCAATGATGTTAAATTTTGAATATCCTTGTGAATGGCCTAGCTAAAATAATCACTTCATACTTTTGTAGGATGGCTTTTTCTTATTTACTTTCCATTAATGTCAGGAAACTGGATTTGCTCTGGAACAACACTTGCATCGAGGACGTGCATTGGCTGCCTTCAATCAACTTCTTGGCGCTCGGGTCCAAAGGCTGAAAAGTGATGTGATTGATCAAGGACAATCTAGTGCATCACTTCGTGGACAAGCAAATGTCCAGACAGATGTGCAAACGCTGCTTTCCCCACTGACGAAAAATGAAGAGTCTCTTCTTTCCTCGGTATGGTTTACCTTCTTTTGATTTTGGATCAATAAATACAGAGAAACCTAAATCTTGCAGTATTGTTGCTTCTCACTTGCATGGCACGTCTTCTTGCAAATTATTACATCATAAAACACATGCTCATATCGAGTATGTGGTGGCTAATTATGTATTAATTCTTGGAGATGTGCAAAAAATGATCTAAGAAGCTTGTTTGCAGCATCGGTTTCTCGTTTTTATACTTGCCTTCCTATGCATCTTAAAGTATGTCTAGGAAGATCTGTGTATGGAGTTAGTGGTAGTATAGTGTCAAAACTTGGGAGAGATAAATACACCCTTGAATGGAGATTTCAATTAGATGATGGAATTAGTTTTTAGTGTTTGTTGTAAAGCCGGTTCTTTTATACTCTGCTGAAAAATTATCATGAATTGTCTGTGATCCTTATATCCTGGAGCCTTTTGTATCCACTCTCATTTCAGCAGTAATGTCATCTTCTCTTATGTGGGGAGAAAAAGTGGAGAAACATGAATACCCGGATAACCTTATTTTTGTGAAAATAGACTAGGCTCATGGCTTTCCAGTTAGTGATAGTTAGCAGGTCACCCCCATGCCCAATAAACTTGATTGACCCTGTTATATCGTTGGCTGTTCTGAATCCAAAATTTCAGTTTCACGTGAAGGGCCTGAACTAGCACAAACATTTAGATTCAGGTGCACACCAAATTGCCAACTGACAAAATTAACTGGACACGCAGCTATGTTGCATTGGTAGGGAAGACCTAGTGCCATTAATAAGCATTAAGTCTGCAGTGCGAGAACACCTTGTTTGGGCTCTAAACGTGCAATTTCTCATAAGTATCGAGTATCTTCAAGGAGGCCACCTATTCAAAAGCTTTAATCTCTTAGGGATCTCGGCCTTCCATATAAAAGCGGAAATGGGATTTTAAGTGCATCTGGCCATCTGCAGATGGCTGTTGAAAACTACAGGAAAACAATTCACAAGTTCATTGTTTAGTCAAAGAGGGTTTCCATACCATTGTTGTCAGATTGTTTAAAACCTTTTGAGTTTTGTAATACACCAAAGCTTTCAATGTCATTTTTACTGTCAGCAAGTAGCCTTTGTTCTTGTTTGATTATGCTGCACTTTTCCATATAGTTTTGTTGGTATGGAGTATCTGTATCCATTCCATGTTATGTTTTGTTTGTTTCACCTGATGGGTGCTGTTTGTTGGATCTAGTATAACACGTGATTTAGAAGCTTGATCTTGCTTCCAAATATGAAATTTTATATCAGAAGTTTAAGAAAAGCAGATGAAATCGTCTACTATTGTTATGATTAAAGTTCTATGCTTACCTCTTTGAATACAAATGCATCCATTAATTTGTCACATACAGACATACTCAGATATGGACCACTATTGCTTTTTTTTGCTTGTATTCAGTGAGGTCAGTTTGCTCTCTATGCTTCAGGTTGTGCCCCTGGCTATAACCCATTTTCAAGACTATGTGCTGGTTGCCTCATGTGCTTTACTGTTGGAGATTTGTGGTTTACCTGCTAGCATGCTTCGTGTTGATGTTGCTGCGTTGAGACGGATACATTCCTTCTACAGATCCAATCAAATTCTGCAACAAAACCAACTCTTGTCCAACAGTGCCACGTTGCAGGCTGCTTCTAGTGAAGTGACTATAGCAGATTCTCTGGCTCATGCTCTGGCAGATTCTTACCTTCACCAGAGTGGTAGTGTAAATAAAGAGGACGATGCTCAGAAGCCTGTTAAGAATCACCAACCTTCAACTCTTTCGCTTGTTCTTCAGCATCTAGAGAAGGCTAGTCTTTTATCATATACTGGTGAGAGAACTTGTGGGTCATGGTTGCTGACTGGTGATGGTGATGGACATGAATTAAGATCTCAACAGAAAGCTGCAAGCCAGCGCTGGAATTTAGTAACTCTTTTTTGCCAGATGCACCAGATTCCTTTGAGCAGTGTGTACCTTGCTTCATTAGCTAGAGACAATGACTGGGTATGTAAAGGGTGAAATGTGGAGAGTTACCTCTGATAGAAGCAAGATGTTCTCCTTCTCCTCCCTCCCTTTTCGGCGTTGTTTGCTAATCAATTTACTGTTCTATCAGGTTGGATTTCTCTCAGAGGCACAGGTTGGTGGGTATTCTTTTGATATGGTGCTTCAAGTGGTAAGCAACTTTAATTTTCCTGGTTTAGTTGTAGAAAATTTTTCTTTCTCTTTAGCACATATGAGCATCTGTTAATGTCGATGGACTATTCTTTTTAATTCTTTCTCAATTATTTTTTCACTTCAGGCTGCAAAAGAGTTTACTGAACCACGTCTTAGGACTCACATATCAACGGTATTGAGAAGCATGCAGTCGAGGAAGAATGCTACCTTGCCTCCTAGTTCAGATCCTCTAAAAGGCTGGAGTGAATCTTCCCTTTCAGATCAAACTTTTGATACATCTGCAGAACTTTTTCAAATATTAGCTCAGTGTGAAAAAGAAGGAGAACCAGGAAAGGCACTTCTTATGAGGGCAAAAGAATTGAGCTGGTCTTTGTTGGCTGTAGTAGCTTCATGTTTTCCTGATGTCGTTCCATTGTCATGCTTAACAGTCTGGTTAGAAATTACGGCAGCAAGGTAATTCTTGACTCTCTGTATGAGCGATAATTGTGTTATGTTTTTGACGCTCCTTTTTTATTTTTTATTGTGTTTTTTATGTTGTGTGAAAAGTATCCCCTATAAGTTTCAAGTAAGGAAAAAATATATAAAAAATGTATCTGCATGTTGGTTATGTTGCATCATGCATGAGTGATTTATTTATTGGAGTATCACATTATTGGACTTAGAGATTTAGAGTATCAGTAAGCTATGTTGCTTAGTTTTTCCTATTGCTTCATGTCTTGCTGCACCAGTGTTCAATATAGGACACGAGTTAAGCTAGAAGTGAATCTTTAGAGCTGACAAAAATTGGTGATCATGACTTAAAGGTCTGTGTTTGGTAATGGTTGTTTCTGAAAGGAACTATTGGATGCCAATGACTTCTCAAGCATACTAATCCAAGATTTTAATGAGGTTGGAAGATACAGAAGTCAGAAATTTTGTTTTATATGACACTGGTGTAATAAATAAGTGGATATAAAGGTGTTAGACCTGACTGCCATGTCTTGTCAGACTTGTTTGAACCCACACTAGACCTGATGATTGTGACATGATCTTTACGGTCTCACAGGGTGATACAATATCAATCGCTGTGCTAACATAAATTATTCAGACCTTGTAGTCTTGTTTAGAGCCTGATCAGTTACTGGTGTTTCATAAGGTTTCCTAGGGATTGTCACCTATTAAAGCATGAAGGTCGGATTCCATGAATGATATGTGGTCTGCAGACATGTTTACTTGATTTTGAATTTATATACGAGGGAAAAGCATTGATTTTGATGCTGCTACTTCACTTTGGTTTATTGATGAATCATATGTAGATATTAAATGTGTTGTATTGATGAAAATTTCTTGTACCATCTAAAAGTGAGGTTAGTAATATCCCTAGACTGTGGTCCGATTGAGCATATTGATTCCATAAAAACTGCAGCATTTTCAAAGATTATACTTCTCGGATTGTGATGCTCTTGCTAATGACAGGGAGATCTCATCAACAAGAGAGAATGAATTTGCTTCTCAGATAGCAACTAATGTTGGAGCTGCTGTAGAGGCTTCAAATTCCCTGCCAGCTGGTGATAGAGACTCAACTTTTCAATATAATCGGAAAAGTCCAAAGCGTCGACGACTCACGAATCACGTGTTAGAAGAATTCTCCACTGCCAATGTGAATGGGACTTCAAATTCTCATGCAAGAGTACTTGTTGAAGAGTTGAAGGAATTAGGAACTAAGGAAGATGTCGAATTGATGAAGAATTCAGATGACTGGTCCACGTCTTTGCCAAAATTGGTTGCTTTACTCTGTCAACAAAATCAGTTCCTTCCTTTGCTGAGAGCTTTTGAAATGTTTCTTCCCTCTTGTCCTTTATTACCATTCATCCGTGCTCTTCAGGTTTGTTTGCTTAGTAAAGTTTTTTCCCGCTGCCTGATCTCTATATTGCTGGTGATTCAATTTCATGTGACTTGTGTTTGTGAAGGGATTTCACCCTTTATCCTGCAGGTGGCCGTGCTTTATTTCTGCATTTATGCCTTGGCATTATATCATTCCTTGTCTAGTCGTCATTGTAGGAAAGCAGCACTGGCCACTGTGCTTTCTTTTGTTGTTATTGAAGAACCTGCTCATCCTCTGAAAGTCTCTTTCTGTGTACCCTAACAGCCTTAGCAAGTGTAAGAGGAATAGAATGAAGTAGATGTACCTTCTGTTATGTATTAATATGAAACAGATAGCCAGCCATATCCAAGTACCAGATTATATTGTATGTGTATTTTCGTTTTAGGTAGGTAAGATGAATAGGACCCAGAAACTCTTGCAGGTTAGGCCGACCCGGGTTAGTGGGCTAGCCACTTTGGGAGTTGGGAGAAAGGGTAAGGGAATCCCCTCCCCCAAAGTTCCCCTAGTGGGATTATATCCTCAATCTTGAGATTGAAAGGTGCACTCCTTTCAACTACGCCAAGCTTAGCTTGATTTTGTATGCGTTTAATGCACCGCTTGCCTGAACAATGTATTTATTGCTTCATCTAGTGATATACTCTTTCTCTTGTTGCAATTATCAAGGTAAAGCATGCAGTGGGAAGATGTGCCATTCCTTCCTCTAATAAGGAATTCATTTTCCACGTGAAAAAAATATTTTCAACACGAGAAAATTGTGCCTCTCTGTTAGAACCAAAAACAGAGGGAAATGGCAAAGGTAGTTTTCTGAAAAACGATGTTGCCCCACCCAAAGTCAGCCATATTAATTGACGAAGATATTAGTAAATTGATGATTCGTTGAGCTTAAATTCAGGTCCCACTATATGTACATATAAACGTCATTGTTGCATTCATTACAGGCATTTTCTCAGATGCGTCTATCTGAAGCTTCAGCACATTTGGGGTCATTTTCATTCAGAATTAAGGAGGCAGCGTCTTGGATAAATTCGACTGCAGTGAAAGCTGCTGATGCTATACTTTCAACATGTCCATCACCTTATGAAAAAAGATGCTTACTAGAGCTTCTTGCTTCTACTGATTTCGCTGATGGAGGATCTGGTGCTGCATATTATCGGCGTCTGTACTGGAAAATCAACTTAGCAGAGCCTGTGCTTAGGAAGCATGAGGATCTTCAATTAGGAAACGAGACTCTTGATGATGCTTCTCTCCTCACCGCTCTTGAAAACAATGGGTACTGGGAACAAGCTCGCAACTGGGCCCGTCAGTTAGAGGTCACTGGCGAACCATGGAAGTCTGCTGTTCACCATGTTACTGAGAGACAGGTAGGGTTTTCCCCAATTTTTATTGCAGATTGCTGAATTTTTTTTTATATAACATTTGTGCTTGTTAGGAAATAGGTGTTGTAGTTTGATTAATGCGGAACAGAAAATCAATGAAATAATGAAGGTGAGAAAACTATAAAGATGAACAAACAAATAACACAAGGATTTACGTGGTTCAGTAAAATTTGACCTACATCCACAGGTGGGGGATTAGAGCTTCTTCACTATAATGGAGAAAATCAGAGAGAATAATACAAGAGTCCTAAATCTAGAGGCTAAAAGTGTTTCATAAGTTGTGTTAATAATAATGGACACTAAGAGCCCTTTTATAATCATAAGGAACCCGTACAAACCCTAAAAGATAACTTAAGAACGAAAAAATATCAAGATACGCGTTCAGCGCCCGATCCGCAGGGTGTACCCCGCGCCCGCGCGGCCAGTCATCCCCATTCTCACAGATGTTCTGCCCGCCCGCGGGATATAGCCCGCGCCTGCGGGTTTTCGAGCTCGGTACGAAACAGCTTCGTCAGTCATTCGTAAAACGGGCGTAACTTTCTCGTTTCTTATCGGAATTGGGCATATGACCTATCATTGGAAAGCTCTTTGAACAAGCTATCACCTTCAGTTTGAATCACATCAAAACCATTTATAGATTGGGATATATGTGCATTCAAAGTCAGCCTTATGCCATTCACAAGATTTCAAGTCATATTTAACAGTGCTTTATGCTTGGCTCCTGTTCTTGTACTTGTTTTTTGGATTCTGCAGCCTATATGTTCTTCTATGCATGGTTTTTGTGGATATTTTGTTAAGACAGTGTGTTTATTATATTTAGTAAAGTGCTTAAGCGCTTGTGAGAACTGTGAAAAATATGTGACAGGGTTACTAGAAGCAGCAAGTGGTGACATCTCCATTGAATATGCCATAGAATCTAATTATGCTCATCTTAAATGCACTCCATATCTTCAGGTGCAATACAATAGTGTGAGTTGTACAGTTGCAACCTAAGAGCAAATTGATTAGTTTATTACATTTGTCGGACTTTCGTTGATTGACTGGCTATGCTTACTTCTTTCAGGTTTTTGTTAAAGCTCATACTGTAGTTAAGTGATGGAAACTTTGATAATATAAACTATCATGGGTGATTGATCTATGTCATGAATTCATTATCCATCATACTGACCTCTTGATGTCTTGAGTACGGTGCTTTCCTTCTTTTGTAGAATCTTCCAGCATTTAGGGACCAAGAAATGGAAAATAATAGTGAAAAATTTTCGTATGTGGACATGATCATTCTAATATGTGAAATAGAGCATGGGGATCATGAGATAGTCTAGATCCCTCTAATTTCTGAAGTAGTGCCTCATTGCTGGGATACCCCCATGGTACGAATCTTGATAAACAGAAGCAAGAAACATGAATTGCATTACATAAAAGAAAAAACCACACATAATTAATAGGTGTGACAGGTGTTAATATATAGTTGGATGGAGCTGGAGTGTGATTGCTGTGTGTTTTGAGGCCGTGGAATATGGGTGTCAAAAAAGTAGGGTGATTTGCATGGACAGGAATATTGGCAGGCTAGGTTGGGGCCTGGGGGTGGTGGGTTAGTGACTAAGGGTAATGGTTTCTTCCATGAGAGAGATCTTTCTGCTTCAAAAGAATACTATTAAAAGGACACAAGGGGACTGGTTGCAACTTCTTAGTTTTAAGTACTCAAGTTCATATGTTCCTTCTTTTCAAAGAGCATTTTAGAGAGTAACTTCTTGAGCTAGAAGATACTTCTTTCATCAAGGATAAACATTCCTCATTGACTAAACTCACGTAAGGGAAATGAATTATGTGCTGGGGAATGACAAGAGTAACCTTGTATATATAACTAAAATGTACATGTGTGACAAGATGGTACAAAACTTAAATTGGACATAGTTCAGCTGGAAGATGCGTGTGTGGAGAGTGCTATTTCAAAATGTAATGAGTGGCAGTAGGCAAGATGGTAAAAAATTGCATATAATAGTTGACATGTTGGAACATTAGACAGAAGAAACAACTTAAGCTTCCTCCATTCGTTTGCTAACTAGTCCTATATGATATAAATGCCACTGAAAAGAAATTTAGCTTGATCTGGTATATGATCAAAACTATCTTTATGTTGATAAAATACATCTGAAAGTATTGCACTTTTGAGGCATTCTTATCATAGTATATATTCGCAGTCCTGCTGCTGCTGATAGAAAATTCAAAACGTAAATTCTTATACATGAAAGATGCTGCCATGTATATTCTATTCATATCTAAAAAATTTAGAAGCTCTACTCTTGCTTTTTTGAAGGCAAATTTATCCCTTATCTGGCATTATAGTTAGGATCTATTGTGTATGTTAAATTCACTTTATTACCATAATAACTAATCCCTTTGGCTCTCATTGTAGGCGGAGTCGATGGTTGCAGAGTGGAAAGAATTTCTTTGGGATGTACCTGAAGAAAGAGTCGCTTTATGGCGTCATTGTCAAAACTTGTTCATTAAATATGCATTTCCTGCATTACAGGTAGATTTTCTGCTTGCAATCCTCGTAAATGTACCATCCCAAATTCAATCTTAAGAAGGGTTTGAAAACTACTTATTAATCCTTGTCTTTTCAGGCAGGACTGTTCTTTCTTAAACATGCAGAGGTTGTGGAGAAAGAACTTCCACCAAGAGAGCTTCATGAATTGTTACTACTTTCTCTACAATGGCTAAGCGGGATAATTACGCAATCTAACCCGTAAGTTCCACTCTCAGCTGACTGTCTTGCTTATCTGTCTCCCACCAATCCCTTTTCTCTAACTTGCCTTATCTGTCTGTCAGAGTATGCCCTCTTCATCTCTTACGAGAAATTGAGACCCGAGTTTGGCTTCTAGCTGTTGAATCTGAAGCTGAACTAAAGGGTGAACATGTTTCCAATTTGAGTAGATTTAGTCAAGATCAGATGTCTGGAAATAGTGTCAACATTGTAGACCAAACTGCAGATGTTGTCATGAAGATGGATAGCCACATAAATATTATGAAGACTAGGGCATCTGATAAAGGAGGTATTAAAGAAAATAATAATTTGCATCACAAGAGCTCGCAAACCTGGGATGCTGGTATATCAATTGCAACTGGTAGTGCGAAGATTAAACGTCGGACTAAAGCATATGGGTCACCCAGAAGGTCTATGGCTGACATCTGTGAGAAGAGTGCTGATGTTGATGAGAGTTCTTTCCCTGCTTTGACCTTCAGGTATGACTTGCAGGATGAAAACCTGAGACTTGACACATCATTTTCAAGTTGGGAAGAACGAGTGGGACCTGCAGAGCTTGAAAGGGCAGTTCTTTCTTTATTGGAATTTGGACAAATAACTGCTGCCAAGCAATTGCAACATAAGCTTTCATCTGGCCATGTGCCTTTTGAGCTGAAAATTGTGGATGCTGCCCTGAATTTTGCCGTGCTGTCAACACCACCACAGAAGCAATCCTTGTCCATGCTGAATGAGGAATTACACTCTCTAATCCAGTCATATAACTTGCCCACTGAAGATCATCTTTTTGATCCACTCCAGGTTTCCAACAATTTGTTAAACTTTGTAGCAGTTTGCCTATGAATATTTTTCTATTTATTGAAGGGAACTTTATTTTTTCCCTCCGATTAATGCTTGGGACTCTTGAAAAATTTCTAGGTTTGTTATTTATTACTTCATGCACCTAAAGACGATCTGCTCTCGTTTTGGATTGATAGGTACTGGAGGGTTTATCTGACATATTGAATGAAGGTAGTGGACGTGGACTTTGCAAGAGAATCTTTGCAGTTGTGAAGGCTGCTAATATTTTGGATATTTCATTTGCGGAAGCCTTCGAGAAGCAGCCGATTCAATTGCTACAGTTGCTTTCTCTTAAAGCACAAGATTCTTTTGACGAAGCAAGAGTTTTGGTTCAATCTCATCCTATGCCAGCTACAAGTCTTGCAAAAATTCTGGCAGAATCCTTCTTGAAGGTATTGTTCATATTCTTGTCCTGGTGGAACTTGTGCTTCAGAGAATCTTTAGTGACCATTGAATACCTGTACCTTGTGTTTTATTTTTTAAATAGCTTGTTTGCATGGTTTTAAGCTATCTACTGACTTGCATTGCTGGCAAGAAGTAGCAGTCATCGGAAGAAAATGTGCTTAGTTTCGTATACTATTGTTATAGGATTTTCATAGTTTATTTTATTGCATTTGATGAAACATATTATCAAGGCTGACTGTCTTTGTTTTTTTTGCTATGCTGAAAATGCCTATGCACGATATAATTGAAATGTTGCGCCAAGTGAGAGATGTGCCTATAGCCAAATTGATGATTTCGAATTCCGAAGTCCATATTCATATTTGTGGAAAAGTTCGGAAAATTCCTCCCGAGGTTTTCCGATATACTTCCTCCGTTTCATAATAGATGAAACATAGAGAAAGTGGGGCGTTTTTAAGAAAGGTAGAGAGAGAAAAAGTGGGGGACCACCACTCTTAAAATAAAAAACCATTTATGAAGTGGAAATATGGGTATTTTAGGGGAAAATGTAGGGGTTTATCAACTTTTTAAGGGTAATATTGTAGGAAGTTTAAGAGTAAAAAAATGTCTATTTATGGTATGTAGCAAGTAATATGAGTAAATGACATTTCCATTCTAGGAAAGTGAAGCAAGTATTATGCAGCAGATGAAACATTTATTAACTTGACAATTTTTTCTTAGGATCAAAAGAGGTGCTTATCGCTAGCCATAAATATGTAGTCAAAGATACAACTTTTTTTGCCGACTTGGACAGCGGTCAAAAATAAGAGTACTACGGGAGATGTTCTTAAGAGAAGGAGTTTTTTCATTACTAGTCGTTGCATTTTGTGCCTTAAGGAGGAGAATTTTTTAATTGTCTCCTTCTCTTTTGTCCTTGGGTTCTTTCTCTTTGGGATTTATGTTTAACCTTGTTTGGGTTGAGCTTGAGCTGGGTCCAACCTTGTTTTCTGAATGATGCTGTTGTTGCCTGGGAAAGAAGGAAGAGAAAAGGTTGGCTTGTCGAGGTTTTAAAGATTGTTCTGTTGGCAATTTTATGGTGCACTTGGAAGGAAAAGAAACCAAAAGATCTTCGAGGGCTTAGCTTCCTCACGTGAAGCTTTCAAGTTCCATGTTTTGAGTCTTTTGTATTGCTGGAGTCAAGTTTTAGTTATTGAGATTCAGTTGACTTTCCTTGATTTTGTAGATAAAATGCTCCAAGATAGCTGGAGGGTTTGAACTTTTTGTCATTAGCCCTCTTTTTGTAAATGCGCGACTCCTCCGCCTTTCTGTATCTTTCTAATATTTTTTTGAGGGGAAAAACGAGCAAAGAAATTTTATATTACTTAAAAAATCAGTCCTTCTTGTGGCACCTTGCGTATCTAAACTGGATAGGTGGCTTAAGTAGGTTTGTAGCATCTTGAATCTCGCATTTTATAAACAATTGGCTTCTTTTGTTTCCAAGATAAGATTGCCATGTTTAATGCCTTCTATCTGTCCTTACTGTCACCCTTTCTTGAATTCATGTTTCCTTTTCATTCATTTTCATGGTTTGTCCTATACTTCTATTCACTTTCAATCAGATCAAGTGATATTAGTTTATTGTGACTACTGACTACATATGGGAAAAGAGCTGGAAGAATGCTGTTGCATGTGCTAATACTCCAAGTAGAATGCCATTTGGGGAATTCGATAGAACTTTCCAATAGAGTTGAAGGATTTTGTAAGTAAAATTGAGGGATATCAAATGTAAAGTATCTTTCTTCTCTATAGAACTAGTTATGAGGTGCTATTATGATGGTATTCTGACAACTCATTGATATCAGTATAATTCTATGGTTGAACTTGTTGATGTCCTTCCACAGCATAGTTCCTTAGATAGTTTTCAACTTTGCAATTATTCAATTGCATTCTTAGAGACTTGGAATACTGCAAAAGATACAATTTTTTTCAACTGCGCTTGTAGTGCTAATTGCTACCTCGTCAATGAATCTGAGGATTGTTGGACACCTCCTATTTTTTATGCTTGCTATCTCCTTCATTTCTTTTTTTTTTTTCTAAATTTCAACTACTTGGTCTTATTCATTGTCACCGCTCTCCGACTCTGTATGGCCATTTCTGCGTATTCGATTACTTTCATCCAGATGCTTATGGATGAGCGATTTCAATTTGAAATTAGCTAGCTTGTGGTGAGTTAGTCGCTGATACCAGACATTGTCTGCAAGCTGTGGTACTGCTGTACTCCCTCCAAGTACTAGAAATCTAGAATATACTGTTTGAGGAAACACTATCCATAACTCTTGAACCCTTGCAGGTTTATGTGCTCTATTAAGCTGTTACTGCGAGGAAGTTGGTGTTTCTGGGAGAATGAGAATTGTTTTCCTAGATTGAATCAAATAGAATGTCCTTTCATTTTTTGGGGGGGGGGGGTACAGTAGGATTTGGTTTAAAGAAAGTATCTTGAACTTCAGGCAATCAGATCTTTTTAGTCAAGGAGTCACTCCCTCCATCCCACACTACTCTTTACATTTGTCGTCTTTATTTGTCCCACATTTTTCTCTACTAATATACCAATATATTTTTCCCGACTACAAAAAAGTAAGGGTTTCACTCTCTCTAATTCAAATCAACATTTTCAACTAAAAGTACCCCGTTAACTCCTATGACATCTACTTTTCTTTTTAATAAATAACAATTGATAACCAAACAACAATTTATCTCCTAAAACTATGTGCCATGATTAGTGTAAAGAGTAATGTGCAACGGAGGGAGTACATATTTATATACTACCTATGTCCCGAAATTATAGGCTGCAGTTGATTTTTGTAGTTAAATAATGCTTTGACCTTTTTTCTTGATCATTCTTTATATTTGAAGCTATTGGATCAGGGAATTATGTGTTTGCACCATAACATAAGTATTGGTTCCAAATGCCAAATGCACCATAATGTAAGAGTTAATTTATATATGAGGAATTACTCAAGTTTATAAGTGTTGATGCCAAATGCCAAATGGAATATATTACTTTGGGACAGGAGGCACTAACTTTCTATCCAATAACAGGAATTTCTAACTATCTCTTTTAATTGTCCTAGGGTTTATTAGCAGCACATCGTGGCGGATACATTGATTCTCAGAAGGAGGAAGGGCCTGCTCCTTTGCTGTGGAGATTTTCAGACTTTTTAAAGTGGGCTGATTTGTGTCCCTCACAACAAGAGATAGGGCATGCGTTGATGCGATTAGTTATAACTGGGCAAGAAATTCCACATGCTTGCGAGGTACGGCGTTCACTATACTATTTACATTTTATTATGGGCTGGCATTTGAGGAACAAAGTCAGGGCGACCTTTCACTTTTGTGTAATGCTAATTTTTTATTATTCAAGTACTAAAAAGGTATGAAAAATGGATGGATAATCTCAAGTTTCCCCTTTAATAAAATTTGATTCCACCTTTTGATTATTCAAGAATGATATGAATTGTTGGGGGTACCTTCTCAGAAATATATCTGTTATCTAATCTTATTTTTATTTATATAAAGGCGAATAGATTCACCAAGGAACCGACCAAGTGTCTCAAATTTCATTTAGCTACATATTAGCATATATAGAAATATTTGATACAGCTAACCATATATAACATATTTGTTATCTATAGGTAATCATATTACATATTAGAATCTATAGATAATATGGAAAGTAAATTACTAATCACATATATAGATATACGCTTTCCATAATATTAATTTTTATCAATTGTTGTATTATTTAATGAATTTTTCAATTGATTGACGTAAATTTCTTTTTTTTTTTAATTTGTAAACAAAGAAGTATTATGAAAATTTAACAAATCCCTACCCGTGTATGACACGGTTCCCAAGTCTAGTATTTCTTATTGCTTGTTTATGTTGGGTCTACTGTATATAGGAAACAAAAATTATTAAAAGAGACGGTCTAATTTTAATATAAAAGTAGACCTAGTCACTAAATAGATTAAACTAGTCACCTAAAAAAATTATCCTAGTTACTATTAGGCTAATTCTCTTTTTAATATTGAACTTACCATTGCCTAATTTTAATTTTAAAATAGGCAGTCTCTTACAAGACAAACTCTTTAAGAAAGATGGGTGAAATTTGGGATTACTCATTTCGATTGCCTAACAAATGAAGGCTGGACCGCTGGAGTATTGAGCACAGTCTCGATTTTAAATCTACTTTTCCCTATTTCATATGTTGAAGTTTCCTTTTACCACCATGTGGTCTTATGTAAAGAAGACTGTGAGAGAACTACTTTCCCTTTGCAATGTACAACCAATGTTCTGAACCTCCATGATCCTTAGCTTGCATTGTTTTCCAAAATAGTGCACAGAAAATCACCACACATCACAACAGCCAGATTAGTTGCTACTTGTCTCTTAAAGGCTACATAAGTAGAGAATTAAATGCTGCAAGATTGTTGGTGGCGAGCCCACTTGACTCCAGTTACCTAAAAGAGCTTTTACCACCAAAAAAAGGACACTTATCCAATATAACAACAAGCACTTTTTTTAGACTTGAGAGACATGCAAGCATTGCTTTGCCATACCTTGTGTGCTAGTTACTTTGTAACAATAGGTAGAGTTTGCACAGGAATACCATACATACTACATTAGCCTTATTGCTGCACTTGTGAAGGGGAGTGAGCATTTAAATGTGTGTGTCCTATTTATATGGAGTAACAAGGACAACTTTTCAGTTCCGTCAAATACTACATTATTACTCGGTAAAATAGTAATTTATTGCATTTTCTATAGCATTTAAAGGGGAATGAAAATACGATGTAGAAAAATTAAATTAATTGTTAACTATATCGAATAAATTAGGGATACTTGAATTGTTGATGTTTTTTCTTTTTGTAATGTCTTTTTTATTTTTAAAATTAATTAGGTAGTTTTTTTTTTTAATTAAAATAAGTAGTTAGAATGGAGAGGTAATGAGGGTAAAATGGGGTTTTTAATATTTTGGTGTCCTACCCCTCTTCCCATATAGAATAGAGATTAGCCTTATTGCTGCACTTGTGAAGGGGAGTGAGCATTTAAATGTGTGTGTCCTATTTATATGGAGTAACAAGGACAACTTTTCAGTTCCGTCAAATACTACATTATTACTCGGTAAAATAGTATTTTATTGCATTTTGTATAGCATTTAAAGGGGAATGAAATAAGGGAGGTTTCCAATCATATCTTGTGTATAATAAAGACCAATATCACTTCCCTAAATATGCTACAGCATGGTTTTGGTTTGCAGTATCCAATACTCTACTTCACAGATTTATTTCTGTATGCATATATGCTAAATTAATCTTCAGCTAATTTCCCTTGTAATTTATATTTTAGGTTGAACTTCTTATTCTATCGCACCACTTTTACCAGTCATCAGCTTGTTTAGACGGGGTTGATGTTCTTGTAGCCCTTGCTGCAACAAGGGTGGAGGCTTATGTCTCTGAGGGAGACTTTTCTTGTTTGGCTCGTCTCATAACTGGAGTTGGGAACTTCCATAGACTGAATTTTATACTCGGCATTCTTATTGAGAATGGACAACTGGATCTTCTTCTTCAAAAGTATTCTGCAGCTGCTGATGTAAACACTGCAGTTGCTCAGACTGTCCGAGGATTCCGCATGGCTGTTATTACTGCACTGAAACAGTTTGACCCCAATGATCACGACGCTTTGGCTGTGGTTTGTATCCCTTTCATTTTTGCAATTTTAATGCATTCTATCAATGCTTTCGTAAGTACCTCCGTGCTATGTGAAAATATGCAAGAAAAAGGAGTAGGGAACCGTAGAACTTGAGTAGAAAATTGAATGATCAAAACCTTACGTATGGTATTTAAAACATGTCATTTATCTTCTTAAAGTTTGGTGCTCATTCGTGGAATCATTTTCATATAAAGTGATAGAATAAATGTCTATATATCTTTACAGAATAAATTCTGAAACAGAAAAAATCTAGACTATACTGAGTCTGAGTATCATCATATTAATGAAAATATCTAATTCATAACTGGTGTGTCAAAAATGTCTACATTGGTCACTAGAAGAGATTGCTTGTGTGGCACTCTTGATGAAAAATATCCATAAAGATCTTGGAAATTCTTTCAACTACTTGAGGAAGCAGTAGGAGAGCAGTGGATCTCCACTCCGGGCTCCAGGCATAGTGCCTGGGTTCGAACCCTCATTCAGCCGTAGGCTGGTAAGGGGGGGGGGGTTTAGGGGGCTGTTGTGTAATTCGGGCCTTGGGCTTCCCTCAGAGGAAAATCCAGCCCATAATCCATGTATTCAAAGAAAGTAAAATTTTCAACTACCTGTATTGTGAAACGGGTCTACTGTCACTGCTGTTTTTGATCAAGTTTCCGTCTTGGACTTTTGGCAGGTCTATAATCACTTTGACTTGAAGTATGAAACAGCTTCTTTACTGGAGTCACGAGCTGAGCAGTCTTACCAGAGATGGCACCATCGCCACAACAAGGACCACAACGAAGACCTCCTTGAATCCATGCACTTCTACATTGAAGCAGCAGAAGTCCATTCCTCTATTGATGCTGGCAATAAAACTCGCTCTGCTTGTGCTCAGGCTTCCCTCGTCTCTCTTCAAATTCGAATGCCTGATATCGAGTGGTCACATCTGTCTGAAACCAGTGCTCGCAGATTACTTGTTGATCAGACACGATTCCAGGAAGCATTGATTGTGGCTGAAGCCTATAATCTTAATCAACCTAGTGAGTGGACACCTGTGTTATGGAACCAGATGCTAAGACCAGAAGTCGTAGAGCAATTTGTGGCTGAATTTGTGGCTGTGCTTCCTCTCAAGAATTCTGTGCTTATTGAATTGGCAAAATTTTACAGATCAGAGATGGTAGCAAGGGTAGACCAGTCCAATTTTTCAGTCTGGCTGATAGGAGGTGGTTTGCCTGCTGAATGGGCTAAGTATCTGGGGCGATCATTTCGCTGTTTACTAAAAAGAACAAGAGATATGACGCTCCGTTTGCAGATGGCTGCTATCGCAACTGGGTTTAATGATGTGATTGATGCATGTAACAAGACCTTGGACAAGGTGCCTGAAAATGCCGGACCACTTGTATTGAGGAAAGGGCATGGTGGGGCATATCTCCCATTAATGTAGGAGAGAAAATGAAGGTAAATACATTAAGTGATGTTGAAGCGCAGCCGGAAATTTTGTGATAGTATTGAATTTTCAAGTTCTTTCCCTAGCCTTCTGAAATCCTCCGATACCGTTGCTGCAGAAAGACTTGGGGCCTGTCTTCTTTCGATGTATATGAAAATCGTCGAAGCCAGAGATTGTTAGGGATGTTAATAGCAAATGATGAGAATCCTGTCAATAATGCACGTTGTTGCTGTCCTGTCTTTACTAGGGTCCAATCTTTTTTTTTTTGGAATGACAGGCAAGAAACTTTTCTCTAGTCATTAGGCAATTTAGTACTAGTGGACAATGTGAGTGTAGAAAAATTGATTCAGGTAGAAAGCTGACTGTTTTTTTGGCTAGCAATTGGGAGAGGCCAATGTTATTCATCTTCTGGAATGATTTTTTGTAAGATGTGCTGAGTCTGAAATTTTGTAGGACAAATATATCATTCTTTCATAAGGAAGTGTAAAAGTTGTACATATCAGTCCTTAACTAAAGGACAGTTTTTGAGTTATCCAGTGCTTGTTCAAGTTACTGAATCATTAAGTGTCTCTATAGGTTTGTGAGTGTTAGAACTTGTTTTTCAGTTACCGGTGATGTTTCCTCTTATTGCAGGCTACAGCTGATTTCCTTGTCAATGACAGATTGTTGATTTAGCTTTCAGAAACCAGGAACTCCAATTTTGATGTTATACGACAGAAGACTAAATTTTCTACTTTTGGTGAACTGAATACTGGTCCCTAAGAATTTCGATGTGGCTTTGGACAATTAGACTTATTTAACCAGATACCTAAATCGTAAAGAAAAAATTGCCAATACTCCCTTTTTGGCATAATATAAAAAACATGCACGATAATCGAAGTCAAACTTTAATCATTATTTACTTTTAATTCATGTTGATAAAATTTCTAAGAAAATAACATTATTGCAATATTTTTAAAAATATATTTAATAGTATATTTTTTAGTTATCATATTATAAGAATATTTGTAATCAGCAAATTTTTGTAAAGCGTGCGCCTCTTATACTTCGTTCGTTTTTATTTACTTGCTATAGAGAAAAATACACATTTTTAGATAGCTAGAGACGGAAAGAAAGGCACCACAATTCCACTTGAAGTACGCCTCCACCACATATTCTAATATTGAATGAAGTTTGATTTATGCTTTTAAGCATGCAAAAATAGTACTTTTATGTAGCAACTAGTAAGTATTATCAACTAGGGCTGGCGTAGGTAGTTAAGGGTCTTTCGCTCCTTAACCAAGATTTCAGGTTCGAGCTTCGGGTATGGAAAAAATCACAGTTGGAAGGGATACTGTCCTTTAAAATACTTATGCAAACTCTCGCAGAAAATTAATCCACTCACTGAATGCTGTGGGAAACTCCTCAAACCAGAAATTCCAAATCTTGTTAGAACGTTCACCTTTGAACTCCTCAAAATATAAACCACCAAAAAAACACCACCAGTGAGTCACTGACCACCCATATAATAAACTCTATCCCTCCTTCCATGGCCACCAATCTTATACAACCACCACTCCCAGCTTCTCACTCTCATTATCCACAATTATCCAAAATAAAAAACCCATTAACCTCATTCTCATTATTAACTCAAAAACCCAACTCTTCAAGATTTAATCACTACCCATTTTCTGGGTTTAGACTCAAAATTGCTGCTGTTATTGAAGAACAGAGCTCAGATTTACATGAGCGTGATAATGACACTATTACCCTCACTAAAGCTAGCATTTACCAAGCTATAGAAGGTAAACTAAATTAAACTCTTGTAAAAATTTCATTCTTTTTTAAGTTGGATAGATTAAAGATTCAATTTTGGCTTATGGGTAAATTTGGAATTTTTGTGTGTGATATTGTAGGTATCAATAGAGGTGTTTTTGGGATTACTTCTGAAAAGAAAAGAGAGATTGAGGATTTAGTGATGGAACTTGAAGCAAATAACCCAACATCCAATCCATTACTAAGTTTGGATAAGGTAGAGTGAAGATTTTGGGTGAGAACATGTATAAAGTTGACAACTTTTTAGCTTATACTAAGGGTCTGTTCTCCCAGCTTATTTTCAGTTCAGTTTAGATTAGTTCAGTTTAGATTAGTTCAGTTCAGACTAGTTCAATTCAGTTCAGCTCTTGACAATACTTTTACTCTCACATATCACTATTCATTTCAGTTCAATTCAATTCATTTCAGTTCAATTTAGTTCATATCAGTTCAGTTCAGATCAGTTTAGTTCAGCTGTTTTATGCCGAAGAGAACATGCCTTAATTTGTTTTGGTAATTGGTTTTTTTGTTTCTAATTATTACCATATATATCTGTAATTGGAAGGTTAGTGGATGCTGGAAGCTTATATATAGTACAATTACTATATTAGGTTCAAAGAGAACTAAGCTTGGACTAAGAGATTTTGTCAATTTAGGGGACTTTTTACAAATCATTGATATTGCTGAGGTATGAGTAATTTCATGTTTTACACAGAGCTGAGCTAATTTTTTCTTCAGTTTAGAAGTGATTTATGCTTTCTTATCCCAAATTAGTTGCCACATACTCTTTTTTTTTTAGATGTTGTAGTTTAGTAGTTACATACTCACTTAACCACCTTTTTATTAACCTTACAGTTACTTTAGATGTGCAAAAAATAGTGTATGTTGCAATTCATTTGTAATGGAAAGAGTAGGTTCTGTTAATGATTGATATTGATAGAGCCAAAAGACCATTAATGGAAAAGATCAAGAGGGAAAATAGATTACTCAATTGGTAGGTTGATTATAACTGTATAAGAGGATTAGTTGCACTATTTGTTGGTTGCCACTCACCAATCAAAGCTCCAATGCCCATATTAAGATGATTAGCTAATTAGTTAATGCGCTCGAGAACAAGGATGGTGCTCCCATCAGCGCATTCGCAGAAAACTTAAGACACCTCTATTCGAGAGCTGTTCAAATTTATAAGGTAGTTATAATCTGTTATATTTGCTAATGTTGGAGTTTGGACAACTCATATGTGCTCAAGACATATGTATGTAGCTCAAGATTATCGTGTGTGCTCTTGGGTTCAAGTAATAAGGTTGGAGATAGGTCTTGTTAAGTTGCATATCTAGTTTCGCGAATACTTTAAATGTGTAATATATTGAGTTTCAATATGGTGAAGTATATGCAATGGTTGTTGCTTAGTTTTGTTTGATTTCAATAATATTTCAAAATTTCCCCTTGCATGACGTGGATGCATAATAATAGTTGTAAGTGTGTAAGCAAATATAGAAACAGGAAGTCACAAATTATGAAATTCATCGATGAACCTATGCTTGATGGGTATAAACTACTTTTAGGATGAAATCTTGAAATCTCATCTGAATTTTGGCATAAACTAGTTCATTGCTGCTTATATCTTGAGATTTTCTGTGCGCACTTCTTTTGGAGAATAGAATTGTATTTTCTCCAAAACTTGCATAATGCTATTGATTTTGCCTTAATGATGTCCCAAAAAAATGGAGGGCAAAGCAGTTAACATAATCAACTTCAGTGCAAGAGGATTGAACCTGTTTGGTCAGTTGAGAATCCAGTCTTCTTTCAGTATTGCATCGCCATCGGTAAACTTACATATCTAGCTCTCTTACTTTTCTGATAAATGTACTATATTCTTCTTCTGGTGAATTTACTAAAAAGTCTTTATTTTTAGTTTCTGCCTTCCTTGATCTTTTCTGTATGTGCAGAGAGTAAACATCAAGTACGACAGTTCGCAGATCACCCCGGAGCAGGTTTGTATACATATATGCCTATTACTTTGTATTGACTTCCTCGGTTCTTAAATAATTGCGACACTTATTCACTGTCTCCAACGCACATCTTTGACCATTTTACTAAAGTTTGTAAAGTCGAAACTTAAGAAAAGAAGTGTTGCAATTATTTGAGACTTCAGGAATTAGTAAAAAAAATGAAGAAAACAAGTGTTTCTGATATGAATGTCACTAAACCTGCAAGTTGATGAATCTGTTCGCAAAAAATTATGGACTTCTACTCAACATTTTCAATCCAGAAGGCTGGCTGGAGATCACGTATCCTTTTGGTTCAAGTTGCTTACTTGCTTAAATCATTTCTCGTTGTCCACGAAAATAGCTACAGAGAACAGTTGATCCTTTAACACAAATCAAATAAAGATTTATAGACGACACGATGAAAGTAGGAAGAGATGACAAAGGCAACATCTTCATACTAGAAAGAACAACAGATAGTGATGAGTTGTAGTTAGGTCTTCTCAAGATGGCCTTATTCTTTCATCTACTTGAAGATTACACAAGGGGCAATGTAAACCATTGAGATAATGTAAAAGTATACAGGAATAATCTTCATTTCTTCATGTACATGTCATTTTGCGAAATGTAATTTTCGACGCTCATTAATAATATACACCACAGATTCCGTTTCATGTTCTATGGATTTTCGTAGTGTTGGTTGTTTTATATAAGCACATCTGCACATGAAGTGCAAGCTAAGTAGTGAGAATGGCTGAGTTGTTTTTGTACAAGTGTGGGAATAATTGTGTGTTAACCTATTGTAGGTTAACCTGGCATTCAATATATATAGTGTTTATATTACAAACTTATTACTATGAAAGTATCATTCTACCCTTTACAATATAATATTATCCTTTTACCTATAATATTATCCAATACACCCCTCAATCTTTACGGGGTGAAACAACGGATAGATTGGTACGATGCTTAGTAAATAAATCAGTAGATAGGCCTTTAGTAAATATGTCTGCAACCTGAGACTGAGTAGGAACATGTCGAACAATAAGACCTCCCTTGGCAACCATTTCTCGAACAAAGTGATAGTCAACATCGATATGTTTGCTACGATCATGATGAACTGGATTAGCAGTGAGATAAGTAGCAGAGACATTGTCGCAATAGACAATCACAGGACGAGGAGAAAATGGCCAATGTCAGCAAGAAGTTGCTTGAGCCAAATGTTTCTGCAGCTGTGTAGGCAATGCCCTGTATTCAGCTTCAGTGGAAGATTTAGAGACAGTAGGTTGCTTTTTCGAACGCCATGAAATTAAATTCTTCCCAAGAAAAACAACATATCCAGTAGTAGAACAACGTGTGTCAGGACATCCTGCCCAATCTGCATCAGAATAGGCAATAACAACAGTAGGAGATGCTGCTATATAAATAAAGTCCATAATCCAGAGTGCCCTGCAGATATCTGAAAATTCTTTTCACAGCATGAAGGTGAGTAGTACGAGGAGCATGCATAAACTGAGACACCATATTAACAGCATAAGCAATATCAGGACGAGTCATAGTTAAGTACTGCAATGCACCAACCATACTACGATAATCTGTGGGATCAGCAAGAAGTTCTCCATCAAGCAGAGACAATGTTACTCTAGAGACAACAGGAGTGGTAACTGGTTTAACAGTATGAAGATGGAATTTACGAAGTAAATCAGAAACATACTTATGTTGAGACAAAAATAAACCAGAGAGAGTACGCACAACCTGCACACCTAAGAAGTGATGAAGATCCCCTAAATCCTTCATAGCAAATTGAGAAGAAAGACATAATGAATTTGGCAACAAGAGGAGGACACATACAGTAAGTCATCATACAATCAATATAAGAAGAATAATGAGATGACCACGATATTTGCAGAGTAAACATAGAAGTGTCACAACTGCTGCACTTGAAACCAAATAGATAAAAGAAAGTTGCTAAACCGAGAAAACCAAAGCTCTAGGAGCTTGCTTCAAACCATAAATGGACTTACGAAGACCACAAATATGAGTAGGTTTAGATGGATGAACAAAACCCGGAGGTTGACTCATATAAACCTAGGCTCTTATACCATGTACAAGGGTGGGAATAATTGTGTGTTAACCTATTGTAGGTTAACCTGGCATTCAATATATATAGTGTTTATATTACAAACCTATTACTATAAAAGTTCGTACCCTTCTACCCTTTACAATATAATATTATCCTTTTACCTATAATATTATCCAATAGTTTTTTCAAGAGTAAAACTTGACGTTTTGTCCAAGATTGTCTTATGCAAGACAATTTTAAGTTTTAACAAGGTTGATCATATATTTACTATTTGTAAAGCACATATAAATAAGCGAAATTTTGAATTTGAGTTACAAAATTCTATTGCTAACCCAACTATGCTTAATGAAACATTCTACATATCTATACAAATATATTAAAAGGCTAAGGAGTTTTAGTTCATGTAATCTATGTGCAATAATTTTTTTAGAAATTGCATAGTATAGGGTTTGATCCTGAGACCTCAAGTACATATACTAAAGTTTTAACCAGTACACTAAGTTATATTTAGTGTTATTATCATAAAATATTATACTAATAAATGAAATTTTTTCTTATCCGGGGCATAGCCCGGGCCTAATAACTAGTTAACTTATAAAGATTGAATTGAGGTACATTGATTGAGCAAATGTCAACTAGTTTAATTGTAAAAGGTTTGAATCATTAATTTTCGATCACTGAGAGCGAGGGATGGCCTGGTAATTAGAGCTTCCCTCCCAGTTTCAAGAGGTATTGGGATCGATTCTCACCCTAGGTAAGTTAAGATTTCCTTTATTTCCCCAACTTGTCAAGTTTTCACCTTACCTTATTAAAAAAAAAAATAATAACTTTAGCTCACTTCCACAAAAAAGGGATTGTTAACACTCAAATTAGAGAATTCACTAGTCAAATCTTCTAATTTGAGTTCAAACCTCTAATTTTGCCACAAACCTCTCTTTACTAAACAACGCATATAAGACAACTCAAACTATTTGTGGGGAACGTGTCCAGATCAAGAAATAGTAGAACCCAAAAAATCTTAATAATACGGACAATATTTAGATTTGGGGTAATGGATTAAAAAGGTAATAAATGTCAAACCACCTTAATAAAGAAAAAATCGAGGTGAAATGGGCCATAATTTAATGGGCCTCTTAGTCCTAAGCTTATATACCACGCAGAATTTTCCACATTAAAAGCATCATCTTTATCATTTTGATACTTATAAAAAAAAAGACGAAACTTGTTATTCAGCAAAAATCTAATTTTGTTCTTTATTATAAAGTTGCAAAAAACCAATGGGGGTGACAAAGGAAGAAGTGGAGTCTTCTCTCACGTCTAAGCTCAACCCTATTCATCTAGTACTCTCTCTTACCTTTTATGTTACTCTTTTTCTTAAAAAAAATTTGTTTTGAAGTTTTTATCTTGCTTAATTAGATTGTTTTTATATATTTATGTGTATGTGTATAATAGTACTACTTGATTTTATAGTAGCATCATCATAATTTATGGGATTGTTGATTTTTTTGAGAATGCAAAAAGATGGGTGCACTGGATTTGTTGAGATTTATATATTTATAAAGAATTGATTTTGATGAATTATAGCAAACTTGGAGATTATGGGTGTAATGTTAATATAATTATAGCAAAATTTTGATACTTTTTTGGTGCAATATTCTCCTTAATACATAATTACATTATAGAATATAGAACCGCTTTCCCTGCAAAAAAGAAGTTTGTATTTTTAGGGTATCATGTTTGTGGCAATTGATTGCCATGATCAACAATTAGTCCTAATCTATGTTACTCGAATCGAAATCGGGTATGTTCATCAATGGGTGTTTGTTTGATTGGAGTATTTGGACTAGTATGCTATTTTGAGGGAGTTGTAACAAGGACCATCGGGGCCATTGGTATGGCTTCCTATCTCCCATATGGGAGACCAAGGTTCAAATTTTGGTGGAATCAAAATTTTCAAATTTGTTGTGGGTGGGGGAGGGGAGGGAGGTTGGGGCTTGTCTGGGTGAGTGATCCTGTGCGAGGGCATTCATCTTACCACGAGAATCCTGAAAGTAGGGCCCAAAAAAAAATTTGAGGGAGTTGTAGTGATAGTAGTATTCAAGCTGTGTTTGAGGTGGGAAGATGGGTAGGAACTTTTCAGATGATGAGTCCAAATATTGCAATGCAAGTCGTGTTACTCATGTAGAGCTTAATTCGATTAAGTGGGTGAAATTTAGATTGCTAATATCTTAGACTATGTCAAATTATTGTGAGTTAGAATCTAGTTTGATTAAACAATGTTCTGATCTTTATCCGTTGTTTTTTTTTTGTGCATTTCTCATTAGTTCGAGAAAATGTACTAATAAACCAATCAGTTCTATTTGAATTTGTTTGTGGTGCTGTACATTCTTATGTAGATAGAGTTTGGACCCTTCTTCTCTTAGGATGGGTTAACTTAAGTCGTTCAGGAATCAAGATAAAGAGGTGCATGTACGTTTGCCTGGTTTTGATCTATGTGCTATTGTGCTGTCAACATGTTGAGTGCCATACCCATACTAACCTGCTAAGATTTTATAAGGTTCATCAATAGGATATGTGCAAAAATTTATTGAAAGCTTTGTTAATTATAATACTTTTTTGTGGAAATCCTTTTTGTTGCACCTATATGATCACAGTTATAGTATTATATGTAAATGTAAGGTCTAGTTGATTAAGCAACAAGTCCAACCAGTTTCTAAGAAATTGTGAATGAGCTATACTCTGTATAATCATACCGATATTGGCTATAATGCTGTCTGATTAAGCTGAAGGATCTGAAAGGGAAGAATGACTTTGCAATGTGGACCTTCAAGATTCACAATTCATGTTTAGCCTTCCTATAATGATACCTATTGTCTAACAGTCCATCAATCTAAACTTTTGTTTGAATTTTTCTATCTGCACTATTTTCGTTTTTATTGGATATTGCCAGAAACAAATGGCAATGTTAGATTATGGTCGTCCATCCATCTGCTTAAACTATTTCATTTAGCCGTAAATGGTGTTCTGCTAGCTGAAAGCTATGAATCTCTCTCACCTTCATGTGTAAGATCTAGCAATATTAAGAGCATTAGCCTTTGAATTATGTGAATGCAAAACTGGCTATTTCATACATTGTTAAAACCTACAACCTTTTGTAAGCCTCTAATTTTGTAAAATTGTAGCTTTTCATATCCGATGTTCAGTTGGTTTTGCTTTCTCTTTGCGGAGTACTGCTCCTTTGAGGTTCTGTAGCTTCTGAGAAAGCTATCCATTTCTGACATTTTTATGAGGGGTCTCTCAATTGATAGTTGCTTTTAAAATATGATCACATATACTTTTGCTTATGCTCTGCGTATCATTGTTAGGCTTTTTCATATACCACTTTAGGGGGCGTTGGTTCATATGATTTTGGTATGAGATATGGGTTTAGAATGAGCAAAACTCATACCTAGTGTTTGTTTAATAAATTAATAGATTTAAAACCAATACCTCAAACCTTTAAGGTATGGGGTTTAGAAACCCAAGAGGGGAGGTCGGTATGGCGCATACCAATACCTCTAGGTTTCAAATAGAAGGAATAATTTCATTCTCAAATAAAACCAAACACATGTTATTAGGTATCAAGTTCCAAACTTATACCACCTTGGTTTCATTCTTGATTCCAAACTCATACCATTATATGAACCAAACATCCCCTTAGTGCTATAAAGATCCTTCCAACTCAAATGATTTTCTAATTGAGTTCTCCCTTTCGTGATGCAGGAAGTAATTGATACCTCTGGAGGGTAAGTTTCCTCAAAAACACTTTTTGGTTAAGCAAACACAATGTCTTATTACATAGCACACACCTCCTACGTTACTCGGAGTCGTATACTTGTCTGTCCCAGTATTTGACCGGGCTATGGAAACTATCCATTATTTTGGCCTCAAATAAAGTATGGAAGTATCCATACCCGTGTCGAGGATCTGGGGTACTTGAGGTGAAATAAAGAGTCCGAGTAACATAGTGTCCACTGACCAGACACAAAAAGGATTTAATTCATGTGCCTCTTTATGCTGAACTATTTTTTCTCGAAATTTTCTCTATGCTGAACTTAGGTGTGGTGCAAGTTTTGAAATCAAGATAGTTTCCGGACAGTTTGAGGGCAAGAGATTACTGGAAAGGCACCGGATAGTTAATGCTGCTCTCGAGAAAGAGATGCAAGAGATCCATGCTTTGTCAATAAAGAAAGCCTTGACACCAGAGCAATGGAAACAACAGCAAGATTCTGAGAATTCGCAAGCAACTGTCTAAGTATGCTACTCCAAGATGTTTGATGCAGCTGATGAAGTAGGGCCTGAGTGTTCTTCACAATTTGTATACCAAATCATGAGAGTATGTGTTTGTGTTGCTTATGTTAATACATCCGACATTCCTGTTAAAACCTCGAGGTTTTGCTGAACAATGTAATAAAAGTACATTATTAACTAGCTTGTTCTACTGTGAAACTATATCTAATCATACTCTAATATAGTTCATTTACTTAATGCGAGGGATCAAACCTTTGGAAGATTCGGCTCTGTTTGTTTTGAAGGAAAACATTTTTTTGTCGTGAAATAGTTTCTCTTTTTTTAGTTGTTGATTCCAATTTCCAACTGTGAAGAAAAAGGAGCATTTTAGGTTCAAAATCCCTTTTCATCAATTTGCTTTGGCATTGCTTCTCTAGGACACAATTACTTTCCATGTAGTCGAACAATGGAAAACTTGTTTATAACATCCTGCCTAGAAAATATGGAAAAGCATTTTTACTTCCAAATGTTTTCCGTCTAATCAAACAAAATCTTAGGTTTTTAACTAGTTTTTGTTGATTTAACATGCTTGTTTACTTCCCTCGATGCATTGTCAATTCACATTAGAAATTATGGATAAAATTTCATTGCTCATCTTATGAAGTAAAGAAAATTGTTTATGAAAATTGGATTTTGTTACATTTAGTGATTGACATACTTTCATCCTAGGTAAGAATTTGGAGAATCCTTATTCACCTGAGCTTCTTCAACCTTTTTAGGATACGAGTCTTTTAATTAATAACTAGTGAGTGTCCTGGACGATGCTCTGGGTTGTTACTTTTCGTAAGTTTTTTGTCAAGTGAGGAAAAATTGACGTAATGACATGATAAGTAATTGTATGACTTTTGAAAAATAAACTCTTAAAAGCTTGGGGATGAAAGCAATAACTTAACTTTCTATATAAGGAAGTGAAGTAAGAGTTTATGTCTATAATAGTCTCTTGTTATTGTCGTAAAAAGGTTAGCTATCTAACTACTTGTACAAATCTTTTAATGATATATATTAATAAGACCTTATGATATTTTATTTTGAAAGACTAAACAATGGCGTTATGTTGGATTAATGGTTAAGCTTCCACTTTTCATTTCAAAGGTCACGTGTTCGATTCCTTGTAACTAGACACTATTATACTTTAAATTGAGGGTGTTTTACTTGCATTAGAACCTTAGAGGAGAGTGTCACGTGGCACACAAACTTTTTTATGAACGTCTTTTAATATATTAGTACTAAAATTTTTTGCACGCGATGCGTGCTTGAATTTTTTTTCGAAATAGAAACTCGATTTTTTTCGGCATAAGAGTCAAAATTTGAACATTAGACATTGTTTTAGTTGCAAAATTTGATTGGTTTAGTTTCTGTCACTTAAGTCTCTCACCATTCTTTTTTTTTTTTTTTTACTTTTCAAAGTTAAATTCTATGAACAAAATAGATTTTATTGAATTTATTTATGATTTCTAATATTATAATTTTTTAGTTGATTTTTGAATTAAGTATAGTACTTCATAAATTGTAAAGAAAGTGGACACTTTGATTTCAAGTCAATTTTTTCATAGGTTGTAGTTTGTGAGTGATTGTTATAATTATATTTTTGGTATTTTTGTTTGAGCCACCTTTGATTTGTAAGTAAATTTGTAATTTAGAATGGGAAGGGGTAACATAGTCTCTTCATTCGGGACACCATAGCCCCCCTTCCCTTATATAATAGAGATATGTTGTACTTTAATTCTTGAATGAAATTTTACATAAACCTTTTTACCTTGATAATTAATCGCTATATAATAGAAAAAGATAGGTCCAAATATATGTAAAAGTTTTATTATATATAGGAAACACTATAAAAAAAGTAAATAATTTTTTTCCTTGTCTAACTTCTAAATTCTGATTTCACTACAAATACACCTCTATTTTTTATCATGGCCCACCATTAATTGTGAATGGTCTTGAGAATAGTGATTTGTAAGTAAATTTTTGTAAATATTTTTGTATGTATTCACATTCTAGATTATTAGTTTTAGTTTATACGTTAATTTTAAGTTTTTAATAAAGTTTCCTGATTATTTGAGTGATTTGCGTGATTTTTATAACGTGATTTTCTCAATTGTATGAGTGATTTGTAAAGTTTCTTCTTTTAAGTGATTTGTGAGTGAGTGTTATAAATTAATTTGCGGTTGTTTTTTTGAGTGTCGATTTTGATTTTGACATTCCTTTATAATTTAGAAAGGGGAGGGGGGCAAAATAGATATTTCAAAAGAGGACACCATTGCTCCCCTTCCTTTATATAATAGAGATAGATGAGTTTATATGAAAAACATACTTTTCATATAGTTTAAGTGTCATTAACAGAAGGTAGGTTACTCTGAATAAACAAAATATGAAGTTGACTCATATTTGTTTTTTCACTCTCCTTTTTCAAAGGGGGTAGAAATTAGAATGGTGATGTGAATATAACATTGCAGACTTTTTATGCCATGTACTTTTCTTCGAGGAGTCCATCTCTTTTTTTTTTTTGACGGGAAAAAAATTTTTGGAATTAATAATCAAAGGACTTATCATCCAGTACAGCACTATGGATACTCAAAGGAAAATCAAACATCCACCCATTGCCTCCATATTTTCCTTACACTTTCGGGCTATAATATGGGCCACTCTATTACCTTGCCTCTTAACATGAGAGAAGCTTACATCATTGCATCTTGACATACCACTAATGATATCTGTAACACACTCTTCCAAAGGGGTGGCTTCGCACCGCTTTGCCTGCAAATACTGGTATAGTTTTAGGCAGTCCATCTCTACGACCAGGTTGAGAAATCCGGCTTCGATCGCACTATATACTCCATGTCGCACACTGAGTGCTTCTCCAGTTCAGCATTAGTATGGGTCAGCAGCCCTTTACTTATCACCATCAAGACTTCGCCATTTGAGTCACGAACCACTCCCCCTAGGCCAACTCGCCATTTTTAAATACCGCAGCATCGGTATTTAGTTTTACCATGCTGCCACTGGGGATTCCATCTCACCGCATCTTCACTTCGGTTATTTTCACCCCTTGTTCGTATTTGGGCTTGGTTATATTCCTGCGTCCCTTTGACTGCTTTATCCACCACCTCGACGAACTCAATTCTCTTTCGATCAAACACCCATTTGTTTCTTCCAAGCCAGTATTCCACGCTAACATCCAGAACATAGCCACCAATCTTCATTTGTGTTACGTTCCATAAGGTTTTCGGTCCATTCTCGAAAGGACAGTTTCCTCTCTATATCAACGTCTATGCGAAGAGGAGAGCTATACACACCCTCACACTCTCTCCACATGTTATCATCATATGCTCAATAGTTTCTTCCGCCTCCCACACCTTGGGCACTCATCATCTAGGACCATACCTCTTCGCCTTAAGTTATGTCGAACTGGGACTCCATTATGTAATATTTTCCAGCCAAAGAGCTTAATTTTCGGGGGAATCTTAGAACTCCATAGTTGTTTCCACAGTCGCTTATTTTGGCTATGTGAGGTTGAGGGACTGTGCCCTCGCATTTCTAGTAGTTCATGGTAATATGCACTTCGAACTGAGTATTGCCCATTTTTTGTATGAACCCACATCCATTCATCAGGTCTTCTTTGAAACGGACCGGTATGCATTTTATGGCTCGACTCCCAAGGGTTAAATAATCTATCCACCATAGTTACGTTCCACTCATTCCCTACAATCAAGTCACTCACCTTCATGGTCCCTTCTAATTCTTCTGCATTACGTGGAGACTCCACTCGGAAGTTATGCAATCCCGGAACCCAGGGATCATTCCATATGTGTGTTTCATTACATCCCCAATCACCCTGCACATACCTTTTTCAATCACTTTTCTAGCAGAGAAAAATTGATCGACATGTAAAACTCATGCTAGGGGTTGTCTTTGCCTCTAGAAACGTACTTCTAGGAAAATATTTCCCACGCAGCACTTTGGCCATTAGCGATTGAGGTTTAGTGAGTATTCTCCATGCCTGCTTTGCTAGCATCGCCTTGTTAAAAACCTCAAAGTTTCTGATCCCCAAACCCCCTTCTTTCTTAGGTAGAAACAGTTTGTCCCACGCGACCCACGCCGTTTTCTTTTCATCCGCTTTTTGCCCCCAAAAGAAGCTCCGGCACATTCGTTCAATCCCATCAGTGATACTTTTTGGGATCGTAAAGCATTGCATAGCGTATGTGGTATGGCTTGAGCAACTGCTTTAATTAAATTCCCGTCCCGCCTGTGAAAGGCACTGTCCCTTCCATCCTTTCAGCTTTTTCCAGACACGATCATGAATTATTTGGAAAACTCGTTTCTTTGAGCTCCCTATGTAAGTAGGAAGACCCAGTATTTATCATGTCCCTCTACTGCCTTAAAAGCCAACTTCGTCTGAAGGATATTAATCTTTTCCTGATCCAGATTTCGGCTATAGGACATTTCTGACTTTTCCATATTCAGTTTTTGCCCAGATGCTGCTTCATAAATGGTAAGAACCTCCATCACATTCTCTCAACTTCTTCCTCCGTAGCTCTAACAATAATATGCTGTCGTCCGCAAAGAAAAGGTGTGAAATAGGATCCACTCTTCTCCCTATCTTCAACCATGAATCAACTTTTGCTTTCACATCCCTAAGTAGTGTAGATAACCCTTCTGCGCACAACACAACAGAAATGGAGATAACGGATCCCCTTGCGCGGAGTCGCGGATGGTGTAAATCTCCGTGAGTGTCCATTAACAAAGCAAGAAAAAGTTGCAGACATAACACACTTCATCACCAGAGTAGTATAAATCGCAGGGAAACCCAACTTTAGCATCATTTGTTCAATAAAACACCATTCCACTCTGTCATATGCTTTCTCATGTCAAGTTTGAGCCCCAAATACCCCTTTTTTCCAGTCTTTTTTTTCCTCAAAAAATGAAAACATTCATACGCCACAAGCACATTGTCTGTAATCAGTCGACCCGGAATAAAACCACTTTGACTCTCATGAATGACCTCAGGCAACACAATTTTCATCCTATTAGCGAGAATCTTTGACACTAGTTTATACATTACATTGCACAAACTAATAGGACGGTAATCAACTGGAGATTCACAATGTTTCTTTTTTGGGATTAACACTATATGTGTCTCATTTCAGCGCTTATTTCATCAACGTTGTTTAGCATGTTTAGTACTTTATCAACAACATCATCACCAATATGATCCCAATAAGTTTGATAAAATAGAGCATTCATACCGTCGGGTCCGGGTGCTTTGTTCGGGTGCATTTGTGACAGAGCTTCGGATACTTCATCTCGCCTAAATGGAGCCGCAAGCTGGGCAGCCAATTCTTCAGTAACTTTCGGCCTCACAAGGTTTAGAATGGGCTCCATATCACAGTTGGAATTTGATTGAAAGAGATGTTCAAAAAAATTCACGAAACATTCCATGATGTCTTCCTCCTCTTCATAACATATCCCTGCTTCATTTTTGATGCTGCGAATATTATTTCTATGCGCACGTTGGTTCGCCTTTTGGTGAAAAAATGTTGTATTTTTGTCTCCGCTCTCTATCCAGTTCTGTCGACTCCTTTGATGCCAATACATTTCATCCCTTTTCTCCAGTTCATTAATTCTTGCATCGATTGCACGCATACAGTGCATAACCTCGTCCGTTGGCTCTTGTTCCATCAGCTCCTTCATTTGGTGTTGACACCTACGAATCTCCTTGGCTACATTCCCAAACATTTTCTTACTCCAACCTGCAAGTTCATTTGAAGTCCTAGCAATGTTAACTCCAGCATCCACCCCTTTCCGCCATGCTTCTTTCACTACATCACCGCTAGCTTCCTCCCTCAACCACATAGCTTCGAATCTGAATCTCTTCGTTTTTGTCTATGTCCTCCACGCCTTTGCTCACCTCTCACACTAACAACAAGAGGTAAATGGTCAGATTTTCTTTTAATGAGATGCGATACAAAAGATCCTGGAAACTTCATTTGCCATAAGGTATTCATAAAGAAACGATCAAGACGCTCTTGTATATTCGCGTCACCTCCGCGATTATTCGACCATGTATACTCATATCCCACAAAGCCCATATCCATAAACTTACAATCCTCCATTGCACTTCGCAGAATCTCCGCCTCCTGCACATTGAAGTCCCCTCCTCCCTTCTTCTCACTAGCCAATAGCATCAGATTAAAATCCCCCCAATAACCACGGAATCTCCGTAGCTCTCGCCAAGGCTTGCAGCAAGGCCCCGGTTTTAAACTTATTTTCATCCTCCGGAAATCCGTAAATTCCTGTAAATCTCCATTCCCCCTTTAATCCATCATCCACTATGACATCAATATGATTGAGAGAAAAAGAGGTAACCTGAATTTGTATTTCATGTTGCCATAATAGGGCCAGGCCACCACTTCGTTTTCGTCCTTCTCCACTACAGTCTACCGCTATCATATGCTCTTTTTTTATTTTCTTTCGCACTGCTTCCATCTCATGTACTTTCAGTTTTGTCTCCGAAAGGAAGACAAGTTGTGGGTTCTCAGAGGAGATTAATCTCCTAAGAGCACTAGTTGCAGCAGGGCTCCCCAACCCCCTGCAATTCCATGATAAGATGTAATTCATTGTCCACCGAGGGCCCAATCAGTGAGGCCCGCCACTTCTTCTTCAGCATTACCATGTTCATTTGTGTGTTGAGTCATATTACTCATCCCTACCCGCTTCAAGTATCTTCTCTCTTCAATTTCTGCTTGTTCAATCCCATTAATCAGCCCTTCCCTTTCATTTCGTTTGGTGCCACTGAGGTTTTGTACAGTTTCCCCCTCCTTCATTCGCTGCCTCGCCACTTTCTCCATTTTTTACCTCCTTTCCAGTGATAGGCTGCTCCATAACTTCTGTATTCGCCTCTATGATCACCATGTCTCCCCCCGATCCCAAGGTTCAGTACATCTGTCCAGACCCACAGTATTTACACCTTTTTTGCACATGATCTTGTCCCCCCCAGATGACTCCACACTCACTCCCTCTTCTCTATCATTTCCCTTCACAGTCTCACCGTCTTTTATGCCCCAAGAGCTCATTCTATCCACTACCTTGGCGACTATATTAGGATCCTCTACTACTGCTTTCTTTTTTGGTTTCGTAATAAACAAGGCCCGAGCACATGTTGTATCTCCGACTCTTCCTCCTGAGTTTTCCCCAAGATTACCAGTCTTCCAAGGTGATGCTTTCAGCCATCCACCATATTTCACCACACCTTCATCCTCCGCATCCTCGTCATCACAATCCTTCGTTCCATGTCCTACTTTCCCACAAAAGAAGCAATACAAAGGGGGTCGTTCATATTTTACCTCAAAAGTCTCCTCCAGCCCCGATTTCATTTTACCTTCACCTTCGTGACAAGAGGTTTTCGCACATCATGAAGAATCCTGATGCGAACTGACTTGTCTATCCCCATTGCACCCGAGCTGTCCATTTTCACAAAGTTCCCTATTTTGTTACCTATGGCATTAACATTATTCTTGTTTAATCTTCCCTTAAACGGAAGATCATACACTCTTGCCCAGATTGGGAATTCCCATAGTTGAATCTCCGAGGGTTTACAGTTACCCTTCACATCGCTCATGAGAATCACATGTTTGTCGAAATGCCACGGTTGCCCGTCAACCACCCGTTGCTTATCTCTCCAATGATGGAATTGTACTACATACAAGTTTTTTCCAATATTTTTAATATCCATATCAAATTTCGCCTGCCATATATTCTTCATCGTATTTATAAAGGCCATCTGATTTATATGGCGGTTCGTCCAGATTCGTATGACAAGCCCTAATTCAGTTCGGGCTTCATCTTCCTCCGAATCCTCTTCTTGCCATTCCACCGGATCAGCGGCATCAGTTTTGGTTTGCCCTAATTCTCCCTGGTCCGATTGGTTGTCTCCTATCGTATTATTAACTTCCTTTTCGCTATGAGTGAGATCACGGTTTCCATTGTTTTCAGCATCCATGATTACAATCATGTGCCGATGATTATCACAGAAGAACCCCCTATGAGGAAACCCTAGTATCGAGACTAGCAAACCCTCCCAAGGTTAAACCTAGAGGGAACTTGAGGAGTCCATCTCATGCTACTATAGTTGTAGTTTTTTTTTTTTTGACGGGTACTATAGTTGTAGTTGAAGATTACTGCACAAGGTGTGAACGCCTATTTCTAAGACTTTCCTTACATTGTAGGAATATGTTTTTTACCAGAAGAGAATAACTAGGCTAGTCCTAACATAGGACCAACTTAACACATTGTTTCGGATTATAGAAAGGAGAACAGGGTCATGAAATTCAAACCAACGATGAAAAGACCGTACCGAGTGACCCTTGGTAGCTAGAAGTAGCTCCAAGGGTTATGTGTTATTTTAAAAAACACATACACCTTTGTTGTGCAAAACCTTGTCATTGTAAACTCTTTTTTTAAACTTTAAATATAGTTTCTCCATTTTCAAATAATTGTCTTGTTGAATTTTTATGGCCAAATTTAATAATTTTATACTTCATCCGTTCTGTTTTAATTAAAACGTTTGTTTTTTACGCAACCCAACATGCTTCTTTAATCATTAATATCTTTGGTTGTGCACAGGTAAAAAAATCTGAAAAACTTATAATTTGATATATGCATCGAGATCATTGTTGTTAAAATCCCGATCCGAATCTTACGATTTTACGATCCTGGAGGACCTCACCGATCCCGATCCTACATAGGATCTTAATTTTGTAGGATCTTTCGATCCTGTCCAACCACAAAAAATCACATGGTAGGATCTTAACACGATTCTACGATCCTACGACTCTACGATCTGATCCTACCGTGTAAAAATCATAAAGTAATTTCACATATTATATTTCTCCTATTAGATTTTGGTCGTATGTTACGTCAAACTTATAGTATTGAAAAACTATCATCATTTGCTAATTAAAAAATTAATATTAATATATAATTATCTTTATTTCACTGAATTGTAGGATCTTACGATCCTACGATCCGATCCCACCGATTCGATTCTACCAACCCCTACGATCCAAAGTAGGATCCCGATCCTGATAACATTGATCGAGATGAATCTAACAAAATCACACTTGACTATGTTTTGTTGTTTTTCTTTATATAATGGCGATAAATTAGAGTCAAAATTGATCAATGAATTATATCATTTCACCCAGTGTTTCATTTAAAATAGAACAGAAAAAGTATTGTATTTTCGTGCCATCCATCATGATTATTGTAATCAAACTACTAAATTCTTGCTAAATTCATATCACTAAATATATTTAGTATATAAAAAAAAATTCATTTTTTTCCTCAAAAAAAAAAAGTTTATCATTTTTACTAGGGAAAATTCCTCAGGTACCCCTGAGGTTTGGTGTAATTCCCAAATTACCCCCCACATTTGGGGAATTCCTCAAATGCCCCTGAGGTTTGTGTTTGGGCTCAAAATACCCCTACTATGGACGGAACCCTAACGCCGTTAGGTTTTCCATCTCTCTCTCCCCAATTTTCTCTCTCCTCTCATTCCCCCACCCATTGCCAACCCTCCTCCCCCAGCCGGCGGCCTACAGCCGGCCACCACCACCCACTTCGGTGCCAGCGACCCTACCCTATTCCCTTCGCCTGCCAGAACAGCAACACCCCCGCAAACCCACCCTCTTCCCTTTGCCGACCAGAACAGCAGCTCCCGCCGGCGACCCCACCATCTCCCTTTCCCCCACCCTCGACACCCCAGCTTAGCCCTCCCTTTCCCCATTCTTGATTCCCCCAACCCAGCCACCCCGACACCACCCTCTCCCCCCTTTCCCCCTATCGGAAATGGCACCCCTTCCGTGTCTCCCATCGTGAGTCGACCCCCTCCCCTTCCCCACCCAGATACGCCGCCCCCAAACCCTTTAACCCTCCCTCGAAACCACCCTAGGCACCACCCTAGGCTGTTGTTCTACTATTTTGGCCGACGCCAACGTTGAGGGTAAGGGAATCGGGAATGGGGAAGGGAGGGGGTAGGGTCGCCGGCGCCGGAGTGAGGGAGGGGGGTTTGGCAGTAGGTGGCGGAATGGGAGGAGAGAGAAAATTGGGGAGAGAGAGATGGAAAACCTAACGGCGTTAGGGTTCCGTCCATAGTAGGGGTATTTTGAGCCCAAACATAAACCTCAGGGGCATTTGAGGAATTCCCCAAATGTGGGGGGTAATTTGGGAATTACGTCAAACCTCAGGGGTACCTGAGGAATTTTCCCTTTTTACTAATATTTAGTTAAAAATATTAATGATCAATATATTGCATTGGGAGATTGTAAAAGTCAAACAA
The DNA here is from genome assembly GCF_026745355.1 of Beta vulgaris subsp. vulgaris. Classification (NCBI taxonomy): domain Eukaryota; kingdom Viridiplantae; phylum Streptophyta; class Magnoliopsida; order Caryophyllales; family Amaranthaceae; genus Beta; species Beta vulgaris. The sequence goes on from NC_079207.1 coordinate 8,470,150, forward strand.
GACAATTATTTAAGGATGGAAGGAGTATGATTTTAAAGCAAGGCTATATGTGAGAGGAGACCTGTTGACAGAGGGCGGAACATCACGGGAACCGGCGGGAGTTGCGACTCCTGCCAACTTTTGAATTTTTCTAAAAATTAAGGTCGAAATTGTATTTTTTTTTTTTTAATAAAATAGCTTAATTTTTATATTTACCCCCCTTTAAAATTACAAATTATATTTTTGATCCCCTCTAAAATATTTTTCTGATTCCGTTTCCGGCCCTATCTATTAAAAGACGATACCCAGATGATCTGTTAACAACATAAAAAGAGGATAAATTCTCTAATAGTTGGCTTCTATTGTTGCAAATTGTGTAAGACTTTTGCAACTTGTTGGCAAAAACAAGCCAACCTCTTGTTGCGTACACCGTCCAAAGTTCAAGCTCGAAAGCACAAAATTAAACGTGAAATAGTAGAGAATTGGTCCACAAAAATAGTTTTTTTTTTTTCTTTTTTGCGTGACAATGATCCCCTATTCGAACAAATAGTGCTAACCTTATAAAAAATGGTGCGTAACCTTGGTATCGATATCATCCCTTTTTACAAGATCATATGGAAAAGTGGAGTAAAAAGAAATGGCACCAATAAAGTACTTTGTTCTTCTTTTTTTTATAATAAATATACAAGTTTATTAGTGGAAAGAGCCATATCTTAAGAATAAAATCAAAATCAACTATCCTCTTAGAAAATAAAAATCAAAATCAACTAAAAGTTTTATGGTAAAATTACATCAACCACACATTTGAAATTTTATGTTTATGTAAAATGACAGTGTAACTCATCTATTATTACCGATGAATTTTTTGAAATCTAAGAATATAAGGCGATTTTTTAAGACAATTATGATCATTATGTTTCATATAAAAATGTTTACTTTGAAATTTATGATACAAATAATTGTAAGTTTGAAGTGGCACTTCAACCGTTCACGAGAAGAGTAAATTTGAATATTTCTACATCAAGGTTTTATGTAAATGTCAATTAATTTAGTTGCCAGAAGTTTAATGGTCGGTTTACAAGTCCTGAGTGCAAGGTTTCGTTTGGTAGAGCGTAAAATATTTTCTTGAAAATTGATTTTCTTCTATTTTCACTTATACATTGTTTGGTTTGCAAACGAGTGTAAAAACATTTTCCTTAGGAGTAAAATTGATCTCCCAATGATGAAAAACCATTTTTCCTTCGAAATGAAAGGAGATATATTTTCCTTATCTCTCTTGTACATTACTCTCACTACTTCCTTACATTCCTTTTCATCATTTTTCTTACATGAAACCAAACAACGAACAGAAAACTAATTCTGAAATTATGTATTCAGTAGCAAATTATTTTCCATTAAAATAATTTTGAATTGAAAATGCTTTACACCCAATCAAACTGAACCTAAAATTTATTTTCATCTCTATTTTTCGTAAATATGAGAATGGATAAATATGGGGAAAATAAAAGTATCTTTCAATATATAATTAATCAAATTGGTTGATGAAAAAGAAAGAAATAAAAAGTGGCTCTTATTATAGATGGAGCAAGTGGATTCTAAACCAAGGAATCAATGAGACAAATGTTACACCAACTTGTTTAGCCCTATTTTTTTTCCCCTCATGTTTATCCATTCACTGTTTTATGATGTTTTCTTCATTTTATTACAACCCAAAAACTTTATCTACTTTGTCAAGCCCACATACTTGACCAATCTCAATCCATCTTTTTTCTATTTAATAATTTTGTCTTATGGGTCCCACAAATGCAAAATACCAAAAAGTCAAAATTACCCTCATACAAACAAAGTTAAACCATTTCAATCTTCACTTACTTCATTTTAAGTTGAAAAAATCTAGTAAATCATCTTCATTTTTAATTTATTTTTTCTTACACATTTAAAGTTGAAAAACCCTAAATTCACCCATCTTATTCTTCCCCCTTTTTTTTTTCTCCAACTCAAAAAAACCAAACTCAAAAGAAGCCCATTACCTAACCAAAAAAACCTTCCCAAAAAAAGAAAAAAAAAATTTACCCACAAAAAAAAAAAAAAACCCACTTTTTTCACAAAAAACTCAACTTTTTATTTATTTATAAAACAATTAAATAAAAACAGTTTCCCTTCCCCTTTTTCTGGGCTGTAAATTCAGATGTTGGGAAATTCAGAAATGCAAGAAATTTCATTGGAGAGGCGGGAAAATGAAGTGGGTAAGTTAGAGAAAGTGAAAGAATGCATTGAGGAGAGAGAAAATGAGAAAGTGAAGGAAAATAATGGTGTTTTAATTGCAGTTGCTGAAGTTGAGAGTAATTCCGCAGCAAATAGATGGCCACAGCAAGAAACTATGGCTTTACTTAGGATAAGGTCAGAGATGGATGTTGCATTTCGTGATTCTGGGTCTAAAGCTCCTCTTTGGGATGAAGTTTCTAGGTATGATTTTAAGTTGAATTAAATAAATTTTGATTCTTTTAGATAGAATAGTGATTTCTAGTAGATTAGAATTTCTGGGTATGTTTGATATTTTGATTATGGATGAATTATGTCTTATGAAATAGTAGTAGTTTATAGTATCATATTTTTGGTTGGTAGAACTTAGAAGTATTTGTTTCATTGTATTTAGGATTACAGATGAGTTTGTTTGATTGTTTTATGTGGTTAAATTCTTGGGTTTTTGAAGTTTATGGGTGTTTACCTCTGATGGTGCATTATGTGTTTTTTCATTAGACAACTTCATGAGTTCATGTGACATTTTTCTTGGTTGTTGAAATTACTAGATGCTAATGAATCATGCCAAGGATAAAGAGTGTGTGTCTGAGATTTTTGCTGGTAAATTATCTGGCCATATGTTCATTTGGTCAATTATGTGAATGGTTATTGGTTCTTTTTATTTTTGGCGAAATACGAAACCGATGATTGAGTTGAGTTGAGTTGAGTTGATAAGTTCTACACAATCCGAAAGATAATCATCTAAAGATAACTAGGGGGCAGGGTGATCGGTTGTAGGTTAGTACTAAAAATTCATGGTTGATTGAGAATAGGGATGAATTATATATGAATGTGAGTGTTCATGTGAAGTTTGTTTGTTAGAAGATGCGGAATATCTGGGATGATGGTGGATGAACTTGGTTATGGGAAGATAGTATGTGTGACATTTTGGTGGTTATCAATTTTATAGGTAGTTGGGGTTATGGATGGATTAAATTTTGCTCTTCTAACTTTGAATTTTCTGCCTAATTTCCTTTTTCCTGTCAACAGTTAGTAGTGACTGTTCTTTTCTTCCTTGCTACATTAATTGCAGAAAGTAGCTACTTTTATATTAAAACTGTTTAATTGTGTCAATTTGCTTGCTGTTGATCATTTTATATGGAAGAGGATTTCTAGGATGGTTTATGCAAGAAGATGTGTTCTGTGGTGAGTTTTATCGACTGATGTGGTAACTCGTAGTTACTAGACCTTCAGACATAGATGGGGGTGATTTTTACAGTTCTACTTACTCATACGATTAAGATGACTTTTACTTTATTGTCGGATGACTTTTAGGGTGCGTTCTCTATACCTTATCCATCTTGAACTTATTAGAACCTACTTGAACTTATCAGAATTTATTGAAGCTTAATATATGAATTTACCATAGTATATGAAAATATGTGTTCTTCAGATATGGATGATCATGAAGTTGCTTGTCTTGCTTTGTATAAACTGAAAATTACCTAGGAAATTGTGATTATGTTGTGTATTTGTTTCTCTGTTCAAATTGGGGTTTTTGACAGATATAGAAGTTTATGTTTTTCTCCAGGAGGATGACTGAGCTTGGATATCAGAGAAGTGCCAAAAAATGTAAGGAGAAATTTGAGAACATATACAAGTACCACAGGAGACTTAAAAATGGCTCATATGGTCAGACAAATAAAAAGACATATCGGTTTTTTGATCAGCTAGAAGCTCTAAGTCACCATCAGATCTCTTTCCAAACTTCTTCTTCTGAGCCGACAGATACTTTTATGAATGACAAGCCATTTGTTGTGTCTCCCATCTCAAGCCACCCCCAATGTGTACCTCAAATGGCCATGCCCACTTCAGTAAACTTCGATTCTTTCACCATTTCAACATCCACGGCTTCCACTTCAGGAAGTGAATCTGAGGGTGCTCGGACAAAAAAGAGAAAATGGGCAGATTTCTTTGATACACTAATGAAATCTGTGCTTCAGAAACAAGAGGCCTTGCAGAATAATTTCCTGGAAGCAATAGATAAATGTGAGCGTGATAGGCAAGCGAGGGAAGAGGCCTGGAAAATGCAAGAAATGGTTAGAATCAAGAGGGAACAGGAGCTCTTGACTCAAGAGAGGTCAATATCAGCAGCAAAGGATGCAGCCATACTTGCGTTCTTGCAGAAGATTTCTGAGCAAGGAAAGTGTCCTGGAATTTCTGGGCCAATGCTAGAAAATGTGAGTCAAGAGATGAGCATCATATGTCAAAAAGAAAAAGATAATGGTGAAAATTCCTCTTCACGGTGGCCAAAGGAAGAAGTTGAAGCGTTGGTAAAGATTAAAACTAATATGGAGTTGGAATTCCAAAGAGTCGGACCAAAGGGACCTATGTGGGAAGAAGTTTCGTTTGCAATGAAAAACTCTGGCTATGATCGGAATGCTAAAAGGTGCAAGGAGAAATGGGAGAACATAAACAAGTATTATAGGAGAGTGAAAGACAGCAACAAGCAAAGGCATGTTGATTCTAAAACTTGTCCGTACTTTCACCTCCTTGATCAACTGCATAATCTGAAGACTAAGAAGCTGGATAATAACAAATCAGAAAATTCTGCTAATAACTTAAGACCAGAAGAGCTCCTGCTACACATGATGAATAATCATCCAAGGCAGCAGCAGCAGCAGGAACAGGTAGTTTTACACCGAGAACAAGGTGAATCGATTATGCTAAATGGCAAGTCTAATCATAATGAACAGACTGGTAATGAAGACACAGAAGATCATTATCCAGTTCATAATTCTTTGCCTGTGAATGCTGTCGAATAAAGACATCTGGTTGGATTTGTGTAATTGAAAATCCAAGGAAGCATGTGGTTGTGTATAAGAATCACTTAGTACTGTTGTGTTTGTACAAGAAAGTGTGACGTCTTCGTTGGTGATCGTCATTTGGCGAGTATATAGATGTAATAGAGTATAGACTATAGAGTCCAGGAAAGCAATGTATAATCTTTGTGTAGCAAACTATACTTTTTACCTCAGCTGTACTAGTTTTGGGCAGTCTTAGTCTTTTTTTTTTTTTTGTAGGAAAGTCTTAAGAGTCTAAATTTGGTGATTATTGTAGTGTCTTGTTTGTTTGGAGCAATAAAAAGTGTGAAAAAAAGGTCCTTTCTCGTTCAGTACTCTTGCGCAACTGACTTCACTCTGGAGGAAGATATGTTCTTTGTTTGTATTCAATAAACTTAAAAGGCAACGTCATAAACCCCTTAATCAAATACTACCTCCGTTTCTTAATAAATATCTTCTTTTCGGGAGATGATCTGGGGCTTGTTTAGCGCAAACTTTTGAGGTAGCGAGTCAAAACACTAATTAAGAAAAATATGAATATTTGGTATTATTGTGATATTATTCTATTCATGATTGAATTTTTTTGGGCAATTAAAAGACATGATATACTACTATTACCAAAATCCAAAGTTTACAACCTAAACAATAAAGCTGCTATAGTTAGAGATGTGCACAGGTCCAAAATCGGACCAGACCAAACCACGACTGTAATTGACCTAGATTGAAATCTGGAACTTTTAAGGAGCGGAATTCTGTTATGGTTTTGGTTTGGACTTGAATTTTGAAATAATTATCTATTTTACACAATTACAAAACCCTTCCAATTAATTTTTTTTCCTTCAAATTTTTAATAAAATTAGAAAATACTCGTATTCTAATAATTGCCTTTTTTATTCCTTATATTTACGAATTTGCCATTGTGAAAATCTATACAAATATATTAACAGGCGTGCGAAAGAAAGCCTATGTGTCACGTGACACTCTCCTCAAATTGTAAGTGTAAGGTTTCAAACATGTGATCTTTGAAATGAAAAATAAGAGCTTACCCATCAATACACTATGACTTTGTTGGTTAATGTTTATAATAAAATATGATGAAGTCTTGTAATAATTATAATTAACTAAAAAGATTTAACTTACAAGAGAATATTAATGTCATATTCTTTTATCACAATTTCTTTTAAGGTATTGTTTTCAAACTCAAGCCTTTTTTTTTTCTTATCACGTTGTGACGTGAAATTTTCAATTTTTCAATGGACAAAAAATATGAAAAGTAGCAAAATAAATTATAAAATTTTAAAATAATAAATAAACTCTATTATATAAGGGAAGGGGGGAGCAACTGTGTCCTCTTTTGAAACGCCTATTTTGCCCCCCTTCCCTTTCTAAATTACAAAAGGAATGTCAAATCACGTTATAAAAATCATGCAAATCACTCAAATAATCAGGAAACTTTATTAAAACTTTAAATTAACATACAAACTAAAACTAGCTAATAACCTAGAACGTCATACATAAAAAATATTTACAAAATTTACTTACAAATCACTATTCTCAAGAACCATTCACAATTAATGGTGGGTCATGATAAAAAATAGAGGTGTATTTGTAGTGAAATCAGAATTTAGAAGTTAGACAAGGAAAAAAATTATTTACTTTTTTATAGTGTTTCCTATATATAATGAAAATTTTACATATATTTTTGGACCTATTTTTTTCTATTATATAATAGCGATTAATTATCAAGGTAAAAAAGTTTATGTAAAATATCATTCAAGAATTAAAGTACAACATATCTCTATTATATAAGGGAAGGGGGAAGCTATGGTGTCCCCGAATAAAGAGACTATGTTACCCCCTTTTAAATTACAAATTCACTTACAAATCAAAGGGGTTTCAAACGAAAATATCAAAAATATAATTATAACAATCACTCATAAGTCAACTAAAATCATAAAATTGCATAATTTACTTATGCAAATCACTAAAATGAGAAAACTTTACAAAAGCTTAAAATTCACTTACAAACTACAACCTATGAAAAAATTGACTTGAAATCAAAGTTTTCACTTTCTTTACAATTTATGAAGTACTGTACTTAATTCAAAAATCAACTAAAAATTATAATATTAGAAATCATAAATAAATTCAATAAAATTTCTATTTTGTTCATAGAATTTAACTTTGAAAAGTAAAAAAAAAAAAATAAAAAGAATGGTGAGAGACTTAAGTGACAGAAACTAAACCAATCAAATTTTGCAACTAAAATAATTATACTTCGTATATCTAATGTTCGAATTTTGACTCTTATGCCGAATAAAATCGAGTTTATGTTTCGAAAAAAAAATTCAAACACGCATCACGTACAAAAAAATTCTAGTATTGTTTATTGAAACTTACTCGAGGCATCGTCCGAAAAAAAAAAAAAAAAAAAAAAAGTAGTTCATTTCTATTACTTGGAGAGAGTTTCTCTTTCTCCCAATAATTTGGCTGCGCACCTGAGAAAAGCCCTTGAAAAACCCTTCTCATTTCCTAATTCCAACAACCGAAACAAAAAAAATGAGTTCCCCAAGTAACGACCCAGAAACTGAAGAACATGGTGACGTATTTCTTGATGAATCTGATATCATTCATGAAATTCCTAGTGATGAAGAAGGTATTCAATTTTACATTAAAGTTTTTATTTTTCCTTCAATTTCTTTTTTTTTTTTTTGAGGTGGGCTGACTATATTCTGGATTTTTTTTGCATTTAGAGCTTCCTGAAGCTGATGATGAGCAGGGTTCTGATGATGAAGATATTGGTATGAATAATTTTATGTTAAGAAAATGAAAAAGGAAAGCCTTTTTTTTTATAAAATTGTGTTTTTTTGTTTGTTTAATGTTAAATGTTTTGGTGTCAATTGGGTTTTTGCAGAGGAAGCTGATGATTCTATGCATATATTTACTGGCCATTCTGGTGAGATTTTATCTTTATTTTGTTGGTTATGAATTGTTAATAATTTGCTGCTTTGTAGTAGTATATTCAACTTAAGCATAGCTGATTCACTTACTGATTTTGACAAATTTGATTGCAATTATTACTTCAACGGCCCGTTTGGTAAGAGGTCATAAATGGTGGGAATGGTGATGCATTATAGTGTAAATTTGTACTAAAATCCATTGTGATTACCTATCGTAATGCTACTTCATCCCAAGTTATCTTTTTTCTTCCTAAAATTTCATTATTATCCATTACTACTTGGGAAGGTGGTATTGGGTGGTAATGAAAATTTATAGAGGGAAATCCATGTTTTGTGATAAAGTTTCATTCTCATGGTCATTGAGATGAGAACTTCTTTTACAAATTTACACTAAATTTTATTACCATTACCACTATTTATGACCACTAACCAAACAGCCCGCAATTGTAAATTTTATGGGATATTGTAGCGAAGTTATGAGCTTTGGTTGCTAGGTGCTTATCAATAAGAGTTAAGTTTGTGTTAGAATAATGTATGATTAGGAATGAACAAGAGATTGGATATCTGTCTTTTAGGGACATGATCACGTGTTCACGACATTTTTGTGATAGTTTTATATGGCTTCTCTTGGGAGAACGATAAGAGTTAAATGATACAACTATTGGGAATTGGGATACAAAGAAGAGCAATCTCAAGAACACAGGGCTGGATTGTTGTTAAAAAGAAGAAGCAAGAGAGATGTGATAGTTACACTTTTCCACATCATTCACAAACTAATAATGCTATATCTACACTACCCCTTCCCGTTAGGCCAGTTCATGTCAAGTTGTTGATTTCTAAGCTTAATCGTGAATTACTTTGTTGATGATTTAGATAACCTGAACTCCTTTTGGTGTATGCAATCAAAGCCTTGGATGTCCCCTTTTAGAATCAGGAAATGTCGAGTGCATCAGGTGCAAAAATATGCAGTGGTTGAATTTCTATATTGCTTTCTTCTATTGATTTCAAGGACTTGAAACTTTACTCCGTTTATTGGTTTGAATGTTTTCTTTTCCCTAAGCTTTTCACCAGATTAAAACTGGAGATATTGGGGAGGGTGCCAAGCTGAATTAAAGTTCAATACAACATTAATTGTTTTGTTTCCTTATTGTGGATGAGTTGCTTTTCAAGAATAAACCATGATTAGGCTTGGAAAAACAAACATAAGAGAGTCAAAGAAGTTGCGAAATTGTGGCCTCCATAACAGCCTAGGCGTACACATGAAAGTCAGATGGTGTAGACTGCTGATCTGCGTATACTTGAAGTCTTGAACAATAACTTGTGCACGACGAACTGTTACTTACCATGGTCTTAATACTTCCTTCTCTTCTGCATAGATGAGCTTTACACGGTTGCCTGCAGCCCAACAGACCCAACGTTAGTTGCAACAGGGGGTGGTGATGACAAGGGATATATGTGGAGAATTGGTCGAGGAGATTGGGCTTTTGAGCTCCAAGGTAACCTTATTAGTTGATGAAATCTTCATATACTTTTTTTAAAAAAATTCAAGAGCTTATCATGGTTGTATGTTCGCTGTGAAATTGTACTTTGCTCAGGTCATAAAGATTCTGTATCCAGCGTCTCTTTTAGTGCTGATGGACAGCTCCTTGCATCTGGAGGCTTTGAGGGAATTATCCATGTCTGGGATGTATCTGCAGAAAAATTGAAGTGCACACTTGATGGACCAGGAGCTGGAATTGAGGTATTAGTGTTAAGGATACATGAGATTACATATACTCGGCTCATATACAATATTGATGATGAAATGTGATTGTTCAGTGGGTCAAGTGGCATCCTAGGGGACATCTTATCTTAGCAGGGTCAGAGGACTTTGGTGTTTGGATGTGGAATGCAGACAAGGGAGTCTACCTTAACATGTTTAGTGGTCATGGTGATGTGGTGACTTGTGGTGATTTTACGCCTGATGGTAATCTGATCCATCCATTCAAGGTCTTTTTTAGTGTACTATTTTAAAATAAATAGTTGTGTTCATACTTTGTTAATTTGTGCTCTCAAGGCAAAACAATATGCACGGGCTCAGATGATGCAACATTGAGGATATGGAATCCAAAAAGTGGTGAGAACATTCATGAGATTAGAGGTATGTCATGGTTGTTTTACTATTACTCTTCTAAAATACAGACTCTGCTTTTCTCCACATAATAAACTGATTTTAGTGTACTCTTTTCTCCACATGAAACATTCATGGATTGAAAATTACATATTTTCTCCACATAATAAACTGATTTTATAATTTGGTTTTGTTAGTTTTTTCTATTTTTTATTGTCAAGATTTATAAAGCTTTATAGTTTGACGCATGTGCAAAATTTGAAATGGCTTGTATGCTGTATGGAGTTGATAGAAAATTTGATATGCTCAATTTCTGCATGAAAGCAATATACATTTACTGATTTGTCTTTGTGACCTTAAGGCTGTTATGAGTGTGGTTATGTGTTTTCTTTTGCACCCTCGATGACATGCTCCAATGATGAGATTCCAAAGTTTGTTGGTGACATGTGAAGCCCTTTCAGCCTTTCTTTTCAACTGACTGTCACTGAAGTCTGAACTGAATTGATTTTGGCTGATAAAGTTGATTTTTCATGGATAAAAACTTATTTGTGTTGATTAAACCTGATTTTTACTGATCAAAATTGTTTTTCGCTGTTTGAAACTGGTTTTTGATGATCAGTCTTATTTTTACTGAAACTGATTTGCTAGTTGCCTGATATTTTAGTGTGGAAATTTTTTTCTTGATCTGTTTCAGAAAGCTTATAATGGCTTGTTATCTGTCAGTAGATATGAGTGCCATACTCAGCTAAAATTGTTTGTGCTGTTTGAAACTGGTTTTTAGTGATCAGTCTGATTTTTACTGAAACTGATTATGGTAGTTGCCTACTTGCCTGATAGTTAAATGTGGAAAGTTTTCTTGATCTGTTTCACAAAGCTTATAATGGTTTGTTATCTGTCAGTAGATATGACTATATTAGTGCCATACTCAGCTAATATGTCATGCAAATGAGCAATCTTATGGGCCACTGGCTATGTTGTTAAATGAATATAATGCCATGTGATGCACTGTTAGCTGATCACTTCAGAATCATCATATAAATTTGAGTTTTAACGTGTCTTCAACTAGATGATAAGGACGGATTAGAAAGAAGCATCGGTTGTCTCCTTATCTTGATACAAGTTTTACTCGTATTTGGTCTTTCTCAATGATGGAAAAGGTGGAAGGAAAGGAAGTTGGTGGAGAGACATCCAACCATTGAAATAGCCGAAGTTGTGAAAAGTAATTTGCAAAAAATATTCCAATGATCAATATCACTTCCCTTATGCCTTTTAAAATTCTGTACCAGTTTGAGCTTCTCTGTATTCCTTCTATTGTGCTATCTGTTGATGTACTAAATTTTTTTTCTTTGTGCAATTTTGGGTGTCTGAAATACTAAATTGCACTTTTCCAAATTTCTGGAGCCAAGGAAGATGTTTGACATTGATAATGCAGCCAATCCGTTAATATCAGTAGTTTTCTAAGTGATTCATAGTCTTTCAAAACAACTGATTGATGCTTGTAAGATAAAAAAATTGTCATTAAAAATATCACTGGCTCTCCCCCCCCCCCCCGGATTAGGAATGTATGTATGATTTAGTCGGGCTTTGATTATTTCCTCATGATACGTATCCTTTGAAACTTGAGATATCTCTTGGGATGTTCAGTGATGGCCTTCTCTTGATCTAGGCCACTTTTATCATTCTGATGGATTAACATGCATGGCGATAAGCCCTGACTCGGCTGTAGTCTTGACTGGGTCAAAGGATCATAATGTTCACATGGTCAATATTTCGTCAGGAAAGGTTAGATTTGCATCTTCTTTAATTAAGCATTCCTGTCTTTTGGTCCTCTAAATTCATATTATTTCTCTCCCCTTTTCCCACAAAACTTCCCTAGTTTTTCCATTAACATACCATGCTGTGTGGTTTGCTTTGGCGCTGAAACCGGTTTGGTCTCTAGGTGCTGGGTTTGTTTTCTGATATTTTTGATTTGCACCACCCAACTACCTTTCTTTCTTAACCTTATTGCCACCTGTAAACTGTGCAATGTTACTATTTCATATATACTGTCCTATAAACCTTTTGTGGCATTTGAGAGGCTTGTTCAAAATAAATTAGAGGATCTCTCTCTCTAATCTACTCTATTTGTAAAGGATCTAATTACTTTTTCCTCCTCCTAACTGAAGAACTTCCTTCCTCTTCAAGCTAATTCTTCTAACTAATTTATGTAATGACTACACTGCCCTTGAGTCCAGTTTATTGCAGTGTCTTAATTTTCTAATGTGAAAATCATGTTGCTTATGCTCTTTTGGGGGTCAGGAGCTTATAAAGATGCTGCTTGTGCAGGTGATCGGCACTTTGTCTGCTCATAAGGATTCAGTAGAATGTGTGGAGTTTTCACCAAGGTTTGTGAATCTTTTCTTCTTCTTCTTTTTTTTTGAAAAAAGTCGTTATTGTTATGTTGTGTTCTTGTTTGAAGCCAATTAAGTGTTCGAACTCATAAGGCATATTTTTAGTGAATTTTCGCCCTTGTGTCAAAAATATAGTGGTTGCTCTTTGGTATGGTTTACATGCCTACAAGACTGGTCGTGATTATTGGAAGTGTTATGATTCATAAAAAATTGAAGGCTACTTCATGCTGCTATGTGGGAAACTAGTTCACGATTTTAAGTACTGAATGTGTTCTTTAATTCATTTCTGCTACACTCTTGCTCCTTTTGTTTTGGCCATTTGAACATCAAACTGCTATATTTCACTAATGCTGCAACAGTGGGCAGTGGGCTGCAACCGGAAGTTTGGATCAGAAACTCATCTTGTGGGATCTTCAGCATTCAGAACCTCGCAGTACATTTCTCCACGAGGTTTGCTTATTTCTTTTGAAAGGATATTTTTGTAGTGAAGAATAATATTTGATCTTTAACGGAAAGTTATACTTTTACAATTTTATTACTTGGGCGAAGCTCCCATATCAACAACCTTTTATCCCATGAGCAGTCTTGGATAACTTTGCATCTTTTTTCAAATTAAAGGCTTTCACGATCTGTCTTGCAACTGTTTGGATTGAAGAATCCGTGAAATAAACTAACCTTGTGTCCTTGTATAATCAGCTGAACTCTCCAAATGCCTTGAATCAGGCAATAAAGAAAATTCATTATTCAAACGAGAGAATCTTCAAGAGAATTCTTGTATGAAATATGAATGAAATCTATTGGAAGAGATTAGTTGAGGAAATCTTTATGAGAACGGTCGTCAATTACCACTATATCGATAGGTCACTTTGCGATTTTTAAGTTGCAATATTTTCAAATAACATGTTGAATTACTACATCTTCAAACAATTACATCTGTTATCGCTACCTCTTGCCAAATTTCGGAGAAATCTTTTCCCCAAATTGATGTCTTTATGTGATTATGTAATTTTTAAGTTATCTGGTGATTTTGTCCCCAAATATTTGTTTTGGCCCAAAAGAAAACAATCCATTGAAATCCTGCAAATGGTAGCAACAATATATGTAAACTGTTTAATTGGTGGTAAGTTATATCTTTCTTTTTCTTTGAAAAGGGTTTAAATCACAAAGAACCTATTTAAAGATATTACTCAGGGAGAAATAACTTTTACTTCTATAATAGACCAAAGGGAGAGACTAGGTTTGTTAATATTTTTTTTTTGAGAGAAAGGTTCTTTAATATTTTGGGTTACCATTCCTGTTTGATAATGGAGCCTTGTACTCTTAGGGGTTGTTTGGTTCAAGCTGCGGAACGAAAAGGGAATGTGCACAAATAGAGGAGGGGAATGTTAACAAAGATGGTTAACTTTATTGAGTGTTTGGTTCCAGCCAAGGAATGGAAATGGATGGTAACATTACCACCAAGTTATGGATTTTGTTGAATGAGGGGGAGGGAAAGGTAAAAAAATTGGAGGAATCCATTACCATCGAGTAATGGTCTTGGAATAATGGATTGATTAGGGGTTCAACCAAACAAGAAAAAGCGAATCGGTAATTAATACCGTTTCTTGGACCCCAAAAATAGTGAACCAAACATGCTCTTAGTTGGTTTTGCCATTCAGTTGTCTTGTAGATCTGTAACTATGTTTTTGTTTTTATCCGAGTGCAGGATGGGGTGTCATGCTTGACATGGATCGGGACATCAAGGTATATAGCTACGGGATGTGTTGATGGTAAAGTGCGAATATGGGATAGTCTTTCCGGAGCAGAGACAGCTGTTCGGACCTTCAGTGGGCACACTGATGCTGTTCAATCTTTGAGTGTTTCCGCAGACTGTAATTTCCTTGTTTCTGCAGCTCTTGATGGGACAGCTCGTGTTTTCGAGATAGATGAACTAAAGTGAACTTCATAAATTTAGAAGGTATGCTTCTTTTTCACCATTCTGGGCAAAACCTTTAGCTACAGAAGCAAGTATGAATTGGTGAAATCAGAAGCAGGAATGTTGGGAACTTAAGAGAACCATATTGGGAAGGAAAGAAGGGAGAGAAGTAATCCTTTTTCTGGAACTTTTTCTTTTTTCATTCTTCTTGGAGTGAGTAGTTTTGAGGAATATGATTATATGATCTGCATGTTTGGACAGTACACTACTACACTGTACACATCATTCAATATGTATAATCTATAGCTAGCTACAATTGAATTTTTGGGGATTTTTTGTTATATTTTGCAAGTTTTCCTGGATGAATTAGACATGGGCATAATTTTGTTGTGCAAGACTCTTTTTTTAATCAAAATCTGTGGAAATTGAAGTAGAACTCTTTTAATACTTCCTCCGTTTCATAATACTAGCTACACTTTCTATTGTGGGAAGTTTCACATTACTCGCTACACTTCCTTTTTGGGCAATAAACTCTTTCTATCTCTCTTCTCTCACATGGTTTCCATTTCTTTTTACTCTCTAACTTTCTCTTCTCCAAAAATTGCCTAGGAGTTCGTGAATTGAGAAGTATAGCGAGTAATATGAAACGGAGGAAGTAGTTGAGATTCAGAAAAAACTATGGATGAACCGTGACAATGTGACATGCACATATTATATGTTAAGAGTTTATTCTTCTCACCTTCTAAAAAAAGTTTTAAGGAGCTGATTACATCCAATTAATTGTAATAAGGTAAAATGAAGATTAATTACGTCTAATAAATTCATTTTAGACTTTGATAGTTCATCTAGTATCCACTTTCTAGTATCCAATTGTCAGCCAATAACTAATAGTTTATTATTAATTTTTTTAGTGGTAAAAAGGGTGACAGATAAGGGAATCTCTACTTAAAACGGCAAATACTAAACTTGGTAAGATTTGAATCTGAAACTTCAAGCATTTAAGGTAAGAATTTTGTCAAGGGACGAAGTACTACTTGGTAGCTAATGACTTAGTGATTAGATCCTACATTAGTATTATCTGTCAACAATGGTAACACTAATGCTACAAAGCATGATTTTTTAGGTGTTTAAACTGTTTATATTGGAGGTGTCCGTTATAATTAAACGATGTGACATAATTCTAATCCCACCCATCTATATAATTCTAAAATCATTATGGTCTTCAAATTACTAAATTTTACATATCTAGGGATTATCATACAAAATCAGTACTCTAGGAGTTATTTGTGTTGTGTGGCAATAATTTTGGTTCATCCTAACTCATAAGTCACAAGTAACAGTTACATTGAGAGTAGAAAATGTTATTGTAATGTGTACGTTCACACAATCACTTTGCAGGGGTGAAACACGTGAAAGTAGCATAAACGTACTTGACAATACATTATTGATAAAGTACATAAATTTACTTAATTTCAAACTTTTTATATGGCGTTACACTTTTGATTCTAAATTAAATACTCCATGAAAAACCATCAATTCATTATTCAGTAACAAGTTACTGAAGCTTTAGATTTCTCTCTCTCTCTAAAAAACAAAGTTCCTTTAAGTAGAATTCATCGTATCAGATTTTTTTTTATCATGACGAATAAGGTTATGATCTTTATGTGCTCTATTTTCATATTGTTGGTCATTTTTCCTACAGGTATTTTCACTGTCTCCCTAAACTTAAACTTACTAAGTTTCTATTGGTTGATCCAAACATCGATAATGAATTAATACTTTTTCCGTTCTATAGTAAGTGCAGCATACTCTATTGACATATTTCTTAAGAAATTCATGTGTAGAGGAGAGATATAAAAGGAAGATATTACCTAATAAAGAAACGTTGCATTTAATATGAAACTTCTAGACTCTAGTTAAAGGAAATACTGTAATTGAAAAAGTAACGAAGGAAGTAAATTGCACTAAGCAAAAGACACTTATTTATATATGCATCGAGACAAATCCATAAACTTTTTATGTATAATGATATGTTTGCAACTTTGCATTAATGGAGATGTAAAGTTAAAATATGATATGTAAACAATGTCAAATTAAAACAAAGTTGCAATTAATTAGAATAAAAAACTTCCATGAACTTGTTTTAGTTGATTGTTTTGGTATTAACTCAATAATAATGTGCATATGTAGGAAGCATAGGAGAGGCAGGAATATGCAAGGATAAGTATGAGCTATACATGGAGCCATGGTGCATGAAGAACGAATGCCAGAAATTATGCGAGACTAAGAAGTT
Source organism: Beta vulgaris subsp. vulgaris (assembly GCF_026745355.1). Lineage (NCBI taxonomy): Eukaryota > Viridiplantae > Streptophyta > Magnoliopsida > Caryophyllales > Amaranthaceae > Beta > Beta vulgaris. Next base: position 8,486,881 of record NC_079207.1, read on the forward strand.
CTATAGATTATTGGCTTCAAGATGTATTGAAGATTATTGTGAATGCACTCATTTTTGTAGGCATGGCTCTTAAATATTTTCTCATCCTATACCATAAGACTAAGAGCATATTATAAAAGTACGGAAAATTTGTCAAAATAAAAAAGGTTCAATTTGCGGAAAAAAACTTATAAAGCATCTTTTGCAAAAAGAAACCACAAACTTAATTTTTCTTGCAAGAAGAAACCTATTCCCATTTTCTGGTGTGTTTTTTCTCAATTCCCAATTCCGGCGCTGATCCTTTGATTTTCTTTTTTAACCCCTTATTTCCATTAACTACGGCACCACTCTTATGCATCTCAAAAACCATACCAGAAAATAGGAATAGGTTTCATTTTGCAAGAAAATTTAAGTTTGTGGTTTTTTTCGCAAAGAATGCTTTAAAAAGTTTTTTCGCACAAAATTGAACATTTAAAGGTTTTTTTTTTTTGACAAATTTCCTAAAGGTATATCTTGGGGTTGTTCTTTTTGTGTACTTAAGAAACCTATGTGTACTATTGGTTTATGATGTTTAAAATATATTTACTGTGTTTCGTTAATTATTTTGGTTTTTATTATATCTGCTGTATTTTCTTGACAATATATGAAAGTTTCAAAATAGTTGTAGATCTAAGTTTTTGAAGTTGCAATTTGCCTTTTGAGGCTTAGATCCAATATTGATCAACATGCAATTAGAGCCAAGTCCGCCCACGTAAAACAAATTAGACGAGATGAACGGTGTTTAAAGGAAAGATTATAATTACTGATTAGTTTTAATCAACATATTAATTCGTATACAAACTTTTCATTTTGGGTGTGTTTGTTTGAACAGATAGATTATAATTTGGTTGGTTGGAGGGAAAATACGAAAAATAAGTGAGAGTAGAGAGAAGATATAGCTAATCATTAGTAGAATAATGAAGAATGAGTGAAATCTTCACGTCATGGTTGAAGAGAGTTTTCTTGTCAAGTGAAATGAATGGAGTCTTTGATAATGACGGAAAATGCAGTTTCACTTGTCTCACGAGAGAACAATATCTTTTCCTATTAAAACCCATATTTTCCATCTCAAATCCGATCAAATCCAAACAAAAAAAGTATGAAAACAGCATTATGTGAAAACACTTTCATCCCTTCATAGTTCATACACATACCCTTCATACACATACACATACACATACACATACACATACACATACACATACACATACACATAGAAATGTAGGATTATTACTTATTTACTTACCAATTTTATTAATGTTAAATTGTGACAGATTATGAATAAGCTGAGAAAAGTAAATGAAGGGAATATTGTGAAGAAGTCATTTTGTAATCATCTAGTCTGAAAGAGACTTGTGGGCCAGAGAGTTGGGCCTATCCTTTGGTCTTATATATTATGGGCCCTTGATCATATAATATGTCTGAACGATGTCTATCTGGGGCCCATCATGTTTTTATATCCCCTTATGATGGAATAGAAGGAAGTCCACATTTTTCTGTTGTACTATTCTTCCAGTGAAAATAACAGCGACCTATTGGCTAAATAGCTACAACTTTTTGTCCTCGGTTATTTTGGTTTTTCTCCTCCTTATTGATCCTTATCATTATACTCACCTTTGGAGGATATAACTAGTGTGTTAGCCCGAGCGTTGTCCGAGGTATTACCTTTTTTTTTTTCACAATTAATCTGTGTTTTTTCCACTCTTATAAAAATTAATTTAAAAAAATCTAACATTTAATACCGTATGTTTGTAATATATAACATTATGTGGAATTGTGAATTTATGAAGCACTAAAAAAAGTTGGTTGAGATAATAAGGACAAACTTCTATTTGCAAGAGGAATAATGGCAAATAGAGTAGTAATTATTTTGTAAGATGACGTAACGATCTACATAGCACATATATGATGTGGCGAAGCTACGTGGCGCATATATAGTGAATAGTGCACGTGGCATCTTTAATTTGGTAGAAAAACCTTTTAATATAGTATAAATGAATTCTTCACGCAGCACAAATGACACCTTATAAGGCTAAAGGCTAAAACACTTTATAAGAATCAGAAATTATTAGAATAGACGGTCTAATCTTAACATAAAATTAGACAAACCTAATCCTATATCATTCGAACAAGTCTATTCATCTCACTTTGACCCAAAATTATCCCTAGACATTTCTTGTCAACTTAGTCATCTCTTCTCTTTTCCTTCCTTGATTTCCTTTTGAATCTCGAACTACAATAACGAATAATTTTATAAATTAACCCGACAGTCTTACTACGTACATGGATTGAACGAGTCACTACAGAGATTATACTGGTCACTAAATAGATTAAACTAGTCATTATATTCACAAAGATGATTTGTTCTCTTCTTACACAAGTTATTAAAAAAGACGGTCTAATTTTATGTTAAAATTAGACTAACTTAAGTTTATCACTTTATTCAAAAAGCCCATCACTTTATTCAAAAAGCCCATTAATACTTATCTTCTTTCTATTGAGCTTAATATGTTGCCTAATTTTAAATTAAAATTAGACGGTCTCTTATAAGACCACAGCTCGTCTTGCAAGAGACCGCCTAATTATAACATGTTATAATTAGGCAGGCCCAAGTCCAAACAATATGAGCTAATCAGCCCATATTGCAAATTAAAAAAAACAAAAAAGAAACTCTCCTCTGTCTCTTACGCGTTCTCTCTCCTCTCTTCACTTTTCATTCTCTTCGATGGTAGAATTTTCCCGCCAAGGGAAATCCTCCATAGCAGCTCCATCATCACCTTCTCCGATTACAAGGATGCCGAATTTCACAGAGATAAGCTCCGAAATTTGACGGTTGCACCGAACGGACGTTCAAGCACATTTTCACTCGATTTTTGAAGAATTTCAATCCCAAAAACTGTAAAGGTAAGTAAACTACTTGTTTCATGCATTTTCGAGCTGATTTATTGTCAAATTTTGAGTTCTTAGCTCGTTCCTTCATCAAGTTACATGCATATGTTAAATTTGCTCAAGTTAGGGTTTTGGAGATGCTAATTCGAAGCTAAGTTTCAACTAATTGTACAATATTATTTTGAGTATCGCTTTTATATTCGACGAGATTGTTAGAATCAAATTGAATTGATGGAAGATATAATTTTAATTCGATTATCGTAGTTTTTTTTTGTTGAGCTGTTTATTTCTGTTAGTTTGATATCTTCTGATCAAATTCATCGAAGCGTTTTTTTTTTCAAGTTTTGGATATCTCCTTTATTTCTGCTGTTGTTGTTTAATTGATGTGGCATTGGAATTATTTAGTTGATAGCTAGTTGAATTTGACTCATAATTGAGTTATTAGTCTTGCAGCCTTTTGTTTAATAAGTATTTGTTATAATTATTAAGCAAAAAGTAGGAGCATCTATTGATGTGATGATATTGTTTTACAGTTGCGACCCTAATCGAAGGATCTGATAGTAGAATTGGTGATAAATGTTAATTGCTTGAGTAATTTTATACTTTATTTTGACCTGAAAGTGAGTTCCTATATGACTAGGTGGTTGGTTGAAAATTATAGAATTTATGCTCACATGATGGATTGTGTACTGTAACAAGATAGAGTCCTCCTGGGGGGTGGGTGAAGGTTAATTTTGATGCTCACTGTGTGGTAGGTAGATATGATGCTTTTGGGGTGGTGATCACTTCTTCCGTTTCACAAAAAAAAAAAGATACATTAGTAGCTACTGTAACTTGATTGGTGACCACTTTAAGTCATTTTGGAATCACTTTAAGTCATTTAACCTAAACTTGATTGGTGATCACTTTTGGCAGCAAGTTTTTGTCTATTTGTCATCACTTTAATTAATTTAGTATCCACTATAACTTGATTGTTGATTAGTTTCTTATTATCATTTTTGAGACTCCTTTATAATATATGAACACTAACAAGACTACAAATGAAACTTACAAGCATTAAGTATCCACTTTAACTTATTTAGTAACCAGTGTAGGTTTATTTGTGACCACTTTAACTCAATTCTCCATTCGTCAGTGAGAAGTTTCAAATTCAAATATCTTACTGCTTTCCTAATTCTTCTATAAGGCTAAACAAGTTCTCATTGCAACATACAACTCTCCTAATGAATTGTCATTTGGGTTCTTGTTATTTGAAAGATGCTTAATTTTTTGGCAATTTATTTCATCAAGTAACTAGTTTGCTTCCTTATGTGACCAGTTTAAGTTCTTTGGTAGCCACTTTATTTTTTTTGTAAGCGTTTTGAATCTTTTGGTTTTCACTTTAAATGAATTTGTTGTATAATTTGATTTCACTTATTTTTTGTTATTTGACTTTTATTTTTTGGATAACCCTTTGATCAAGCTCAATTGAAGTTGGGGCGTGACCTAGATGTTTGCTACAACATGCACACAAGAAGGTTGAAGGAAATTGATAAGATCGAGAAGCTCCTACAAACAACTAAGAAATCAGTTGCAGACATGCCCTCATTTGACTTGGGTATACCTGGGCTCCACGGCATACCACAGCCACACAAACAACAACCTTAAATTCCCACCAAGCAAGCAGATGAAGCTAATCAAACGTTTTGCAGGAGATCAAAAAGACACCAACACATACACAACACAACCACCGTAGTTCTGCAAAAGCTACAAAAACCATCTCCCTCGAAGCAAAACTCTCATGTGAAGCAGGAATCCGGACCAACAACTAGATCCTCTCCAAGAAGTAGTTTGAACAAAAATTGATTTGCTTACTAATAGTGATGATTAGTTAGTTTTGAACAAAAGTAGAAATTTATGTAATTAGTAGAAGTACAAACAAAACAATTACCACTGGTTTGTTATTTTGCAAAATTATGCTAGAGTGGTACTCAACTTTAGGTTCTAATTACAAGTTATGTTGATCAATAAGTTTTATGTTCTTAAGTACCTATTATATGTCAATTAGAGACCACCATGATATGCCAATTAGTCACTATTCCATGATGACTTTAGATTTTTTTAAATTAGAGACTACTTTAATCCATTTGATGCTTGGGAAATCAATCACCTATTCATTTGCTGATTACTTTGATTTAGACTCATATTGAATCTCACTACTGACAAAATTAACAAAATACCGAATCTATTTCAATAAGTGACTATTTAAATTCATTTGGTACCTAATTTAAGCTAATTGGTGCCCACTTTAATCTATTTACTGGATATTTAAGAAATCGAATGACAAAATATATAATAATAACTGAGAAACTTCAAATGTGAAATGGAAAGAACCAACTGTATTTATTACCATAATCACTAACAAAATGTCACTCCAATTACATGTGTGGATTTCTAAATGTTTAAAAAATAATAAATGACCAACAATAACCATTTGTCACCAACATAAATCATTATGTGACCACTATAATAATTCAAGAAGCTACAACAATCTAGCATTCTTTAACTCCGTTTCATGCTCAGGTTATGGAGAATCATAAAACTTTTGACGTTGTCTAGGTGGTGACAAATCATCACGCCCTGGTGAAGGAGTGTCGTTACGTTGGTGATACTGTCGTGGTGGTGACTACAAAAAAAAAAAATAGATTCAGAAAAAAAAAAAAACAATGCAATGCAGTACAATGGAACAGAGCAACTCAAAATCAGATGAAAAATTCGAAAACATAGATGAAAAACAGAGGATTTAACAAAACATAATTGAAATTACCTTAGGACTATTGATTGCAAGTAATCAAGTTTCACCTTCTCATATCTCATCAACAAACAACTAAAAATCAGAGATGGAAAATCACAAGCAAGTTGATGATGATACGAAATCAGCAATATAATCACCACTCCACAAAATCACTCCAACAAATTTAATCCAAGATATTTTTAAGCGTGGAGTATAAGAATCAACAAAACCACTCCAAAAGATTCTCAAAAATTAACCAAATCATCATTACAAATACAACGTTATGGACAAAATGCAGGATCAAAATCATACAAATTTCAACTACTTAAATGATCACAATTCCATAAAATCACCACGAATGAAAGAATTCAACTCGCAAATGTTCATCTAAAAGAAAAATGAAATTAACAACAAATGTTACTAAAATTGCGTCATTAGGAAGTAACTGAAACTCGAAATTCAATTCAAACATTTAAAACCACTCCACAAGAGTCTGTATAATCAACTAAATCATAATCTCATATTCAACTTATTCGACGAAATGCAGGATCAAACTCACAAATAAAAAAGAGAAAAAGAAGAGAGAGAAATTATCTGCAAAAAAGATGAAAATCACATTTAAGAAACAAACAGATCTAAAAATGAAATGGAAGAAACAAGATCGAAATTAACAAAAACCAAACCTCGAATTTCATCTGAATGTCGAACACACCTTCATCATCCTTCTAATTTTGTATCCAGAAACCCTAATTGAACAAATACCAAAAATCCTTTCAAATTTTCGAGTAGAGAGAAACTGAGAATGAGGTAAAATAGGAGGAGAAACTGAGAAAGGAGTGAGAAAGACGTGAGATGAGCAGAGAGAAAGAGGTTGGGATTCGTAGCTGTGTTGAAAAAGATTGGGCTTCTTTATTAGAATTGGGCCTGATTGGTCTAACTTTGATATTAAAGTTAGGCAGTCTTTGTAGATAATTTGTGTAATATTAGGCTTGAGCCGCTGCTTAATTTTAAATTATAAGTAGGTGGTCTCTTACAAGATTTCAACGAGATTGTCAAGTAATGATGTGATTGTATGAAAGATTCACATAACAAAATTTCATAAATAGAATATACAAAAACCATATAAGTAAATAATGGGCCGGGTCGCGCCTAAAAAATTGTCCATTGATCGAACGGGGCCAATATTAGGGCCAAATTTTTGTGCTCAAATCCTGCTAGTTCAGACCAAAATCGGGCCGGGCCAAAAAAAAATAGATCAAAAAGTCATTTTTGACTTGCCCAAAAACAAAAAAAAATTAGAACGGACCCGACCGCGGGCCAAAAAATTCTATCCAAACTCGTCCAAAATTCGAACCGAATCGGGCTGAAATTGATCAGCTCTAATAAGTCCTGAATCCATCGCTACACCGGCAACACATATCACACTATAACACATGTGGTATAGTTGCCACCTTGGATGCCTACAAAGCCAATTAATTAAGTGTGACTTAATATAGGGTCCACAAACAATGTGGTAATTCCAAGTTTATTACCGTTAGATATTACACTACCCTCCTTTCAAAAAAACACAAGAAGACATTATCTCCACATCTATCTATCTCTCTTCTATTAAGATTTGAGATGAGCACATCTCTCAGCTACAAATCTGATCACCTCTAAAATACACTAATAATGGGAGACTATGACTCCCATACTCAAACAGAGGTAAACACACAAACAATTATCCCAAAAGAAAGCGCAATTCAAAGCTTAAACACCATAATCCAACTTCACTTTGAAAAAACACTTGAGAAAAAACGAGCTGTAGACCTTCAAAAGAAGCAACTTTGGAAGCTATTTCAACTCTTCTTCCTCTTCCTTTCACTTATATTCGCTTCGCTTTCGATTAGCACCCGCCTTCAATGCCGCCATTGTTGGATCCCTATTGCTCTCCTTTCATTCTCTCACCTTATCTTCTATGTATCTGTTGCACAAACATTAAGGTGCATTAATGCACTTAAATATCAAAGAAGATGTCATAAACTTACTCTTGGACTTGCTACTCAGAAACTTAGAGACCTCAATAATGTTATCATTCATGATAATCATAATAATGCTCATGATGCTGCTTTTGTTAATGGGGAAGAATTTGAAATTCATTATCAAGAACCTCCTGAGAGTTATTTTGGTAAGTTTAAGAGAAATTGGGCTCTCTATTTTGGGTTTTTGATCTTACTTTATGCATTTATGGTTTCTTCTTCTGTTGTTCTTCTTTGTTTTTAGTTTTTTTGTATTTTTTTGTATTTTTGATTCAGATTATTTGTTTAGTTGGATAATTAGTGTAATATATACTTCACTGATTAATGAATATTTGTTTCTTTTCTCTGTATAAGTTCACACTTTATTAGTAAATTAGACTATGCTTTTTAGACTGAATTAATAGAAATACAGTTCTGTTCAATTAGTTCCTTCTGATAATTTTAATTCAATTCAGTTCAGTGTAGACAAACTACATTTATTTTAATAAAAGACGTGTTGAGCAACAGCTTTTGGATTAGATTTTAGGGTGCATTTGGTTCATATAGTGGTATGGGTTTAGAATCAGGAATGAAACTAAGGTGGTATAGGTTTGGAACTTGATACCTAATATAATGTGTTTGGTTTTATTTGGAAATGAGATTCTTTCTTCTATTTGATACCTAGAGGTATTGATATGAGCCAAACTCACATTTCTCCTTGGGTTTCTAAACCCCATACCTTATGGGTTTGAGGTATGGGTTTTAAATCTCTCAAATTATTAAACAAACACTAGGTATGAGTTTTCTCATTCTAAACCCATATCTCATACCAAAATCATATGAACCAAACACTCCTTTAGTGTTTTAAATGAATCTGACATAACGCGAATCTTCTCTTTGAAACAAACCAATTACTCTAACAGCTAGTTTTGTCGGACATGCCAAAAAAAAAAAGTGGTTAAAATACCAATAAGTGAATAATATGCGTGACAAAAAAAATAGATGAAACATGTTATAAAAATAAAATAAAAAAGCAATAATGTGTAGATTAAAAAGAAACAGACGATCGATCGTAAGGAGGAGAGAGAATGTGTACAGTAAATACTAATTAGTGTAACGGTTAGCTACTGTGCCTAACATCAATTGCATCAACTGTATCTCTTTTATCTCTCTTCCATCCTTAGGTCAAAAGGTGCACATTTTACATTTACACAATTGTGACAACTTCTATGATAATCAGTCAATGCTGACGCAACACTACAGAAAAAAGTACTCGTAACTAATTAGGAGTAATACAAAAAGAAAAGTTGTGGAGGATCCATTATTGGACAGAATTGCAGCTTTCACCAATGTTATTTTTGAGTCAAATTATCATTGATGTTCACCAGCATCTAGACATAACAAGAAGAGTGATAAAAACGAGTATCCAATTGTACATCTGAATTACTACTATAGTGTTTTTATGTCAAAGTAAAAATGAATTATTTTTGGGTTGTTGTGAGAAATAGAGAGAGAAGTTATGCAAATATATCAGAGAGTATTGTATTGCATTGATGTGTAAAACTGATTTCTTACACTGGTATATATAGGCAAAGTTTCTACTGTGCACAATTGCAAAATTTTCAACACGGAAGAAAATAACCTGACGTGCATTAAAAGCACGCAGGAAAGATGGACTTCACCCTATTGTGAATAGTGGACTTCACACATGTAAAAGTGGAATTGTTCATTCCACTGTTTCTCAACATCCCCTTGAATGTCCACTTATAAGTCATAATAGACGTTGTCTCATTAAGAATCTTTGTTAGGAAAAATCCGTGGGAAAAATCCATAACTAGGGAAAGAGTACAACTATTATGTATCCTTATATGCTTAAAATCAACTGCCTCATTAAAAACCTTGTCAGGAAAAACCCAGTGGGATAAAAACCTGATCGAAGGGAAAAAGAGTGCAGCGCATATAATACTCCCCCTAAATCTAGCATATATCATGAAGATGACGCATTCCAATTTTTCACTAATTCTTCAAATTTCTTGCCGGAAGGGATTTGGTGAATAAATCTGCAAGATTCTCACATGATTGGATTTGTCGAATGTTGATCGTCCCTTCCTTTTGGAGGTCATGAGTGAAGAAGAGCTTTGGTGATAAATGTTTAGTTCTGTCTCCTTTGATGTACCCTTCGCTTACTTGGGTGATGCATGCAGTATTGTCTTCGTAGATGATAGTTGGATTTGTTGTTATTGTTTCCATCCCGCATTCTTCTTGGATATTCTTGATCATTGACCTTAGCCATACACATTCCCTTCCAGCTTCATAAAGAGCAATTAATTCTGCATGATTTGATGATGCCGTCAAAGTCTGCTTCGTGGATTTCCAAGATATTGCAGTACCTCCATAAGTGAATACATATCCGGATTGAGACTTAGCCTTTGTGGGTCTGAGAGGTAGCCAGCATCTGCATATCCAATGAGTGACGCATTGGTCTCGATGATAGAATAATCCGAGATCTTGTGTTCCTCGAAGATAACGTAATAAGTGTCTGACTCCATTCCAATGTCTCTTTGTTGGTGCATTGCTGTATCTAGCTAACAAGTTTACTGAAAAAGCTATGTCAGGTCGAGTATTGTTAGCCAAGTACATTAAAGCACCAATTGCACTTAGATATGGTACTTCAGGACCAAGAATCTCCTCGTTTTCTTCTCGTGGTCTGAATGGATCATCTTTCTCATTCAGGGAACGCACTACCATTGGAGAACTTATTGGGTGGGCTTTGTCCATGAAAAAACGTTTCAGGATTTTTTCTGTATAGTTTGATTGATGGACAAAAATCCCATTTCTTAGATGTTCCATTTGCAGGCCAAGGCAAAATTTTGTCTTCCCGAGATCTTTCATCTCAAATTCTTTCATCAAGTATTTTGCAGTCGCTTCAAGTTCTCTAGGAGTTCCGATAATGTTCAAATCATCGACATATACAGCAATGATCGCGAATCCTGATTTAGATCGCTTAATGAAAACACAGGGACTGATTTGATTATTTTTGAATCCTTCTTTCAATAGGTATTCACTAAGACGATTATACCACATTCTTCCAGATTGTTTTAACCCATAGAGTGATTTTCTCAATTTTATTGAGAACATCTCTTTGGGCATGCAATTTTCTGGTAGTTTTAGTCCTTCAGGAACTTTCATATAAATATCTGTGTCAAGTGAGCCATACAAATATGCGGTCACTACATCCATCAATCTCATTTGCAATCCTTTCGAAACTGATAAACTTACCAGAAATCTTAGTGTAGTTGCATCGACTACTGGAGAATATGTCTCATCATAATCAATCCCTGGCATTTGCGAGAAGCCTTGGGCTACTAATCTTGCCTTATATCTAGTAACCTCATTTTTCTCATTTCGTTTTCTCACGAATACCCATTTGTACCCAACTGGTTTTACACCTTTTGGTATTTGGGTTATTTGACCGAATACTTCACGTTTTTCAAGTGATCTCAATTCTGCTTGAATTGCCTCTTTCCATTTTGGCCAATCTTTTCTACGGCGACATTCATCAACTGTATTTGGCTCTACATCATTTTCATCGTATGTCATTTCAACCGCTATCGAGTAAGCAAAAATTTCATTCAAGACAACATCTTTTCGATTCCATTGTCTCTTTGTAGAAACATAATTAATTGAAGTTTCATTGTTGTCTACGCTTTCATGTTCCTTTTCTTCTGGAACACGTTTTTCTTCATTTTTGTTTTCATCATGCTCTGTTGGGAGATTTATATTAATTTCGTTCGTTGTCTCCCCTTGCCTTTTCATTTTTCTCGGTTTTAAATCTTTAGAACCGGGTGGTCTGCCACGTTTTCGACGTGCTATTGACTCATTTTCAATTGCCTTATTGTCATTAGGAATTTCAATCCGTTCCGGAGCATTCGCAGCAGGTACATGTGACTTTGTCACTTTCTTAGAATCTGTGAATGCATCTGGCAATTGGTTTGCAATACTTTGCAGATGAACAATTTTCTTGACTTCTTGTTCACATGAATTTGTTCTCGGGTCGTCAGAAACGACATTTGCGATGCGTTCCATGTAATTTCCGATTTTATATTTTGTGGGTCCACTTTCTCTCCCCTAAGGATGGGAATACCGACTCATTAAAATGACAGTCGGCAAATCGAGCCGTAAATAGATCACCAGTTGTTGGCTCTAAATATTTGATAATTGATGGAGATTCAAATCCAACATATATTCCCATCCTTCTTTGTGGACCCATTTTAGTACGTTGGGGAGGAGCAATAGGTACATGTACAGCGCACCCAAAAATTCTCAAATGTGAGATATTCGGTTCTCGACCAGATACTAATTGTAATGGTGAGAATTTGTGATAGGCTGTCGGCCTTAATCTTATCAATGTTGCCGCATGTAATATAGCATGACCCCAAGTAGTAGATGGCAATTTTGACCTCATTATTAATGGTCTTGCAATTAATTGTAGTCTTTTGATTAATGATTCAGCAAGACCATTTTGTGTATGTACATGAGGTACAGGGTGCTCAACAATAATCCCAATAGACATGCAATAGTCATTAAATGTTTGGGATGTAAATTCCCCAGCATTGTCTAATCTTATTTTCTTTATTGTATGATCTGGGAATTGAGTTCTTAATCGAATTATTTGAGCCAAAAGTTTTGCAAATGCAACATTTCTGCTTGACAGAAGGCTCACATGTGACCATCGAGTAGAGGCATCAATTAATACCATGAAATAACGAAATGGTCACATGCAGGATGAATAGGCCCACAAATATCTCCTTGAATTCTTTCTAAAAAAATTGGAGATTCAGTGGCAATCTTATTTATAGATGGTCTGATTATCAATTTGCCAAGTGAGCATGCAGAGCATGTTAATTCATTTGACCGAGGAATTTTGACATTCTTTATAGAGTGTCCATTTGAGTTTTCAATGATTCTATGCATCATTCCTGTGCCAGGATGGCCTAATCGGTCATGCCATAGAGTAAATGATTTTCTATTATCTAACTTCTGGTTAGATATCATATTAATTTCAATCGGACGTATATATATAGTCCCGAGGAAATTGCTGGCAATTTTTCATAGATGTATTTCTTGCCGTTTTTCTCTGCCGTTAGGCATATGAATTCCTCTTTGTTCACTGTCATTGTTTCCAAATGGTAACCATTCTGACGTACATCTTTGAAACTTATGAGGTTCCTTCGAGATTTACTCGAATATAATGCGTCATTTATTATCAATTTTGTCCCATTTGGAAATATAATGCAAGCTTTTCCAGAGCCTTCAATTAGCTTGGCTGTCCCAGAAATTGTACTAACATTTGCTTGGTGTAACACCCCCAAAATCCATACACGTCTAAAGCTACGTCGCATCGACTTTGGGAGTGTTACCGCCGCGATGGAACGCAAGGCATAATTAGAAATACGGTAACTCAAATTCATTGTCTCAAAACCAAACTGCAGCGGAATAGAAAATGTAATTACAACTCGGGAATCATAGATGACCCCTCTTTACTCAAACTCAAACCATGTAACAATGTTCTATAAAATTCATTAATGATCAAACCAAAAGTTAACTTCAAACTACAGTCTAGCCCCATATGCTTGATGTCATGCAGCAGCCAGCTCACCTAGTGCTCCCATTGAAGTATCAATAGTTCATCACAGGACAACAAACACTAATAACAACAGGGTCAGCTATGCTGATACGTAATGAACCATTGAAACTATATGAACATAAGATGCATACATTACAACTGTTATATGAACCTACGTTATCTCACATCCTTTACTCTTTCATTATTTGGCATCGAACGGGCACCGTCATCTTACTAGAATCATACGGGCTACTGAATCCTTAATAGACACTTGGTCTATTAGATGAAATGCAAATACGGTTTTGTTCCGTCTCACACCCATCACCTTAGTATGCATACCCCCAAGATCGAACGGAACCTTCCGCCTACTTGAGTTATCAAAATATAAGGACACTACTGTCGTCACAGTAGGCCTGCGTAGGAGTGTAGGACAAGTCTCACTCCCCCCATTGTTCTATACTTGTAGGGAGTCCAACTACAAGTATGCCATAATCTTCTTTATTACCAATCATTCTTTTATAACTTTAAGGAGTCATTTACATACTCTCTTAATTAACAAACTCAATCTTATCCTAGTAACACTCTTGTTACTCTATAGATCAGATTAATAATGCTGATGTTACACTACGATAGAACTTCGCATTTCAATGCAACATATTTCAATGCATCATATTGATTTCACGTTATAAACGTCTAACCAAACAATCACAATCAAATGTTCCCTATCATGGTACTAGGTTCCAATAACATGAACTGCAACCTAAACATGATACTAAGCTTTGAAAGTAAACTGGTACGTACGTACCTTGTAGCGGAGAATTTTCGCTGACTTAATAGAACGAGCCGCTTATGAAATTGGGACCTAAATCGTTAAAACAAAGCTTTAGTGTTACGTCCTTGATAACACTAACAACTACTACGTACTAAGACCATAACGATCTAACGATTCGAATTACGCAATAGTTAAAACCTTATTCTAGAACTTTCGTTATAATTCTAATCTAGTGAATTTAACGTCTTTTAGAAGTCAGAATTAGTGAATAACTAAGTTATTTAGTAACATTAATCCACTAATTTACCAATCCAAAATGTCATAAGTCCAGCCTGTCTTATGTCCAAAAGTCAAGTCATATGTCCAAGGTAAGTCATATGTCCAAAGGTAAGTTCCATGTCCAAAGGTAAGTTCCATGTCCAAAGTCAGATTTCATGAAACAGATTACTCATGAAACAATAATAACTGTAACTAATAATAAGACACAATTTTCCTACTTCCAACTTATTCCAATTCAAACCTAACCAGAATTTATACTTAAAACAGAACAATAACTTAACTAGTTAACAATCTAATAAATTACTAAACACTCTAATTATTAATTATAAATTACAAACCTTTCTTAACTACGAAACAGTAAATATAAGAATAATTAATAACTGACATACTAAGTTAAGTACAAAATTATACCACTGACTTTCCGCCGGCACAAAGATTCCGGCGACGGAACTCCGGTGGCCTCTGCTGTCCAAACTCACACACGCGACCCCGGTTCCTCGCGCACAACCCGAACAGCGACCCCCCGTCGCAGCACTCGAACCACACGCACGCCGCACGAACCCGCGGACGAAAGCCTCGACACACCCGCGCAACCTTCGACACGCCCGCACCGAAACTCGCCTGAAATCGCACAAACCTCGAGCCAAACCACGCGCAGCACCAACCCTCGCGCGCTCGAACCACCTCGTCGCTCGCACAACTCTCGAACCGCACAAAACCTTCGACCCCCCTTCGCACCACACCCTCGCCTGAGTTCGCACAACCGCAGGCGACTAGAAGGAGGAGGCAAGAGGAACTTCAGCGAGGGTTTGAGAGAGAATCCGAGAGAGAGAGAAATCTGAAAGAAAGAAAAGAAAATTCGAAAGAGAGAGGAGAGAGATGAATGTCGGCTGAGGAGAGGGAGAAGAAAGATTTAGGGTTTTCTGAAATTCCCTCTCCTTTTCTTTTTATACTCCTTTCCAAAAGGTAGTAACCCTAGGTCAAGTGACGATTTGGTTATTCCTTTAAAACTCCGAAAATTCCTAACAAATTCATACTGACAATAATTTATTCCTATTAATTTGTAAATAAATTAAAATACCTTTTTATTAATTCTTTAATGTTTTCTTAATTAGTACGAAATTAGTATTAAAAATACGGAGTATTACACTTGGAATATTGTAAGTTTTGAAAAATACTCTTTATTTTTCAATATGGTGTGTGTTGTCCCACTGTCCAGGAGACATTGTTCTTTAGTTCCAACTTCTGATGAATTCATATCTTCATAAATAATAAATACGATGATTAGTATAAGAAAAATACGTATTTTTTAAATAATAAAGGAACAAATACATGAAAGTGGATATTGAAGCAGTTGAAATAAACTAACACATTAATCGATTGTGATCTAAACAAACTTATTTTCAACTTCAGCATCATCCATAAAAAAATCTGAAACATCAAGGCTGGGCATGGATGTAGTGGCTTCATTAACAAAGTTTGCTTCAGCATTTTTTCCTTTGTTTTTTATTGAAGCTTGATATAGATCTACCAAATGTTTGGCAGTACGACATGTGCGGCCCCAGTGCCCATTCATGCCACATCTATGCAAGTATCATTTCCTTTATAGGACGTCTGCCTCTGATTTCCAGATGATTGTCCCCAATTTTTATCAGAATGTTTAAAATTATTATTTCTTGGGGAAAATCGGCCTCTTCCACGTCCACGCCCTCGGCCACGGTAATTACCACGTCTCTCCCACGACCGTTGTAATTACCGCGTCCACCACTATGTATAGCATTTGCTTCTGGTGGATTAGAGCTTTCTATAGCATTTATCTCATGAGTGGCTGAAGACCCCGTAGGTCTAAGATTATGATTTTTCAGCAAAAGATCATTATTTGTTCAGCCACAAGTAGTACTGAGATTAGCTCAGAGTACTTTTTGAAAGCTCTGAACCTGTATTGTTCTGCCAATATGATATTAGAGGCGTGGAAAGTGGAGAGCGTTTTGTTTATCATTTGCTCTTCTGTGATGGGATGATCACAATATCTTAACAATGATACAATTCTAAACAATGTTGAATTGTAATCACTGACCGTTTTAAAATCCTGGAACCTCAGATTGGTCCAGTCATAATGTGCCTTTGGGAGAAGCACATTTTTGTGATGCCCATATCTTTCATTTAGGCTATCCCATAGTTCTTTTGGATCATCCACAAGTAGATATTCACTTTTTAAAATTTCATGTAAATGATGTCTTAGGAGGACTAAGGCTTTTGCCTTTTCTTGTACAGTCGCAATTTTAACTGATGCGGCTGTTGCAGTTGCATCCCCTTGTTGGGTTGTCACATCTTTAATTGTATGTTCCAGTCCTTGGGCTTTTAAATTCATTTGGGCGTCCACCGTCCATTCTAAAAACTTTTGCCCAGATAGATCTAGTATGTTAAATTGTCTTTTCACTAGATCTCCCATTCTTTTGACTACAAATAGGTAAATATTTGAAATTAGTAATGATGATAAATCACATATATATTATCTCCCCCTGATTTATATCATTATTATTATAGATAAATAATACAAACAAAAAAACTAAAAATAGCGTACAACAATAATGAAGCTAAGCAAAAAAAAAGCAAGAAAATACCAAAAATAGAAACAAAATACAACAAGTGAATAAACAAAAAAAACTTCCTAAAATGCACTAAAGACAAAAAAAAATTGATATTCATGTGCATTTTTCGCCATTCTTCCGGGGGAAATTTTTTTTTTTTGTCTCCTATTTATGTATTAGGAGATATATCATTAATGCCATGAGGAGGAAAAAGAAACCGGCTATAAGAAATAAGTAGAGTTTTATTTTCCTAAAATCCTCTTCAAAAGAAGAAGATGAGGGTGGAGGACGGTTGTCGTCGGCGTTAAACATGGTGGCCGGAAGGTTGAGGAAGAAGGAAAAAAATTTGTGGGTTTAGAGAAAGAAAAATCGGAAGAAGATAAGGGATATGTGGTGAAAATGGGGATGGTAATCTGCTTTTATAGAGGGTTATCCCTAACTGTGCAGTTCATATACAGTTAAAAAATATACAACGCAATAAAATTCTAATATTGACAAATATATATTAGAGCATGCTAGTAAATTGGTAATATAATATATGTAACTATAAATGCAAAAAAAAAATAGAAGATTAGAGACAATAATATATAATAATGTTCTGAATGCTTGTTCCCTGCATACATACGACATTATTGCACATATAAGACATAATAATGCTATCATTTCACTAGGCCGTCCATATAGGTGGCAATAAAAAAATTAACCTGTCCATATAGGCGGTTTAAGAGCAGATAAAATAAAATAACGTAAATAAAATGTCCTTGCCCTCCATGAAGGTGGCGTTAAAATTATTTGTTTTCTGCGTTAGTAGTATGGTGACGTTTACTACTAGTTTCTTCCTGTTCATCTCTATCTCTTTTATTACTGGGCGGAGGTTGATTTTCAGCTGGTTGTATAGGAGGATTATTATTGGTGTTGGGAACAGGGGTTTGTGGGTTTTCTCTGGTATGAGTATTTGTACCGTTGTTACGGTTACTGGGTCGGGGCTGTATTACAGTTCCCCTCGCTGGGTTGGTAGTGAATGGCACATTGTTTCGCTCTATCCAAAAATAAATACCCGAGACAGAGACATTGTGTAAAACAATGTTAATCCCGTTACTTTGTTGGTCCATGTTCGGGTAGTAAAAGGGTTGGGCTTGGAGAAAAAAAATTTAAACTTAAAAACAAAATGGATGTAAAAATTTTAAAGATACCTTAAAAAAAAATTTCCGGTAGAACACTCGTGCTGATAACGTGTTGTGAGAAATAGAGAGAGAAGTTATGCAAATATATCAGAGAGTATTGTATTGCATTGATGTGTAAAACTGATTTCTTACACTGGTATATATAGGCAAAGTTTCTACTGTGCACAATTGCAAAATTTTCAACACGGAAGAAAATAACCTGACGTGCATTAAAAGCACGCAGGAAAGATGGACTTCACCCTATTGTGAATAGTGGACTTCACACATGTAAACAGTGGAATTGTTCATTCCACTGTTTCTCAACATGGGTCAAAATTTTTTATGCTATTTTAAAAGTAGTCCACTAGGTTAATTGTATCTCGTTATCGTTAGTACTACTCCCTCTTTAACGAATTACGAGCAACAGTGAATATACCTCTTAGCAATGACACTAAATATTGATAGTAATTCGTTACGGAGGGAGTAGTTCATATATGCTAATTTAACCATGAACCAAAAAAGTCAATGAGTATGACCAGATTTTTTTCTTAATCATGAACCAAATAAAAGTTTGTCTATGAACAAAATCACAAACTTCTGGATATCCGTATCGTTCATGTAAACGGTTGAAGAGCAATACAAGTCAAAAATGAATTAACAAAAAGGTTGACACACATCCAAAAATAACTTTGATGCGCATCAGTTGACATGAGAAGGCAGAATGCAAAAAAAAAAAAAAAAATTCACTTTTATAGTAGTCTAAAGTTTTAAATGTTACAACATTTGAATTGTTTGTATCTCAAAAAATATATTTTAGAAAATAAAATTACCAAAATTCATATATTTTTCTATCTCTACACATAGATATTCATTTTCACATATTTTTCTCACATTTTCAGTTTTCCAAAAGTATGGAAAAAGAATGAGAGAGAGTGATGATTCTTTTTTCAAATGGTTAAGAAGTGAATTTGGAAATGGTTTGTGAAAATGATGTAGCGGAGAGAAAAGAAGGAGAAAAAGGGCGAACCATTTTCTTTTTGGTTCATAATTGATGTGCTTTTAGGAGTTAGGAAGCATTGTCTTCACCTTAATAATACTTTTGTTCCAAGGCTAATCCAATTAGACGTCAACAAAAGGTACAATCGTAGCTAATCAAGATCAATTAAGTTTAATAAGTTTAATCTAGACAAGTTTACGTAAATTAAACATCCCCTTAATCCTTTATTTATTTGCGTATTTTAGTATAGTAAGAACTATTCTACTATATCTGAATTTCACATATGTTTACTTGGCTCAACTTAATAAGGCTCATTAATAGTGAGAAGATACGTAATCAAATCTCTTGATATGCACCCATTAAGTGTCATTGATAAAAATGATCATATATATTAGACTTTGCCAACAATAATGTAGCTTTGTGTAGATTGCCCTGTTCGTAAAAAGTATACTAAATATGTTCAAAAACACCCGTCTTATTACTACGCAAAAGCTGAGTAAAATGGTAGTAAAAATTGTCGTGAACATATTTAAGAGAGATTTATTGTATGTAAAGCACGAACTAACGACGAAAACTAATCAAAAAGGGATACATGGGATTGAAAGAGAGATAGAGAGAACTTGATGTCAAATAAATTAATGTTCATTTATTTTGAACTTTTGAAAATGGAAAGAATTACGCTTATTTTATAACGGAGGAAGTATATAATATTAACTAAGTACAACACACGCTTGACAATGTATTCAATAAAAAGCAGACAAAATTTATAAAACATACATATACATCTAAAAAACACAACCTAGACAATTGGAGATCTTGTCCAAGAGGACCAAGACAAACAAAACAATGCATAACATCGACATTCAGCCACATTCAGCAGCAAAACATGGTGAAAACTGAATCTCATTATTGAGTGTTGAGTATACACATCTAACATCTCCACTTGTCTTGTCTCCCGAATTCAAGCCATGGATATCATTAAGGCCATAAAACCTGTAACAGTATGTCAGAACTCCAGTAAACAGCTCAGGCACTGGACAATGCACTGCACAATGATTTATACGCGGTCACGCACATCTTGAACTTTTCTTCAGCTGCGGCCTGCATTGATCGAAGAGTAACATAGGCAAGTGCTAGATTAAAGGCCTGTTTTTATGATCATAAACACCCCCAAAAATTTATATATACAAATAAAGATCTGCAGAAAAAGTTGATCTTGATAGGAGTAATTCACTATGTGAGAATCCAAGGTCTTCCAACAATGCTAGTGCTGGTGAGGAAGACACGAAAGAGGCATTGTTGTGACATCTGTAGCTGATTTAATCAGTACGGTCCGCTTGTTGGGTTATTTTGGGGGCGTGGCACAGCCGGTCACGTCTGATAGTGGTTTAAGGGTAGGCTTTAACCCATGCAATGATCCATCCCAGCCCAAATATATCAGGCTTGGGTCTGGTCTGGCCTGGCCTTTTTTTTTTGGCACAATCTTAGATTTGATCACCTAGACTGTTACTAATATAGGCCTGTAAAAATTGAAATTAAAGGCATAAATCAACCGAGAGTGACCAAGTCTATGAAAAGATGGACTTGAATATATTTCAAAGAAAACTCATTACCTATTTTACTTCTTTTGAAGAAACGAACACGACCCACCATGACCAAATTCTTAATCCAACAAACACTAAACTGATCTGCTAATTGTAGAATGTCAACATACTAATTCATTGCATACAGAGCAGTTCAAGATTACAAAGAAAGTTACGCTCAACTGGGTCTGTGCACTGAATTGAACAAGGGTTCTGGGCTACTCGTATTATCTTTGAAACTGCTGATCTTGTTGAAAATGGGATAAAAAAAGGCCTAGGGAAAAGACCTCTATTATAATTAAAGAGGACTTATGGGTCTCTAATTGTAGGATAAAATATGAATGAAGCTGCTCTTCAGATTACAGTTAATAAGCCTATTTAGGCCTCTGATATTATTAAAACCTATCATTCCTGATTTTCTGATCTAATATGGAACTGCTTCGAGATGAATGAAGCTAAAATCAGGACACTACTCAACAAAGACAGAGTATCAATTTCTATTGAGATAGCTTCTGAAAGAAGTTCTGTAAAGGAAATTAACATCAAGAGAGCACTTCTAACATGCAAAAATTTGTTGAAAAGAGGGATCATTATGGAGGGGAGCTAGGGAGGTGTGTATTGTGTGGGCATTGAACAGAAAGAGCTCAGCACAGCATTAGAGTTTAGAGATCGATGTTTGTCCTTGAAAAAAGGGAGCACGTAGCCTTGGAAAAGAGATTATTGGGATGATGATAGTTGGAATTGGGCAATGGGTGAAAAACTTCTTGGGGTTCCTAAGAAGCGAGGATGAAAAACAGAAGGTGGGAGCATAGATATTATCAGATCAAGCTTTGGAACATCTGGATTCATAAAAACAAAATTCGATCTAGAGGTGCCATATATGAACCCACATAGAAATTAAAATCATGAACTTGTTCTATGCTAACCTGTGAAGGGCCTGGATGTTTATCAGGGTGCCACTTCAGTGCCGATAAATGGAACCTGCAAGGATGAAATTGTCCTTTTAGAGAGCAATTAGAAAACCTCCATTATAATTCACTGTAACACTGTCTACGAGTTGATAATCCAGCCTTTGTTCTTACGCATTTTTCACATCTTTCAACTTCAGAGGACCATTTTTTGGCAGGCCAAGTTGCGCTCTATCTGAATGCAATCCTACATTAAAAGCCTCATCTTCAGAATCAGATACATTCGATCTCGCCCATTCTTCTTGATGATCACTTGTATGGTGAAAAGATTCTCTCCAGTCAAACCCGGGAGTTGATCTCCGAGAAGATTCATTCTGTGAGTTAGACCATGTATACCACCTATTTCCAAAAGTTGCCTGAAAGATAGTTTCGGGATGATCATCATCGTCGTCTGATAAATATCCTTTCCGAAACTTACCTAGATGTAGCATTAGCTTTATCAGAAAGACTTTCTCTATAACAATGAACCCTATGCAAGAACTTAGAGAGCATAAATATTGTACATAAGAGGAGATGACAAAAGAGAGAACAACCCATTTGGTAGCCATAATAAATGGTGGTAATGTTAATGAAATTCTATGTAATTTTGTAAAGGAAGTTTCACGTCAATGCCCATGGTAATGAAACTTCATCTCCAAACAAATATTTCTATTCATGGTACCAATACTAATCAAAATTCGTAAAATTTCACATAAAAGCTCATGTCAATGTCCAAGGTGATGAAACTTCATCCACAAACATGTGTTTTTTTTTTCATAGATTTTCATTACCACGCAATACCACATTCCCAAGTATTATTGGTTAGTAATGAAATTTTAGGAAGAAAATAGACATTTTAGGTGTAGTAGCATTACCATGATTATGAAATTATATCCCTTTACAAGTTCACACTAAAATGCATTAACATTACATTATGATCAATTATTACAAGGACCGTTAATGCTACTTCCAAAGTGGTAATGCAAATATATAGAGTAAAGGAGATATTTGGGGATAGACATGCAATACCATAAATATTGACAAGAATATCTATAAATCTATTACCATTACACTAATTATTAGGCTATTAACGCCTACCAAATGGACCAAAAGGGAAAGAGAAGGTGACGGGACATGATGGATAGACTAAGAAAGGCAAGAAAACTCTATATGGTAATATTCAGACGGCAATTAGCTAGCCTGTTGTGCATGAAGCGAAGAACAGATGGGAAAAAAAGTTGCAATCTCACGTCTCATTCTATGGTTGTGGATCTTTTCCGCACGATGAGATTCCGACTTTGAACGGCTCTTCTTTGCAGAGCTATTTGAACAATGACCAATGCCAGCATTGCCGGACAGGCGTTCACCATTCTGGGAAAAGAAATTGCCAAACAAATGTTACACAAGCTAACAAGGCTTACTTCTGTCGCGTCAGAATGCAGATAATTTCATTACAGAATTAGTAGCATAGGTTAATACTTAGTTCCAAAACAGTATGCATGCTATGCATGGATTCAAACATAATACTAATAAGAAATCATTTCCACTTCCCAAGTCGTATGTCAACCCTCATCATATATTATTTTCATGGAGGATTTTAAAGACTCCATTAGATTCTTATTGCTGATAAATGTGAAGGAAGTCAAATTTACCACTCCAAAGAATTGGCATTACAGGAGATTATACTATGCTTACATGCAGAAGGACAAAAAAGGTTCAATAACAATTGTGAAGACAACAAGCACCCAAGCAAATTAGTAACATCGCTCTTCTGTTTAACAGTTTGCAGAAAGGCTGAGAGTGCAGATTTTCCAGAAGAATATGCCTCTAATTTAGAGCTAATCAGATTGGTCCGAACAGCATGGCCCGGCCTGAAATATCAACCCTATCTCTCCAGCCCCCAAAGACTCGCTTTCTTCACCTCAAACAGGCTCGGTCTACCCTTTAAACAGCTCTAGCATATATAATGCATATCAACCTAATGAAGAAACTTGGTAATCCACCCAGATATCTCCTAAGAAGAAAATACAAATGACAAACCTCCTTAGACCCTTGAGTTGCTATGGCCTAGGTTATAACAACAGTACCATGGTTCCATCTAAATGCCTCAACCAGCTAAGATAAAGAACAGAATAATTTCCTGAATCTAATTACGACGGAATAATTTGTCAACAAAAAAACTACATCATGGTTTGGAGTGCAATACCTGAAAGGGAGTTCCTGAGTCCCCATACTTAGAGAGAAGACTCCAAAGCGCTTTCTTCGCATCAGCTCGTTTCTGACGTATAACATATCGGGTGTGATTCTAGAATTTTAATCCAATGGAGAATATTAGCAATCAAAGAGAAACTGAGAGACACGACATTTGAAAAAAAAAAAAGGATACGTACTTTAGATGGTTGCTGGGCTCCCTTGAAGTCCTGGCATGAAGAAAGGGGGAAGAAACACTAGTCACACACCTTTTCAGGACTTTTAAAAATTCAAGCAAGAATAGTGAAAGTAGTTCTATATTAAAGTTGAAGATAAATCTACCCCAACCAGAAAATACATTTACCGGCATGAGAGTGTTAAATCAATTATATGGAACACAGAAAGGCACACAAGTCGACCAATTCCCATTTTTAACTAGTACTAGTATGATTTAACTTAGGTATATTTTATTTTTCTCAGTTTAATGAAGAGATTTAAGATGTCAAGTAACCAGAGATGAAACTCATCAGTTGGTTGATTTAGAGCCAAAACACTTATTAAACCATTGTAAGCAGTTAACTCTTAATTAAGTAAGCTAGTTCAAAGTGACAATATAATCACTTGAAAATTTAATAAGAGGAGAGAGACAGAATAGCAGCAGAGGCATGTACCCTACTAAACTTTCCTACTTGACCAGAGTTATAGCAGAAATAGACATAACACATATTACAGTGGAATGGTGGATCCCTCTTGACACAAACAACCTGTCCTCTATTATGTAAATTCTGACAAACTGAGTTTCAACATCAAAATTATAGACATGAGATCTCCCCACCATATATAATCTTGGCCTAGTGATTAGATTAACACTCAGCTACCTTCTCTCAATGAACCAGGCAGAACCAGTGATCCAGATCAAGCAAAGGACACACAAGGACAAGAAAGCCACAGTTCAAACAATTTATAGCACGTGCTCTAAAGTGAAGACTATATGTAAATAGATCCTGTGCCTAAATGCTCCTTTGTCAAGTGTTATATGCTCATCAAACCTGATTTCTTCATATCATTTTACTTCCCTTACCAGTCATTTAATTGATGTCTAACATGCCCAAACCAGTATATTCCATTTTCTCTTATCTAATCCTATATATGCTTAACTTGGAACTTCTTCCGAAATTCTACCTCTAAAATTATTCAACATATGCATCTTTGCTGCCCCATCTCCTAATATCATTTTTCCTAAATGCCTAACACTAGAGCTCAAACAATAACGCTCGACTAATAGTTATGCTGTAAAACTTTACTTTTAACTTTAAAGGTCGCTATGGCACACATATCAATTGTCCGTTTCTCCAATTTAGCATCCCTAGGTGTATCCTATGAGTCATGTCATAGTCTATATCTTCATACCTAATGGATTCAACCCAAAGTAATTAAAGCACTTGCTGATTAGCAACTCTTTACCATCCAAAGTATGCTTAATAGCAAGTCTTTACCACATCTGAGCTAACTCCCTCTGAATACTAAAATTACACTCCATCTACTCAATTTTGCTTCCACTTAACCCTAACCCTCAAGATGCTAATGTTTGTCTCCATCGCTCCAACTTAGCTTTAGTCGCATCTCTTAACTCATCCATCAATATACATCATTTGAAATAACAAACACCGCAGTATCTCATCCTGGATAAGCCATTTCGGTCATCTATTGTCACTCTAATAGAAATCTCTGATGTAATCTTGTCGTACTAGAGAAATCTTTTGTCACTCTTCCATACTATCTAACAATTGTTTTTACATCCCTATACATATCCTTAACTAAGTCAATATATTTACATTTGGTATACCCTTCATCGACGTTGTCAATCAATCAATCATAGCAAGTCTTTTGTAATAAGCCTACTCTAATTCAAGAGAGATCATGTGCTTATCATTCTTCCGCACCCTATCATGTTTCATCATCTGTCTTATAATATGGCATTTATGGTTGATCATCTTTGCATAAACCAAATTGGTTCTACAAAATGCTCCTACATTTTCTCAATCCACATTGTATCACTGTCTCCCACAATTTCATGGTATGACTCATATAACTTATCTTGTGATATTTGAGCAATTTTGAGCATCAACTTTATCGTTTATGATTTGATTTATTTCTATTGCATTCATTCCCCTTCAGAAAGTAAGCAGAAATGTATCCCGCTTCTTTAACCATTGCTATCAAAGGTCAGGTCATATGAATGAAAAACTAAAGATGTTATCTTCTTTCATTCCTCCTTTCATATCAAAAATTGCACACTTTCAAACCCTATATAGCCATTTAGATCTCGACCAACAAATAGCTAATCCCAAAATTGATATTTAAGAACTTCATCTACACCAACCTAGGGTGCATATATATTACGACATCCACAATAGAGTATATACAAGTTTTACTCTCACAATCTTATCACACTTCCTATGTGTTTCAACTACATAGTTTACTAGCCTATCATTTGTGGTAATACAAACTTTTTGCCTACTCTAATACCAGGTCTTGTACACAAACGCCACACAAGTGACAAGAGTAAAACTAAAACATTAGAAGTCATCCTATCATCTAGCATATAGCAATGATTCCTAATACGACGCTCAAATGCAGCAATCAATCTTGCTAATTAACTGAAAAACAAGCAAATAACACCATACCAAGGCTCAAAGTCTTGAAGAAGCTTGTTCCTATTCCGATTTCACTCCTTGGATTCAGTAATTCTAACGCTCTCCCAAAATCACAAAAAAAAAAAGAATATTTAATGAAATAAAGGAGGGCGTAAGCAAAATCACTGCAACATGCAAATCTTGTCTCTTATGTTCTTGTGTTGATCAATATCATTTTCGGTACCTATGAATCCTAATTATAACAATACTCCCAAATCAAGAACCTGGCACGACCGGCATCTAGATCCGACTAGTAAAATTGCCCCCCAATGCTAAAAATATCTCCAATCAGCCAATATAAGTGGTGATACCCTATATTCAAGAAGATCCTCCAAACAAAAAGGATAATTGCTGCACTTTCTAATGAATTCAAAGATAAACAAACAAAAGAAAGCTTCTAACTTCAGAAGCATACTAGCATAAACAACTTCTACAAAAGATTTTGGACACGGTGTAGGAAATTGAACACTTATGTGACTACATTTTCATCTCTTACAGTATCCAAGCTTGTATTCATATATTCATTTGAATCCTCAACCTAAGTTTTGGTATTCTACCCATAAATTTAGTAACTACCCACAACAGCAGCTCATCATTTCAACTCAAAAACACTTAACGGCCCATTTGGTTAGCGGGGTACCAACCGGTGGTAATGGGAATAGTTCTAGTGCAAATTTGTGAAAGCATTCTCATGTCAACATCCATGGCAATGCTAGTATATCCTAAAACACTTATTTTCTTCCTAAAATATAATTACCATCCATTACCACTGGAGAAGCTGGTATTGGGTGGAAAACACATGTTTTGACATCGAATTTCATTAGAATGAATGTTAACATTGGAATATCTTCACAAACTTACACTAAAAAACATTACCATTACCACAATTCAGTACCACTAACCAAACATACCGTCAAAAAAGCCACTCTATCTCAAACTAGTAATGCAAAAATTCAATCCCTAATTTTACAATCAACATAACCAATTCCCAATTACCCACATACATAAAGATCCCATTTTTCTCCCTCCATTTCCACAACACCTCTAAAATAATTTAACCTACCAAGATTATTTTTTTATAGAAAAAAAAAAAACCAGTAATTGCAGCTCCATTTTAATAAAAATGGACCCAATTTCATAAATCATCCACACTACTATGTATATATACAATATACCCAAAAACATAACAATAAAAAACTAGAAAAATAAGGAAAAAACTTACAGATTTCCATTTGTTCTTCCATTTCTCGTTGCAAAATGGAGTTGAATGCAAGGAAGCAAATTGGGTTGAACATCGTGAAAATAATAATGTGCGCCATCTGGGAATCACCTGCATTTTCTATTGTTCTAATGTAAATAAATTTGACAAATTTAAATTTAAATTGAAGTATATTTATAATAAAATTTAAGAAATTATTCAAAAAAAATCCTATTTTTACATGTAAAAGTTGATGTAAAATCCTAAAATCAAGCAAAACTATTGCTTAATAGAATCTTTTTCAGAAGTAAATATTGAATTCCGACATTTTAGATTTTTGGGAGTTTGCAATTTTGCATAGGTGTTGGGCCCTAAATTTGAGGCACTTTAGGTTTGGGCTAGCCCAGTTTGATCAATATTGGACTTCTAGCGTAACATAGCCCAATTAGATTTATTTATGAGTTCAAGTTATAAACAATGGTCTTTGAACAATTATATTGTGTTCTTTGTTCAAAGAAATTTATTTATTCCTTGTATTTTTTGGAAAATGAGAATGACATAAGGTTAGGGCCTTTATTATTCGAAAGAATTATTATCGTGTATCTTGTTAACACATGGGATACCAAAAATAGAAAAAGGAATAAAAGAAAAAAAAGGAGATATTAACTATTTCATTTGAATTAGAGGTGATCATGGGCCGGGCCGAGCCGTGACAAAAAAAATTCCCATTGGTCGGGCTGGGCCTGAATTCGGGGTGGATTTTTGTGCCCAAAACACGCTATTTCTGGTCTATATTAGCGGGCTTTCGGGCCAAAATATAGACTAAAAAGTCATTTTTGGCCCGTCCAAAGCCAAAAAAATTCAGGTCGGGCCCGACCGCGGGCCGAAAAATTCTATCCAAAAACGGACATTTTGAATGAAAAAGGGGGAAAAGTAGGACATTTAAACTAAACATCAGTTTCCTAAAAAAAAAAAAACTAAACATCATTTTTTTGGAAAACAAATTGTAAAAACAGTTTTTCTACTCAATTAATTTTAATTCACACGCATTGATTGCGTGCATGTAAGGCTAGTAAATTAATTATGTGAATTCTTTACAATGGCAAGTATTGCTTACTCGACCAAATTCTCCTTTTGCATTCACGTTCAATTATCGCCAGCTATTTTTTACTAAGGGATTAATCTTTTGTACTAAGGGATTAATTAATCTTTATCTTTGATATGTAGTAGTCAATAGATTATCGCAATATATAATAAATAGTTTTTCTATAATAAAGGGATCTTTCATGTATTAAGATTGTGAGGATATGAAAGAAACCTTTGAATTTGAATGAATTACAAGTGTCGTATTTAAAGAAGAATCGAGAATATCCAACAAAATCAAATATCAATTGATAGTTAGTTTGACATCTCTTCACGGCTCTTTCATATCAAATATTTCCTCCGTTTCTAAAT
Source organism: Beta vulgaris subsp. vulgaris (assembly GCF_026745355.1). Classification (NCBI taxonomy): domain Eukaryota; kingdom Viridiplantae; phylum Streptophyta; class Magnoliopsida; order Caryophyllales; family Amaranthaceae; genus Beta; species Beta vulgaris. The sequence goes on from NC_079207.1 coordinate 8,516,055, forward strand.
AAGTTAAACACTTCTTGTTTTCACGTTTGCCAATGCATTATTTTAACCATTAATATATTCAATTATCAATAAGTAAAAATTATAAAAAATTGATATTAAAAAAATTCGCATTCAGACGAATCTAACAAGATTCCACATGACTATGTTTTTCCTAAAATGCAAATCACCAAAACTAATTAAAGTTTAAACTGTGAATAGTAAACACTATGCAAATGTTGCACTTATTTAGAAACGGAGGAAGTAATAAATAATGTAAGCTAAGATAACTAATTAAGCAAATAAGAGACGAATTATCAGTCGTTAATCAGATGACAATAATAGAGAGATTTATTTCTCTGATTTTTTGGCAATTAGAGGGAGTACATAACTCATAGTATTACATGACATGCTCCCACGATGCAATGAAGTGATCAGGCACCACATAGAATGATAGAAATACCAAACTTTGATCTTGGTATTATTAGTGGCCCACCATAAATAGTTGTTAAGATAAACATGAATATAATTGGTTGTCCAATTACATGATGACTTCTTGGATCTTTTGATTTCCTCCTTGTTACAATTAAAATATTGTAAGTCATGTAACTAGGTTGGTCCAATATAAAGTACCACACTACCACACAACAAAACATAGAAAAGCATGAGAATAATGGCATATGTTTGAAACTATGGGTTGCCTCGACTATATATGAAACTAACACAAAAAATAAAGTAGCTGATTCATAGCACTGGCGGTAGGGATGGTAATCCAGTTCGGATCTGACTCTAATTTGCTTCGATTCAAAAGAAAAAATTCGAGCTAACTTCGACAAAATGATAATCTAAATTAGACTCTATTTAACAAGATTTGAACCAATGATCTCTTGCTATTATACATGACACAATGAACATCTCAACCAACTTTTATTGATGTTTTAAGTGTCCATATTATTATATTTGCACTTTTTAAATGTTGAATTTTCCTTAATATATTTTAATGGGAATAAAAAAAATACATATAAATTCGGAAAACAATACCAACTCGAGATAGCGCACGCATATAAATACTAGTTAAAGCTCACAATGAGCAGGTAAAAGAATTAGATATGAAAGGGTTATTGTCATTTGTCAATCAAGAAAATGATGAGAGAGTTATGATCGTCAATCAAGAAAATACAATGAATCATATTTTGTCAATCAAGGATAATAAACTCTCGTTGCACGTTTTAAGAATAAACTCGTACGTGCTCCATAAGATTATAAAGAAGCAGCCAAAACAAAACCAGCGATATGAATTTCTCCACATATTTCCAAAATAGACGTATACTGATATACATACATGTTAACGCAACAATTGTGTTTTCATGAACCATCCAATATTTAAATTTTCACGCTTTAAATTTTTACGTATTTTCAGAAGTATCTAAAACTATAAGTTTCCAAACATAATCTTTTGCACATTTGTCATATATTTTGCTCAAATGAGCGGATTGTAAAACGTGCAAAACATGCGAGAGGGAATACATATATATGATCTAGATGCTCCTGAAAACACTATGGACTTTGTTTCTAATGTACTACTTTAACCATTAAGCCTTCGTTTGATTGGATGCATGTAAAACATTTTCAATGTAAACTGATTTTTCATGTAAAATATATTACAATTGAAAATTCAAATGCGAAACTAATTTTCCTTTGTTTGGTTCGATGTAAAAAAAAAAGTTACGGAAAACAGAAAAATAGAAGGGGAAGAGAGAGTACGGATAAAAGGAGAGTAAAAGGTTACTAAGGAAGATGGTGAAAAATGTATTTTCCCTCGTATGTGCTCCATAAGATTAGTCCTTTTCTTTTACGTAGTTTGAAAGTTCACATTGAGACAAGTCTAACAAAATCTCACATGATTACATTATAATTCCTCCATTTTGAAGTGCATTTCACATAGTAACCTCTTTTTGTCTCCCATTGAATCTTATCTCATATTTTTTCACAAATGTTTAAGAAAAAAAATATAATCAAGCGTAATATTATTATTTAATTCATCTTTAATGCATACTTTCATATATCAAAAGATTAATAAGTATGGATTGTCCGAAACACAAGATACAACTTAAGCACAAAGGAAAGCACGATAAACATGACACTGTGCATGCCGTGTAATATTCGACTCATACGGAGTCGGGTATACTGTCACCAATGCGCATCCGGGACGAAGAATTGTCTTCAATAACCAATACAAGTTCTTCCGAAATACTGTAAAGTAACTAAGAAAATAAGTTCCCTAAAAAAAAGATACATTTTGTTGGAATGAGTATTACATGTCGAGCATGGGTCACACTTAGGTGCATTTTAAGATAGGGAACGCGACATGGCATTAGACATGAATTTCGACACAAAAAAGGATGACAAAATATAAACCTTAAACAGAGCCACAGAGGCATGACAATATATATATGAACCCTAAATAAATTGTCTTGTATACTTGTATTCAATAATTTAAAGGCAAACTTCATGTTTCAATCAGAATAAGATGAATTATATAATCTAAAAGGTCATTTCCCTCATAGTCAATATTTTACAAATAATTTAAAGGTTGTAAATTTTTAACGACGAGTTTAACATGAATATTCTTCTTAATTTTGTAACAGTAAGTAGAAGATGATTGATAATGATATTGTGATATATATACACATAATCAATACTTCTTAATTATTTATTTTGTTCTCAATACCATCAAAATGTAAACAAGTTATTTTCCATACGAATCCGTCAAAAAAAAAAAAAAACACATAAAGAAGACCATTCTAGTAAACAAGAATCACAAAAAAAAAATTCTACAGCCTGTGTCCTTAGCTAATACACCCTGTCCAATATAACATTCCAAAAACAAATCAAAATTCAAATAATCATACAATATATTTTTCAAGGGAGAGAAGGTAATTTAGTGGAGTACACCCCCGAATTTCAGGGCATTGTCCAGGGTTTGAATCCTCATCCCAACACTCTGGGCTGTTTAGTCTTGTACCTAATCTATGAACTGGTATAACCTGCACGTTAATAGCCTAGCAGGGATTGGTGTTCGGACAAATTATCTTTTCTAAAAAAAAATACAATATATTTTTTTTCAAAAAAAAAGTGCAAAAAAGTACACTAGCTGGCTAGTTATGTCTAACTTGTCTATATATTAATAACCTTATTATACCCCTCAGAATGATTGTCGGACCATCAAATATAACTTCAAAAATATTAACTTAACATATATGATTATATTCAACATCTCTCTTATTTTTTCTTCTATATAACACCTTTCTTTTCTGTTTTTTTTCATTGCATTCTTCTCTTATTTATTTTATTTTCCCATAAAACCCTCTTCCTCTTTTCCTACCAAAAGTTTTTTCATCAAAGCTTTTGCAAAGGAAGAGAAAGGGACAAAAGTGTAAATTCACTTTGTTAGTTGTTATACGTAAGAAAATAGTAATGGGAAACTGCGGTCTTAAGCCTTTGACAACCGAAGCAGAAGAAGTCCCAGCACCGGAGCAAAAGACTACGGTGGAGGAAAGAGAAATTGAAGTTGATCAAAACAAGGTAATTGATGCTGTTCATCATCAATCCAAGGCTCCATTATCTCTCGCTGAAATGTTGGAGGTCAATTATTGTTTTAATTATTAATTACTTCATGTTTTGCTAAGTGTTTTTTGGTTAATTTTGACTTTACTTTGTTAATAGTTTTGATATATGCGATTCTAAGGTTTAATAATAAGCGCTAGATCACATATACTTCCTCTGTTCAAAATAGTTGCATCATTTAGTATTTGGTCACTATTCATGAACCAACTTTGACGAGCTTTTTCTTACCATTATATAAGAAAAAATATAGTCAAGTGGATCATGTTAAATTCGGCTGAATACAAGGATTTCAAATATCAACTTTTTATAATTTTACTTAGTTATACACAATTAGAGATATTAACGTTTAAGAAAGCATTTTGGTAAATGTGAAAAAGTAAATGATGCAACTATTTTGAAACGAAGGAAGTATAGGATAAAATTACGTGTCGATCGATGATATTAAATGTTGTATAGTTTTTCTTATATTAATTCCTTTTTATAAGCTAGTCATAAAGGAAAAGCCTTTGAAAATTTTCCTTTTCTTTTCTTAGGTTTTTGCAAAATGGTAAAAGTACTAAAAACTAAAATTGTATTAAAAATTATTTTTATTTGTTTCAAAATGCAACGTTTGACTATTTTAGTCTAGAAAAAGCATCTTTAATCATTGACATATAAACATTCTTTAAGTGTAATTATAAATCGAAATGAATGCAAGATCGAAAATATATTTTATATATATATGCAAAAAATACAGTAAAAATCATAAAACTTATTGTTCTTAAAAAGTCAACTCTTGCATGAAATAAAACATAGAAAATATATGTTTTATCATTATAAAAGCACGAATGTATTATATATTTGCGTTCATTAGTATGAAACTGAGAGAGTATATTAGGAAAAGTTCGAAATTATACCACGATTAATGGTGTGTGTGACATCTATTTACTAAGGTTGTTCATGTTGTTTTTCATCATTATAATTAGGCATATTAGGAAGCATGCTTGATCATTAACCATTATAAGTTTGAAAATATAATTTTTCGAACATTTCAAAAATGATACTGTTAAGTCCTACGTGTGTATAAATTGTACGGTATGACGATATTGATTGTTGCCTTTTGTCGATAATTTGCTTTCCTAAATTATAGGATCTTTGAAATAATATATGGCCAAATATATCCTCCTAGCTGGCTAGCTAGTACAATCTAGCAATAATTGGAATTATGTCATATGTATGTGTAACCATTTCCTCGTAAATAATTTTTTTTATTTTTTATATACATATGAGTCATGAAGACAGTACAAAGTACAAAAAAAAGGAAGGGAAAATTCAAACCTAATCTTTCATTCACAACACCTCAATCTTAACCGTTAGATCAAGACATTCTTAACAGTGATACAATCAAATTTAAATAGTGGTAGGGTTAATCTTGTGCTCCACTACGGGCTATGCTCATTAACAAAAAGAAAATGCAACCAAAAAATATATCTTTGAGCTCTTTAGGATTTTTTTATCAAGCATACTTTTTGTGATAAAAGTACAAAAATATGATATTTATTATTTTACTTACTATTGCTGAAAAAACAAGGCTTATTTCAAAAATCTAATTGAAAATTTCGTAATCATAAAATAATTACTTGATAAACACAATTGACAAATGTTATAGTCTTGTTCATTTTCATATCAATTTATGACTTTATATACATGTTTGAGTACACAATTTGGAGACGCAATTTTGGACATTCACTAGCTTGACGTGTTACTTTGGATAAATCACTCTATCATAGTATGACGATAAGATAGTATCTAAGATCATCAACATCACCTCGTAATCAAACTACTCTTATAGCAGATTGCTTTGGGGGTTTATTTTCTTAATCTATATTTTCCTATTTCCAACTTATTTTTAGTTGTATGAACTTGTATCGACTTATATATCCTCCCTAATAACAAGGAATGATTAGTTGGTGGTTATGTTTCAATGTTTGTATCTTATAAATATATGTCGTGGAACTAAATCCAGCTACATATATGATTTAGGGTCCCATGTTCGGGCATGTTTTCTTTAGTATAAAACAGTTGAACTGAACTGAACCGAAATGAATAGTGATATGTGAGAGTAAAAGTATTGTCAAGAGCTGAACTGAATTGAATTGAACTGAATTCAACTCAACTGAGAATAAGCTAGGAAGAACATCCCCTAACATATCGTCTACTTCTACTGAGTCTTATCTGTGTCTGGGCTGAATCCACCCATGCAAGTTTTTGGTCGAGAACTTCTCCTTGCCAAAACAAAATTTATACTATCAATGTATAACCTCCTCTATTTATTTTTGTTATACATATCTAATTTGTTTTATTAACTTCCATTTTCTTTTTTAAGGACTTATATATCAAACCATATTGGAACTTTTTAACATCTTCAAGGCTTATATGAACTTATGTTAATGAAGCAAGCGGAAAGAGAGTCTCTGTTTTATATGTTTTCTTAATAAATCCATTCAAGACTTTTTATTGATTACACAAAATATAATTTCTGGTAAAGATTTTCATTTAATAAAGGGTTTTACAAACATTATTAAAAAAGACGGTCTAATTTTAATATAAAAGTAGATCTAGTCACTAAATGGATTAAACTAGTCACCGAAAGAAATTAACCTAGTCAATATTAAATTAATTTTCTTTTTAATATTGGGTTTATTATTGACTAATTTTAATTTAAAAGTAGGCGGTTTCTTCCAAGACAAACTCACGGTTATATTATCCACCAAACAAAATCTTTTAATTATCATATCTTTGATATTTGCTATGTAGTTTGAGTTTGTCTTGTAAGAGACCGCCTACTTTTAAATTAAAATTAGGCAATGCTAAGCCCAATATTGAAGCCCAATAGTTACTAGGTTAATTTATTTCGGTCACTAGTTTAATCCATTTAGTTACTAGGTCTACTTTTATATTAAAATTAGACCGTCTCTTTTAATAATTTTTGATGTAGTTTTATGTTAAAAAGACGGCCACTTAGATTAAATATAAATACCAACTCATACATTAGTGACAAATAAGTTGAGAGCACATCATATTGTATATATATTTCATGCTTAATATATAATTGCCGTAAATAGCTCTTAACTGTTTTCTTGTCTATATAATTGGCAATAATCTTTGGGAATCTTTTATATCCTTGAGAATATAACTTGAATGTTCAATTTGTGACGAGGAATCTTCTCCTTAAGTTCCCATTATACTCTGTTATTTTATACCTAGTATGTTTATAAATAATTGTGGTCCTTTTCTTTTACAGCTGTTTTTGGGACCCAATTATTCAGTTTATGTGTCTTGCTTCTTTTTCTTATGTGGTCATACTTAGCTCATTTTGGTTGTGGATTGATTTTTGAGTGAAAAATCACCAAAATTTTGTCTAAGTTGTCTCCTGCCTATTCGCTCTCAAGTCTCACCCTTCCATCTCCCATCTTTTTAAAGGTCTGTTCTCTTCGGCATAAAACAGTTGAACTGAACTGAACTGAACTCATAAAAATGCATGCATGCATGACATGACCTAACCTTAATAGGACATGCACGCATGACATGAACTAACCTTGATCATAATTCATAACAATAATGTACATATTAGATTATGTAAAACTCCGTAATCTTGAAGTATTCCATTGATCAATCTTTGTTTACAGGATGAAGGAAAGAAGCCAGAAGCCGAAGGAGCCGAGAAGCCAGCCGAGGTGGCGAAGCCCATAGAGCCGGTAAAGATTGAAGAAGTAGCCAAGGAAGTAGCTGTTGAGACAAAGAAAGAAGAAGCTCCAAAGCCAGTTGTTGAGCCGCCTAAGCCGGAGGCCTCGGCGCCGAAGCCAGCCGAGACAAAGCCGGCTGTTATTGCCCCAGCCGTAGAGATCACTAAGCCGGCTATTACGCCAGCCGTAGAGATCACTAAGCCGGCTGTTACACCAGCCGCTGTTCCAGTCACAGCTGAGAAGAAACCTGTGGCTAAGTGAAAATAATAACACACCTAATTAATGGTGATTATAAGGATTGTTATTACAAAAAAAAAAAAAAAAAATGAGATAAACTACAAAGAAAAAAAAGGGTAAAAAATAAGTTTATGATTGGATAGGAATATTTTGTTAATCAAGAATTAGTTTTATTTGGAATTTATTAAATATTTTGATTTGTCCATTGCTTTTTTATCTCATGTTGTGTTTTTGGATGGAGATCGAACTATTTCATGTATTTGTTATTTTTTTGTCTTCGATTTGTCCTTTGTAAACACTTTGGGTATGTTGGATTGTTCAGACTTCAAATCGGTCTTATTGTCATATTCTCTATCTTTATTTTAACTTGCAACAGTCGTCTTACTTCTATTGCTCTTAAAAGTACTTGATGACGTAAATTTTTAGTGTACAAATTATGAGATAATAATGTATGAATATAGACACTAATTAAAGTATGTATATGTTGAGAATAACGTAGTTATTATAGTTAACATCATATATGATATTTTATACTATAGCATCTGGAAAATGATTTATGGGTATAACTCGAGAAAAGTACAGAAAATTGATATCAGATCATGATAAAGTATTCTCTAAATCAAAAAAAAAAAAATATTGCCTAAAAAAGTTTCCTAGAGGCATAATTTGAGAAGTCATATATTTTTTGTGTCAAGTATATTAACCATTAAAATGATGCAACTTTATTTACAAAACTCAAAAGTAAAAAATGTGCAATAACACGATCATTCAAAAAAAAAAAAAAAAAAAAAAAAAAAAAAAACTTGTGAGTTGTGAGGCATATATTCACAAAGTTGGACCAAGGCCCGATCTTGCTAAGCATTGGAGTATTTCATACGTACGTTAATCCAAAATATTCTGGAAGGGTACATAAGTTGGGCCGGGCTAGCTATCTGGTTGGGCGCACTATATAAAAATGAAGATCTTTTGGGCCTTGGTTAAATTCTGAAATTTGGGCTCTTGGCTCATACAATTTACTGAAGAACATAATTTGTTTAAAGAAAAAAAAAACTTTAGTGAACATTGAACAATATAGAAGTATTAAATTTCATGAACTGGGATGGAAGAATTATTGAAAAAAGTCAGAAATAATTTAATTAATTTAATTAAAAGAGTCAACTTTAAAGATATACTTCCTCCTAATTAGAACATTTGCATTTTCACACCTGTCGAGGTCCAAATTTCACTATTAACAATAACTCTAGTTGTGTATTTGTAAAATTATGCAAATGAGATATTAAAAAACTACAAATTGAGACGAATCAAATAAGATATCATATGATTATGTTTACTCTTACGTATATATAGATCTTTATACACGGTCAAAGTATGAACTGCGAATAGTAGAAAAGCAAAAACATTGCAATAAAAAAAGAATGGAGGAAGTATTAGTGTCGCTGGCTTGCTGTTATCATCACGAGAGTTGTACAATTTATTCACTTTTTCGATCATCAAAATTTTTTGCCCAAAATTAGAAGACTGTATATTGTATACCAATCAATCCTTGATCTAATGGTAAGGTTTGTGTCTCACAACCTTAAGGTTGTGGGACTCAAACTCCACTTGAGGCACTTTGTGGGCGGGATTCCCTTACCTTCCTCCCCCACTTCCAAAGCTAGGCCGGTCAGTTTAACATATGTGCGTTGGGACGACCCATTTTTCTGTTTCAGGTTGAAACTTGAAAATCTCTGCTATCAAATCCGGAATTTTTCGGTTAGGTTCAGAACGGGTTAACAGGTTGGATCAACTTTTGCCAGAACTACTTGCTAGATACTATTCCAATTTTGTTAGCCACGTTTTTTATATAGACTTAAAATATTCGACGTTCTGTTTTGGTTATAAATAAAAGTTGTACATAGCTTGGTTGTTAATTGGATATCGATACACAATATATATTAGGGGTTAAGAATTTAAAATTGCTTACAAAGTTATATTTAGTTACTAAATTATAGATTTTTTATTTGAAAATTTGATAAAATAATTTACATGAACAATATACCCTCTCACGAGGCACCTAAATACTACTTTATACCCTAAATTCCCAACCCCCTTAATGAGAATCCAACCCTTCTACTTGCTCATTCTCTTGCTAAATACTTGGTAGATAAGGTGAAAGAATTAGCAAACAATATCATTACGTATATCTTATGCTAAGTAATATTTCCACGAAATTAATATCTTATGGTGGAAGATGATGCATGAGCATCCAGTATCAAAAGTTGATAGCAGATAACAGTATCCAAAGTATTTGTCTCCTCATCGCCATTAATCATCTCTGGTGCTCCTTTCAATTACCTATCATGGATGACAAGGACAACTTTTTAGACATAAGTAAATTGCATGGATAACAAAAAGGGATAATTAAAAAGGAATAATGAATTAATATCAATATTGACATATATAAAACAACCATTTATGTACCCACTTACTAATGGTGGGTAACTGTTTCAATTGATGGAATGTTTGGTGGAACCATTATGTACTAGAGTACTAGAGTAGTAGGTCATATCTCTAATTGACGACAGTGCTTATAGTCGGTAATATTTTTTTTTTGATTCGATAATTAACCGGTCAAGTAGGTCAACCCTCATGAGTTAGGGGGTAAAAAAGGGATCTTAATGCATAAGGAAATTTCTAGAGACTGGAAAGTGGGGATTTATACCCACAAGCAAATATCCACACAAACACCCCAAATTTGGGGTTAATGAGAGTCGAACTCCCGAACATGAGGTTAGGAGGTGGGAGCTCCAACCATTGGGCTACCACGTGATTCTCGATAGTCGGTAATAAATGATGGTAATAGGAATGAGTTTAACAAAAAATTCTTCCTATCGTGAAACTTAGTCCGTGTTTATTGTGAGATATAAAATATTCCTTTGTGCATTTAAAACGAAACGGAATTGTGAGATATAAAATATTCCTTTGTGCATTTAAAACGAAACGGAAGAAGTATTTTCTTTCATACCTTGTGAGCTTTGTACCAAAATCTTCACTTGGAGTACTTAAACAACGGAGGGTGAATTCTTGGTTCCTTCAATAATTTTGAGACCTTCTTTATCTGCTTCAACTGGTGGACAGCTTGATGGAATGCTCATTTGCTCTTTACTCTTTGCCCACAAAAAACAGTATAGCCCTCCAACTAACAAAATGCCACCTAAAACACTGAATTTAAATTTACACAAAAAAAAGTTTACTTAGCATCTAATTAATGATCAATTAATCAGCTGATCAACATAATCATTTTCATAAATTTCAGATTAGTTCTGACAAGAAAATCCATCCGTTGAATCGGACACATTCTTGATATATTAACTATGTTGCTCGAACTCTTCATTTTACCTCAAGTATCAGTGTTGGATACTCAACACTCGAATATGGGTGGAACACTTGTACACTTCATTTTAGGCTAAAAAAAACTATAAATAAAGAGTCTAAAGCCACTAGATTTGGAAAGATAATGGATAAATTTACCTGCCCAAAGTGGTGATCTCTCCAAGCACAAGTACGGAACAAAACATGGTGAGGACAAGTCCTAAAGGAGTCCATAGAGCTAAGAAAACTGGTCCCTTCTTTTCAATTACATATGCTTGTAAATAGTATCACTAGTAGAAAAAGGTCAATTTGCGTCGCCCCATTTGCGTCGCACAAACACGGAAACGATGCAAATATACTATTTGCGTCGCATGCAACAATGAATCGACGCATAAGACGAACTATGTGCGTCGTATCTAAATAATGTGCGATGCAAATCATCTATGTGCGTCGCATGAAGCCCATGGTGCGACGCACATAACAAAGTAATCTGCGTCGCATGAAGCCCATGGTGCGACGCAGATTACCAACCCAACACAAAGCCCCGTGTTTCAAATATATCCTCAAACCCTAAAAAAAGTTGCAGCGAACATTACAACCCAGCGCCTCTTTTTCAAAATCCTCTCTTTCTCTCTCACCTTCACACCCCCTCTCTCTCTCTCTCACCCTCACCCTCACCCTCACCCTCACCCTCCCCTCCCTCTCTTCAGCGAAAACACCCATAAACATTTTCTTGCTACCCATTTCTCTTTTTTCTACAAGAAAAACACCCACGAAAACACAAAAACCCCAAAAAAAATGGCAAACCCAGGTTGTGTTATGGAGTAATTTTGGTTCTTCTCACTTTCTTTGGTCAGCGAAGAAGACGAATAGAACCAGCGAAAACTCAGTTCTTTTTAATTTTGTAGATCTAATTTCGACTCACATAACAAAGTAGTCTAATACTTCTCTCTACTCGAAAAAACTTGAACAACGAAAATTGAAGAATCAGCGAAAACTCAGTTCATGCATCTGAAAACCACCATGGATGATAACTTCTCTCTCCTCGAAAACTCTTTCATTTTGTAGATCTAATTTCTGACGAAGAAGACGAATAGAACCAACCACCAGGTTCGTTTTTTTTTTCTCCGAAATTATTAATTTTGTAGTCTATTTCGTTTTTAATTTTTTAGATCTTTATTTTAATTATCAGATCTGAAAATTCATTCTTTTATCTACGCCATTTTCTCTCTCCTCCATTTTTGATGTTTTTCATTGTTGTGAGCTCTCAGTGCGGACTGTTGTCGATGGATTACACGAGAGAGAAAAAATATGCGGTATCTGGGTAGTTTTCTCGCCGGCGGAATTTTTTTGTTTCAAGTTTTGTTGCCGGCGTCCTCGAAGACGGTAGCGAACTCAAAATGAAGATGAAGCGTTTTGTTTTTTGTAATTTCTGTAACTATGTCATTGAACTTTTGTTCCTTTTGTTGATTTGCTTATTTTTATTTTCTGTGTTAGATCTAGAATATGTGCGAACTTTCCGGCGGTTACTGGTTTTTTATGGTTGTTTGATGGTGAACTTTTCTTTTTGAAACACAGAATTTGTGCGTATTTTGTATAATTTGTACAAGTTCTCATTTGCGTAATATAATTCTACTTTGTTTGATTTCTTTTTTATAAGTTTAGATTGTTTATCAGTTTATAATTTGGTTTCATAGTTTCAATTAACAGAGCGATTGTAGAAAATGATTATGGTGGAATTTTTTTACCTGTTTCAACTTTTGGAATAGTGGACTCTTTTTTTTTTGTTTGTTATAAAGAAATTTGCGTCGCACCCTTCACCATGTGCGACGCAAATCACTCATTCAAGATCAATGTGCGTCGCACATAGTGATTCATGCGACGCAAATCAGGCTGCTGGGGATGGAATTTGGGGCTGGTAAGATTCACTTGCGTCGTACCGTATACGGGTGCGACGCAAATAGCTGAACCATCTGCGTCGTTTCCGCATACGACGCAGATTGTTTCTGAATCATTTGCGTCGAGGGCTTTGGCGTCGCACCAGAGTCCGACGCAAATAGGCGCCTCACATCCGACGCAAATTGCCTTTTCTGTACTAGTGTATGCCAATCCAGTCACTACTATTCCCTGATGAGACACACACAAAACAAAACAAATAAAGCATGTGTTGGGGTCTAAATTAAATATAGGCTCATGTCCATTGCGACTTAAGCTTCATGATCATTGCAAAGCAATTAGGCCCAAGCGGAGGAAAGCGGAAAAATATATATACTTCATTTGGCACCAAAATAGACGTAACTTTATCTAAAATAACTTAAGAAACGTAACGATTGGATAATTGTAATGGGCTTTTAAAGCCTTAACTTGAACCTTTTATATTTGAATGCATGCCTTACTAACAACAACAAAAAAAAAAAAAAAAAAACTAAAGAAACACATATAATATATTTGACAATTTTCTCCATTCTCTTGCATTATATTGCTAAACCATCTGATTTAAGCATCGGATCGGAGAAGGCTCGTTCTCCGGCAAAACTCCCGATTAGTCTTCTTGTTATACAGATGACGACCATTTAAAGGTTCGACCCAAAATTCGTCATACTCACATCTAATAATCAAAGCCCTACTTGCTAATTCTACTCAAATTACTGGTCTACGTATTCGATTTATATCCTTCATTTTATTACCTAAATTAAGTTGAAAAGAAAGAAGTAGTCATTAGGAAAAAATAGGCAAAACATAGTAGAGAAAACTACGTAGAAAAGATAAGAAACATACACAATAAGCAACAGCTACTAGACGGATATTCCAACCAAGCATCCACTGAGAAGGACGTCGTTCCACAAGAATAGCTAGTGCAAATGATTGTATTGAACTGAAGAAGCAACTTAGTGCTGTGAACAGAAGTTTTGACGGGTACCCTTTCATTATCCGGGCCTATTTGCAAAAAAAAACACCAAAAGAAGCATCAAAATCATGGACTTGCTAATTGAGTAACCTAGTTAGTGACTTTACAATTCACAAGATATTTTTGTCGTCCTACTACGAGGAGTTTTTCATCGCTTTCGGCGAGTGGACTAATTTTTTGCGGGATTTTTTTCATATCCAAGGCTCGAACTTGAGGCTTTGGTTAAGGAGCGAGATGCCCTTAACCACTCACACTAACCCTAGTTGGTAATTCACAAGATATTAGGATAACTCATGAGTCACCATTTTAGTGGTGTATTGTTGAAGTGGTGTGTTATCTATAATATATGTAACTACTTTGGGCTTTAAGGGTACAACTAAGAGTCAAGGGTACTTCAACATATTTTACTTGTGTGCATTTTGTTGGATGCAAAGTCTTGAAAAAGTTTTACGCACGTTTATTTGTTGTAAATTGTAATAGAATGAAAAAAATAACCAGTTTCACGTCTTAATATGGGGGCATTCATTTTTACATGATGTTGAGTTCCATTTTTGTTGTATATATGTGAGTTGTCTCGCATTAGACAAAGAAGAGATAAAGTACCACGTTATAAGTTATACTTCCTCCGTTTTTTTTTAAGTGACACATTTCTTGTTTTCACGTTTGCCAATGCATTATTTTAACCATTAATATCTTCAATTATTAATAAGTAAAAATTATAAAAAGTTGATATTAAAAAAATTCACATTCAGACGAATCTAACAAGATCCCACATGACTATGTTTTTCCTAAAATGTAAATCACAAAAGCTAATTAAAGTTTGAACTATAGTACTCTCTTCCTTCTTCAATTGCCAAAGCCCATTATTTTTTTCCATTTTATGAGAAGTTTTTTTTATCAAAACATTTTATGAGAAGTAAAGCTTCCTAAAAATGTTGTTTCCTTTTATTTGTCGGCCAAATAATTCAACATTCTTTCACCTCCTAAAACTTTTAATTTATATTTTTTCACCACCACCCTTGAATTTTACAAAAATGGGTAAGGTGTCCTCACAGTTTTGAAAACACAAGTGCCTCTCATGTTTGAAAATTCATCAAAATACACTTGGTGACAAAATACCATCAACTTTCTTAGTCATTAAGGTCAAATCAACCTATAATCTGAAAAATTCTCTAATTAACCTAATTAATGTTAATTAATTTTAATTAACTCTAGTTAATCAAGTCCCCACCAACCACCACTTTCTCCCTCCTCCCCCACCCCCGCCCACCGGAAACCACTTCCTCGCCACCCCCACCCCGCCCACCGAAATTACCCCATCCTCTCTCCCCCACCCTAGTTAATTAGGTTAGTTTTTTTTGGATGCTTTAGCGTATCTAAAGGCTTGTGATACACGTTACAATTTGGATTGAAAAAAGTATGTATGTTCTTTTTTCTCTTTCTCATCTCTATTATAATATTGACAGTTATATCCTCATTTGTAAATTAGACCATCTACACTAATTTATTAAAAGACGTTTCTAAATAAGAAATGGTGTCATGTGGCGCTCTATCTAATGGTATTGTACTTCATGAAATGGACATACGATAAAAAAAATTGCATAGCATAGACTTCGATCCCGCAACTTCAAGTTTGTACATTAAAGTATTAACCACTAGACCAAGAGATATTTAATATTATCATTTCAAAGTATAATATTAATAAATGAAAATTATCCTTATCCGGGACATATCCCGGGCCTAATAACTAGTTTACATGTGAAACATGATTTTTTCTCAAATGATATTGACTTAACTTAATTTATTGACATTTTTTTAATAATTTATTAGAATTTATCTTAGCTTATTATTATCTCTAAAAATAGATCAAAATTAGCCAAACTAAACATTACTATATAATATGACAGTAGTAACTCAATCATAATTCTAACAGAATCACGAGAACTTGTCCAACACTTGAGATCGACAAAACCTCTAGATGTTAGCATTAAGTGGACCCTGGATAGGATTGACCACATCACTAAACAACTCACGTCATGTCAAGTGATTAAGGTATTGCGTTCACAGGTGGGTCAGACTCATCAGCTAGCTCGTTGGTGGCAACAATATTACAGGGTTGCTACTTGATTAGACATTTAAGGCGTTATTTCCCTTTAATCATTTATGTTTTCTATCTTTATATTGTACGTTGCTTTGATGTCAAAAAAAAAAAAAATCGAAAATGACTTACCTGCATAACAAGCCAGAGAGCCCAAAAAGTGTTACCACTAAGCAAGATAAAAACACCCTTAATCCAGGTGTGGCTAGAATGTACTCGATTATGAGGCTGTTGGCTGACTGATGGGTGACCAAAGAGCAAGTGAGAGTGGCTAAACAATTTGATTGAAGGCCCCTTGTAAAGTGCAAGAGTTGTGGCACCTCCCAAGCATATCACTACGCCTACTAGCTTTGCTATTCCAGAGGCAGTCTTTAATTTCCATATCTCTAACCTGTAGCAACATTTACAAATTAATATAATTTTTCGACATGTATATAGGTACGTGTTGAAAATTCTATAGTTTTTTTTTTTTTTTTTGATAATTTTCTATAGTGGTTATAAATAAAGATGATCGTGAAAATAGATTTTCACAAGAATTAGGATAATGCAAAGTTGTTTTTGTTAGTCAAGTCTATTAATATAATTGATATAATTATTCGACATGTATATAGGTGCTGAAAATTTTATGGTGGTCATAAATAAAGATGATTGTGAAAATAGATTTTCACGAGAATTAAGATAATGCAAAGTTGTTTTTTGTTAGTCAAGTTTACAGATTAATTAGAAGGACTTGGCCACGTGACAGATTATGACGCAGTCGGAAATCAATGGAGAAAAGCAAGCGCAATTCTCGAATCAAAACACACAGATTTACAAGCGATAAATCTGTAAAACTCCGGAATCCACCATAAAAGAGTATAAACTCTGTGATATTATTAAAAGTCAAAACCTGCCTCCAAACATTGACCTAATAATGTTTAAATACAATAAACAAAACCCTAAAATGAAATTAAGGAAATAATTAAAAAGCTGATTTCGGGCCTTAAACGGACCCGGATGGCCTAAAAAGCCTATACTCGTTGGGCCGTTCCGCTTCCGAAAAGGTATCACAATAGTCAATCGGACTCCGTCGGCCCATTTTTCGCAAAACTGTTTAGGCTTTGTGTTGCAAATCCTTTTCAAACTTTTCCGCCAATCTGCCTACGTCAAATTAATTGGCCACATGTACAATTACACGAGTGGCCTATATATTTAGGGTGTCTTGACCTAGTGGTTAAGATTGAGGTATTGTGAGCGATAGGTCACAGGTTCAAATTTCTCCTTCCCTTCTTTGTACTTTGTACTGCCTTCGTCCTTTCGTAACTCATATGGATAAAAAAAAGACACGAGGGCCCTATATAAGTGACATTTTTGTACATCAAGAAAGCTGATACTATTTTTTTTTAAAAAAGAATAGGGGAAATTATCTTTTATGTACGTAAGGTTAAGAAAGCTCATACTACTAGATACTAATTAACCAACCCCATATAACAATTTTATGGCTTTTGTAATAGCTCTATCCTTTGATTTATTGTCTTGTAACTATCCCACCTGAATCTCTCCTATTATTGTTATTGGATTCCTTTAATATTTAGTGTGGAGTTACAGTAAGATCATGACTTTTGATAATTGATGAGCATCACTGGACCCTTTCATTATTGCTCAATGGGTGAGTTAGAAATCCGATTATGGTAAATACTTCACCAACTTATTTTCACTTGCATTAATTTGACTTTCGATTATGCCATTCACCGATCAATATGGACAAGTAAAATGCATCATTTTAACTATTTACTAGTATTTTGGCTTGGGCGATGCCCCGAGTCAGTTACAATTATCAAATATATTATTATATATAAATTTATAATTAAGTGTATTAGTTTTTCATAATATTATGTCTAGTACAAAATTGGAAAATGGAAGTTATGGCATGATAAATTGTTTTAAAAAAACTTCTAAGGACTTGATAAAAATAATAATTTCAGTTGAATTACGGTAAAGAGAATGTCATTACTTAATAAAAGTGTTAGAGATTAAAAAGCTTGTCTATGTCTTTATAATTACATATAATTATATGACATTATTATACTTTACTATGAAACATTAAGTATTCAAATTGTAGTGTATTAGTGATTAAACTCTTACATTACATTTGAAAGGTCATCTTATTATACTACCTCCGTATTTTTTTAGTTGCAACATTTGGTTTATGGCACTATTCATCAACCAACTTTAATTTGATGAACTATCTCGCATTATTATATAAGAAAAAACCTAGTCAAGTGGGGTCTTGTTAGATTCGTCTCAATGCGACAAAATTTTTACTTACACCCAATAAGAGATATTAATGTTCAAAGAATCGTCTCGACAAATGTGAAAAAGCAAATGATGCAACTAAAAAAAACAGAGGTAGTATTTATTAACTCTCACATTAAGAATAGGATGCAAGTTCCGTAACAAAATTTATCAAAATTTGGTAATTATAATCATGCATTTCTACATTTGGCTAGCTAGAAGTTGAAATTCCTACAAAATTTTACTTCTTTTGTTTTGTCATGTTTATTTATCAACCAAACACCTCATCCATTTTCCATTTCTAGGAATTTCTAATTTATATATATTTTTTTCATGCCAACCAAATAACCATTTTTTGTTTTTAAGATTTTACAATTGACTTAATTAAGACAATAATGAGTGAAAACTGCGAAGGAGATAAGGTGATTTATTTAACATGATTAGAGACAATTCTTTGTAGTGCCCTAATTAAACTTTTAGCTGTCGTTTTGCAGAATTTAAGGGCTTGCTCGTTATCATTTTGTGTTTTTAATTTTGAGTTTTTTTGGAAATAAAAAAAAATAAAAAAATAAAAACCAGAAAAATTAGTTTAAGTTTTCAAAATTGACTTAAAAATATAACATGACTAATTTTAAGTTTATTGTACTCCTTATATCATATGAATTTTACATTCATTAAACGAATTGAAATACTAAAAACTGACATTAATGTCGAATGGGCACTAAGATATTCCATTATTCTCCCTATTAATCAATCTATAAATTCTTTTCTATACGACCTTCAATTAATAAAAATTTTACAATGTACTCCAACAGAAAGCTAGGATTCGATTGATTAGAATTCTCTGTACTCTGAAAAATAAAGGCTATGAATCTTTAATATTTCACCGGTTTTAAAATTGATCTTACATTTTAACTACTCATAAACTCTACTTTAATTACAATTTTCGACATATCTATAAGAATATATATAGATATACATAAGATGTTGCAGTTGTCGTGATGTTGATAATGGTATAAATCAAAATAAACCATCTATTTGATTGAAACAAAGGGAATATTACTCTAGTTGTTTTTTAAGGGGAAAAAAAAACATGGCGGGTACCTAGTTGTTGATATACATCAAGAAGATCTAAAGGAGATTTTGATGTCTAGCTTTACAGAAAGTGGTACTAGGTATTACGGCAGCTTGTGTCCGACTTTTGGTAGAGAGACCTATAATAGTCCCTCTGTTTATATTTAACCAGTCTTCTATATACGGAATTTTTTCCTTGAATAATGCAAAAGTGGGTTTTAATTCCCAAAATATGCCCAAAAAAATTTAAATTCCCTGCGTACCGTCCACGTAGGACGGCACGCGAGAAAATTATTTTTTTTTTGTTTTAACCCACGGAAACCGCTACTCAAAGTAGCGGTTTAATTTTAAAATAAACCGCTACTCTGAGTAGCGGTTTATAAATATAAACCGCTACTCTGAGTAGCGGTATATAAATATAAACCGCTACTCTGAGTAGCGGTTTACCTGCGGAAAATATGGTAAGCAGATATCAGTTTGCATAGTAAACCGCTACTCGGAGTAGCGGTTTACAAAAAAAAAAAAAAAAAAATTTTTTTTTTTTATTTTTTTTATTTTTTTATAAACCGCTACTCCGAGTAGCGGTTTTACCTAAGTTGAAAAAAAATAATTCTGGGCACTTGCAAACCGCTACTCGGAGTAGCGGTTTTACTAAAAAAAATAAATCTCGCGTGCCGTCCTACGTGGACGGTACGCAGGGAATTTTAATTTTTTTGGACACATTTTGGGAATTAAAACCCACTTTTGCATTATCCAAGGAAAAAATTCCTATATACGTGATACGTACGTCGATTGTTTGGATGTATTCTTAATAAATTTTATCAAAATATAATTATAGAAGTGTGATTTATAATTATTATTATACAAACTACTGTAATTTATAAAGTTTTTAGAAATTGAGATAAACATTTAGATGTTAAGTTTTGTAGTCAAATTAAATTTTTAATTTTTTTATTATTGAGTAACCATTTTTCGCATTATGTCAAGTTACTTTGTTAATGCTTATTTAGTTTATTATTGGAATTTTTGACCCATCTTTAAATTAGGAAATAATATAATTATACAAAATCTGAAGATCCAATTAATATAAATTTAGCTAAGGATAAAAAAGCCATTTTATTGGGGGACACCATAGCTCCCCCTTGGCTTATATAGTAGAGATTTACTTGCAACACATTTTTTTTTAAAAGCAAACTATTAACTTTAACTGATCATTTTGATTTTTCTTATAAGTAAATAATATAGTTATATGCGATTTTGTTAGATTTTTCTAAATATGTAGATAATATCAAATTTTTGTAAATTTTACTTAAATAAAATAAGAGATATTAACAGTTAAAAACATTTTGAAAAAATACGAAAGCAAATTTAGCAAGTAAAATAAAGATGAAGGAATGCACACGTTAAGTTAAATAAGGGTAATATATTTGCTCATAACAACCATTACTAAAAGTATATATGCTAAATCATAAATTAAAGTAGCAATTTTTTATAGTGTAAGAAATGATTTTACTAGTATCTGAACGCGGACGCAAGCTATGTATTGTAGTTTTTGAAGGATCATGGTTACTCAATAAAGAAATATAACAAGTATATAAAAATATCCTTTTTAAAAAACATAATAGGTTAAAAAGGAGGAGATAAAAGACAATAACAAACACAATCATTGCTTGCAAAGTGGGATCGACTCCATATCTATCGTGATAATAGGTTTAATGGTTTTTGTTTCTAGCTTGTACGATTCCTCGTTGTAAAAAAAATGTAACAATGATATATAGTTACTCCCTCCGTTTCATATTAATCTATACACTTTGACATTTTACACTATTCACAAATTACACTTTGACTCTCGTTTGTGATTTATACGTGAATAAAAACATAGTCATATGGGATCTTGTTAGATTCGTCTTAGTATGTATTTTATTAATATGTACTTTTTATAATTTTTACATATACAAAACTAAAGATATATATCTTCAAAGTTTTACATTGGCATGCGTAAAAAGTGTAAGTGTGTAGATTAAAATGAAACGGAGGGAGTATCATTTACCTATGACTCCTTGTAAATGGAATACACATTATATGAAAACCAACAAATATTATTGTCTGGTGTAGCTTGTAGCAAGCCTAGGATTAAAGTCACTTTCCAAAAAAAACTTAGACAATATATTTGTTGTCCCTATTATAGGGTTTTATAAGATAACAAGAAATATCCCCTTCTTTCCATTTGTGACTGATAGATGAATATATGAAATTGTGTTGGGATGCCAAGCAATGAAAAATAAAAAGATTATTTGTTCCTAATAATGCAACTTTTTGGCGATTCACAAATAATAAAGCAACTTTTTAATTATTTTATAATAAAGCAACTTTTATAATCCATTAACTTTGAGTAGGTTGAAATTGGATATAACCTCAATAATAGTTTAAACGAGACACGTGTCGCCTAATAATTGGTAAATTTAAAAACTAAAGATTAAAAAAAAAGTTTAAACTAGACATGTGTTGCCTAATAATTGGTTCCCTCCACTCGCAATCTCTGAGACGCATATTTTCTTCACAGCTTGGTGATGGTTAGTCGAGGTTGGAGGAGTTTTTCGAGGTCGGGGAGGTGGGACTATAGTCGGGGATGGAGGGATTGGGTTGTGGGTCGTGGATGGCGAGGAGAGAGAAAGAGATTCGTGGGAGGGGTGGGTTTGCGGGTGCAGGGGAAAGGGAGGGGGTTTTGGTGGTTGGGAAGGGGAGGGAGGGGTGGTAGTGGGTGGGGAAATGGAGGGAGGGGTGGCAGTGGGTGGGGGATGGGGTGGGTTTAGTTTAGGTTTTTTTTAAGTTTATTTAATACTACTAATTAGAATTTAGGTTTTAATTAAAAATTACCATTAGTTAAGATCACCGGTTAACTTGACTTACTCAAAGTTAATAGGTTATAAAGGTTGCTTTATTTTGAAATAATCAAAAAATTGCTTTGTTATTTGCAAAATGCCAAAAGGTTGAATTATTAGGAGCAAATAATCCAAAATAAACCCTAAACATCTAAAAGTTTTTTTTTTGGAAAAAGAATGAATTCAACCGACCACTATGAGGCGCCAAAGAAAACCCTTTTATATTTCATATGATGAGAGAATTTTTTTTATTCCTTACTAAATTCTCTCCACAACTAGTGATACTTTATTTTATGAGTCATGACATACTTGAGCACAGGACACTTTCTTCCAGCACAGTTTTAGTGATAATCATTGATGTTAGTTCTATTTAAGTTCTAACCACTGCTTTATGTAAGTATTCCCATCCCTCACAAATAATAGGCTTGATCAGAATTTTTTTAATTATTTTTAGTACGTATTAAATTCTATAAAATGATAAAATTCTAAGAATTTCTTCTAAAGATAAATTGTAGAAAGCAATTTAACTTATAGTGTGAGTGTGTGATTTTGGGCCTGTTCTCTTCGGCACAAAACAACTGAACTGAACTGAATTGAACTAAAATGAATAGTGATATATGAGAGTAAAAGTATTGTCTAGAGCTGAAATGAACTGAACTAAACTGAATTGAACTGAACTAAAAATAAGCTGGGGAGAACAGACCCTTTGTTGAAGTTTTAATATGCATATGCTTGTATTTATAATTAATAGTAGAGAACACAATTCTCTTCATTTAGGATATATTTTAATTTGCAAATATTATTCTTTCTTATTTTGTAAAGCTACAACATAAGGAAAGATAATATTTAATTTATAAAACTATCCTAAACCAAAGAGAATCATATTCTCACAACTGAACCTAACTTGTTATTTAGGACAAAGGTACTATTAGACTGTTAGCTAGATAACAAGTGTGTTTTGGTTGGTTTGCTTCCTACTTTATTGGAATCTTCATTAATGAACTTGATAAGTTGTTATTAAAAGAATCCAACTATCCAAACCCTAATTGATGACATTCGATATTTGATTCGTCAGTTTAGATTCTACACCATTAAGCATATTTTTCGAGAATTTAGTATATCGGATAGCAGATCTTCTATCAAGAAAATGTCACGATAATTCTGGTGCTTCGGTTGACGTGAATGTTTCAACTGATCCTTTGTTAAATAAATTTTGTTATTCTTGATTCCTTAGGAATCTCCCTTAAGAGAAAGGTGTCTTAACTTTCCTTATGTACCAAAAAAAAAAAAAAATCCAACTATCACAAATATAAATTAGAAGAGTGCATTCTCTTTGACTTTGATTGCACGTAACTTATTTAAATTTTTATGAACTTGTTAAAACTTATTGAAACTTATTTTATGAAGCGTTGGATATTATTGAAACTTACTAATACTCATCAAAATTTATCTGAACTCATTGGAATCAAAATAATTTTCTTAAGAGGAACAAGACGCGCCCTAGATTTTAAAACATATACCATCTTTATACAAAAACGACACTAGGTCAAGGGAACTTTTATCGTACACCTGGGTGTACCATGCTCATGGTACACCCAAGGCTATTTTTTTGCTCGTTGTTCATATGAAACCTACAAATGAGCATAATCACATAATAAGTAGAGCTCCAAATTAAATGAGCAAATGAACAAAAAAGATATACCATGTACACGATACACCCGAATATATGATAAATTGTCTCAATACCCCACTGCCTATCCAGAGCTAAAAGAAATGAACATGTTTTTTTAGAAGTTCAAAAATCTTACTTGTAAAAGGAAGTGATGAAAAGTAATGGATGAAGAGACATTATTTCTATAGAGAAAATAGCGGTGTAACTGTAAGTAATATATATAGTGCCTTCCCATATGGGCCTCCATCATATTCTACTTTAATTTTAAACTCCATGTCTTACAACTTCTATTGATAATTGATTTGGAGCACCTTCTGCAAATGGCAAAGTGCTATCTTACATGATACAGACAAGCAATTGAAGCAATCCAATCGTTACTTGCTTTGTGTTTCAAAGATTGCCTCATTTTCTTATCAGACACGACTAAGGCAATGTGCATGGTAAACAACTGTACAGGGCCCCAAAAATATAAAGGGCCTAATTCTATTAGTTTTACTCTTAAAGAGGAAAAAAAAACCTAACTCTAATTTTTTTTTGATAAGTAAAAACCTAACTCTAATTGACTATTCATTTCCAATTTTATAGAGTATAATGTTGGATGCAAACTTCAAAAAAATAATTTCTATTTGGGGTTTCTTCTCCTCCTATTCTCCAAAAAAGATCATTAATGACTCTCCCATCTCTTCCTATTCACCATAAAAATTTAGTTTATATAATTTAATTTAGCACAGGGCCCCTAATTTTATGAGACGATCCTTTTTTTTAAGTTTGTTTTTAAAAGGTTGTCTTATTATTTCCTTTTTAATGAATAATTATATAGTCCTTACAAATTTAACTTTAGGCTTGTTCCTACCTTACTTGCAAAATAACAAAAGTTTCTATTCACTCAATAAAATTCTTTGTAAAAAAAAAAAGAGATGTATGAGTCTAATAATAGGAAATGGAGAGAGTATAATCTTGCTAGTCCCCAGTTGATCTTTCTTTATATCCAAAAGTGGTATTAGTTACTACAAATAAGACCTTGTAATTATGTTTTTTCTTATTTGTTGAAAAAGGTTGAAAAAGTTCTTTTTACTTTTATAATTTCTAAATTCAAAGTGGATACATATTCATAGAGTGGAGGGAGAATAAGAATATATATATATATATATATATATATATATATATATATATATATATATATATATATATATATATATATATTACTTAAATTATAAAGAGTTGACTATATAATATATAATAATACTTATCTGAATATTTTACACAATAAAATATATATGTGCGCACACATATATGTGTATATATATATATCCACTTATATATAGAGAGAGTGTGTTAAAATCTAGAGAGAAATGTTCTTACTTTTTAGGTTTAGAAGTGAGAACGAATTAGATTCACATACACAACAAAAACATTAGAGCACAAAATTAAAATTATTAGAGTGGCAACATATATAAAAGCTTCTTACATATTTGTGAAGGATACATATTCAACTTTTTTAGAAACTGAGATTCCTTTTTTTGTGAAAAGAAAAAGATGTGTATTGTGTTCAAAAATATGCAAAATTGTTTTTCACATTTTAGAAACCTTTTCATTTGATTGTTATTTTATATAAGTCAATAATATAATTATATGGTCTTAATTATTAGTGTAAAAAGCAAGGTATTGCAATTATTGAAATGAAAGAAACAAAATATATTTTAAGGAAGTACAACCTAAACTTCAATTTAGAATTTTGTAATATATAATCATCATTATTAAGCCCGTATGACTACATAAAGGTTGGCAGAATTCCAACCTAAAATCAAATGGTGATAGGTGGAGTAACCAATCAATCTATATCTTAGTCGCTCTCTCTCTCTCTAATTGTTCAATATGGGATAATTATTCCTAACTCACATGTGAATTTTACCTTAATAATATCGGCGTCTTTAACCAAACACAGATTAATCCAAAATCATACTCCCTCCGTTTAGAAATAGTTGCATCGTTTGTTTACTATTCACATGTTACACTTTGATTGCCTTTGGTAGTTTATATTGTAGAAAAATTATGGTCATGTGGGATCTTGTTAGATGCGTCTCAACAGATATTTTCTTAATATTAACTTTTAATATTTTTTACTTATTGATAATCAAAAATATTAATGGGCGAAAACATATATCGACAAACGTGAAAACATGAAATGGTACGACTATTTCTAAAAGAAAAAGTATATATTACCTTCATTAGCATATTTTATAATATCGACTAGACAGTTGTGCTACAATACAAAAAAGAGCTAGTATCGCACTATAATTTGTGTCTGAAATCTCAATCCCTATGATTGAGAATTGACTAAAATTTTAACCTATCACCCTTTATAAATTATTCCTCCATCCATCATATCCATCTATCTAACTACCAACTATCTTAGCCAGGAAATGTGACAAATTTAACTTGATGTTTCCATATAGTATACATCTAGCAATTCCAGATGGAGTGGTATTGAAGAATGTGACCATTTGACTAAATTTTGTTAGTTATTTGTCCCACGAGGGTAACGACACATTTACACAACTTCATTATTTCACTATATATATGTAACTACGTAACGCTTACTAATTTATTTCTAACTTAGTTACGTAGAATAAAGTGATTTATCTATATGAAAGTCCGGTCTAATTTGCTTTGATATAGACTCTTGGTCTAAAAAAAACTTTGACCAAACTGTAAGCTCATTTATATGAAAATAACATATTAATTTAAGATTATGTTAAGTTCGTCTCCTTTTTCTTTTTCAAAATCCTAATTTTCATGAGTTGAATTAAAAGGTACTTAAAATGGAAATAAAATATTGACTCAAGCATTTATTACCTCAGTTGATGTGAAAATATGTCTTGAATTCTTAAACTGTTTCATTTAAAGAAATGTATTTAATGCTTATATGTAGCCCTTAACATTACTTTTTTTTTAAATCTAGCCTAGTTTTTCTTGCCTTAAAAAAAATGTTTGGTCTAATTATGGTCAAGATTTTTTCTTCTGTGCTGATTGAGAAGTCATCTAATCTAATTTTAATAACCATAAAAAAAATTAAGTTTCAAAGTCTTAACTAATTAACTAAATTTTGCCAAATAGAGTTGCTCATGCTATAAGTAGACAATTAAACATGATAATTAAGTACCTGAAAAGAACAGCAAGGAAAAAAGTAATGACTGGAAGACAATTGGTTGTAGCAGCACCCATTGTTGCTGAGGTATAGGTTAAGCCGATGCCATACAAATCCAAACTCAATGTTATTCTGCAACATCAAAAAAAGTGATGTATTGATGATCAATAATTCACATCAATATCAGTATATTACTAATATATATAGGTCAATACTTGTCATTAATATTTTTATCTTTCATTTTTATCAAGGTAATACAAGAAAAAGATGAGTCAATTAATACTCGTTGTTTACTAGTCACTATATTAATATACTAGACCTAGTATGTAAATAAAACGATGAATTAGGAGTTCTACTCGTACGAACTAGTATGCAGTATACTAGTACTACTATATGTTACGTGACCTTATAGAATTATGTAACTAGAAAAGAGGTTATTCTGTATGTTATTGCTTCAAAACTTACCCAAACAAAGACATCGCGAATATCTGCCAAAACGTCTTGAATGAGAGCGGTGGTATTTTATTCCTATATTACAACATATAATAGTAACATTAATTAAGACATCAAATGATTACAATATTGAAATTATTAAGTATAGTAGTATATGTCGACGTAATCTTCATATTATTGGATAATATAATAAAAGCTCACTAGTAAAAAGTTGGTATTCTTTCGTCCTTCCCTTCCTCTGAAAGGTAATGTCTTATAGTCTTGTAAAAGGTAGTGCTAAACTAATACACTTTTCATTTCGAATTAAAAACAACAAAAGAATATTTCATATTCATAAATAATACCTCTTTGTTGCATTTAATTTGAAAGGGATTTTAAAATTTAAATTACTAGAAATCCCTTAATAGTTTTTGTATAGACGAAGATATAAAGACGTCCCTAATCACAAGTGCGGTGAAGCAACTTCTGAAAACCCTAATGATAGGATTTAAATCCGTGATAAAAAGTAGGTATATATGCACATGCATATATATATATATATATATATATATATATATATATATATATATATATATATATATAGAGAGAGAGAGAGAGAGAGAGAGAGAGAGAGAGATAGAGAATGTATGTAACTTACCTCTCGAGAAAGATGGCAATAGGGGCAAGAAAGATGGTGGCAAGGGCTTGTCTATAGAAAGTGAAGATGAAATTATTCATGCCAACGTTGAAAGCAGCCTTAGAGAGCAAGAACATACCAGTATATAGGGTTTGTATGAAAAACACAACAAGAATTGGTTTACTAAGTGCCATTTTTTTTCTTTCAATAATATTGGTGAATTTCAATATATGAAGGAGAGTGTATTTTCTAGTGCTTGAATAACACTTATGTAAGCTCTATTGGTATGCTTTTATACATATATATTGTGTGTGATGAGGTTGATATGACATGAGTGGTTAATCAAAATAAAGCGAAAGAAGGAAAAAAAATCTTTGGCATGTGGACCAGAAAAAGTTTTTTGTAGTGCTGTCTCGGTTGGTTTAAGCATTGAAATATGGGGGGTTTGATTATATTGAACCATAGGCCAACAACAAGATATGATTCTTCTTTGTTTCATTTCCTTTCTCCTAAAAAGAAGGCATTTTATTGTCTACGTGTCAAGGGATCAACTCAACCAAAAGTTTAAGTTGATGGTTGAGGCCCCATGAATAGATTTATACTCTATCACGACCCCTCATGCAAAAGCCAATTGGGCTTGAAGTGTAGATGCAACACAAGTCTCCCTCATACCTAACGCTAAATATTCTACTGAAAATGAAGGGGTGGATGATATTCGAACCCATGACCTTTTTGCCACGCTAGCTGGCTCTGATACCATGTCAAAGGTCAGGGCCGTCTTCAAAATTTTAGGGCCCCGGTTCTAACATGAAAATTGGGTCCCTAAATTTATAGAAAATAAAGATGGAAGGTTAGAGTTCTAAAGATAGAAAGTTGAAAATCTAAAGGTAAATCTTAGATAAATTTATTAAGAGTGGAAAACAAGGGTGATTTTTTCAAAGATGAAGTAAAATTTTCAAAATAATATATTTTGGGACCTTTATAATTTTGAGGGCCCTGTGCTGTTGGGCTCCTTGCACACCCTCATCTACCCTTTTGTCAAAGGATCAATTCAACCAAAAGTTTAAGTTGATGGTTGAGGTCCTAGGAATAGATTTATATTCTATCACTATGTATTACTATATATATGTACTAAAATTAATGTTCAGATCTTGTAATTTACTTTACCTTTTATTGTCTTTGATATTGTATTATACTAATATATAGAAAGAAAAAGGAAGTGTGCTCGTATGTCAACTTGCAAAAGGTCGAGGCACTAAAAAGAATATGACAAATCATTACTACTCCTTGCTTATTTATTCATATAGTACTAGGACTTAGAAGAGTGTCGTATAATGAACCAACACTTAATCATATCATTTTTCTATGCATTATCATGACGAATTTGGCATCTATACTTTCTTAATGAGGTGAAATTAGGCATAAACTAACTTGATCATAACTCTAATAATTATACAGGCAACTCAATTATTATTAAAGATGGCCGGTTTATTGTACAACAAAGATAAAATTGGATGCTTGATTAGGTTAGATTGCGTAAATTTTTTTGGGGGAGATTTCCGTTGAGTATAGTATATATAGTTGCAAGACATTAATCCTAATAAATAGTATTAGGAGTCTTATTGAGACTTAGCTTGACTTTACAAAATAATATTCTAAACCTAATATCTAAAGGATTAATAGTGTGTCACTTCACCCGTTTCTACTTCATTGAGTAGGTAATTAAAGAAGGATAATTGTTGGTTATCTTTAAGGTAATTTGACCCTTGCGAGTAAGGGTGCTTTAACGGTCGAGCCGAGCCCGAACTCTTGTTAGCTCGACTCTTGTTCGTTTAAATTTATTCAAACTTGAGTCGAGATCGAAACTTGACGAATTAAGCTATGGCCGAGTCAAGCTTTGACCAAGCGTTTGACCGAGCCGTTATCAAGCTTTCACAAACAAGCTTGACCTATTATTATATTTAGTTTACCCGTCTTCTTTGTATATCTTTTTTGAATATTTTTGTTTTTCGAATTTTTTATTTGATAATAGAACTATTACCTTGTTATTAAGTATATATAAATAATACATTATTTTCATTTCTTTTTTTTTTTGATTCGATAATTTACTGGCCCGAGAAGGGGATCCCAACTCATAAGGAAACTTCTATAAAATGGAAACTGGGGATTTATACCCAGAAGCATAAATCCACACAAACGAACACTCCAAATATGGGGTTGAGGAGAATCGAACTCCCGACCATGAAGTTGGGAGGTGGGAGCTCCAACTATTAGGCTCCCACATGATTCTCTCATTTTTTCCATATATTTAATTGAGCTTGTTTACGAGCTTTTCGATCCGAGCTTGTCATAATTTAGCTCGGCTCTTTAAGGTCTCGAGTTGAACTCAAACTCGATCTAGCTAAGCCATAACAAGCTTGCTTAGCTTTGGTCGAACTTTAGACTGAGCCGAGCTCAAATTGTTCACTAACAGGCCAGGCTCATTATTTCTCGTCATACTTGCGAGAAACATAGAAATAAAGTCCAATAGAGGCAATGGTTTTTTTATGAAATATTATGTTTCTATTGAACGAAGTAATTAGGAAAGAATAGACGAGTGTGTTTTAGGGATTGTTAGAGTTGTGACCGTAAGGCTTGAGTTCAAAGGGGTCACGGGGTTCGGTATCGGCTTACTTTTTCTAAAGGTAAGGAAAAAGAAGATTAGGAGACCATTCGCGGGAGGGGAGCTCCAACCTTATCATTTACAAGTATGGAATGAAGAGTAGAATGTGTACAACTTTCAATATTAAACTGAGAAATTACTAAATTTAATGACCAACATTAGTTATCCAATCTCTTGCTTTCTTTGCTTCCTGACAGATGTGACAGAGAGTCTAGAACGTGAAGGAACAAAGAAAGTCTGGATGTGTTTAATGATGCATGTGAGCAAGTTGCTAAGATATGACCAAAGATCTTTAACTGCATTGATGACCAAGAAGTTATCGCCTTCGATGTGGAGGTGCTGGATATTATTTTGGATGGCAAGTTGATGCCTGTGATGGAGAGTTGTGGCTCGATCGGCGATGAAAACTGGAGTATACCCAAGATTGAATGTTGCTGCTTTGTGAAGTTGACCAGTAGTTAGTCTAGTAGTTACTCTAATGATGACACCTGCTGCTGCTAAACTACTACGAATCGAATCATCGAAGTTGAGTTTCTAAAAAGATTGGGAGGCAGCTCCCAAGCGACAAGGATGGAAAAAGGGACCTCTGAAATGGGAGGAGGGATAGAAGGATGAGAAAACGATGAATGTGAGGAGATGCAGAGATCAACTGCATTCCTGAAATTTCATTTTGTAAATAAAAATTTTGCTTTATGGATGACCCTGTGAACATCAAAAGAGGTAATATAAAAAGATTATATTATTTCTTTCTTTTTAGATGTTCTAAATAACAAATATAAATTTGATAGTGGAGGTTCTATACCGATTTACATATTACTTTGGTACATATAATCTATAAAACAAAATATTTTTGGAGTCCAAAAGACTCTAACAATGAGACGCCCATCCAAGAAAGTAGAAGAATAATATTATTATAGAATATATAAATATATAAGTAACTGCACGTAGAAATTGTGCGTCAATCAAAGAACAACGGCCTTCAGGATTGTACTTAACTTTGTTTCATAGTTGTTCTTTTCAAATTTCAAGTCAAAAGTACTCGTAAACTTCATGCTTTATTTGTTCGAACTCTCCACTAAGTCACTAACCACTAATTTAGAGAGACAAACACTAATTTAAGTCTCCTAGTCTAATGTAGCATATATTGTACAAAGCAATTTCATGAATATTCTGACATGATTATACATATGAATTAAGTATATTTTTGGTGATATGAATCTGTTTGATAAAACAGACATGGTTGAAATTCGAATTCACGGCATTTATACCTTTTTCCTTTAGTCTTTTAAAAAGAATGGCCTTGTTTAACCTTGCCATTAAACGTGACCTAAATCTAGCTAAACACACTTTTCATGCAGCTCGGAAGGTTTTATTTTGGTTCCTACATCTTGTTTTAACGATGTGATGGTTTCTTTTCGTTAGTTTTCGGGTAAACTCTCTTAATATATTTTATATTCTATCACTTTTATTCTTTCCGTCTGGAAAAAATGGTTTTGTTTTGAATATGCAATTTTAGGTTAGTCATATGGAAAGTAAAACTTGTGTATAATAAAGCTCAATTTGGAAGAAGTACTCTTCCATCCGTGACCTCTTATTATTTGCTAAATGCTACATACATTATGAATTTCAGTCCTAAATTTCACAAGCCAAAAAGAAAACAGGTCCAAATTCGAGGTGACAAAAGAAATCCCTAGAACACTATGTTTAAAAATGCTTAAAATTTTCAACACAGCAAGTCAATAACAAGGCTCTAGTGAGTAGAATACGGTTGTTGAGATATATTGTCACCTACAATAATGCGTTTGTTGAACTAGAAATTATCTAAACTGAATTCTATGAATTAAACTCGATCTTTTGGATATGATTTTATATTTCATTTTATTTTCTATGTTAACATGATTTTATGTAAAATAATCAACCCTTATTAGACCTGATTGACCTGAAATTTAATTTTATGAAGGTCAAAGGAATGCACCCTATGTATCCTATCTTTTTGTCAAAATATGTATCTTGTGAGCTCGACACGTAATTTATGAAATAAATTGGAGAAAGTTAACAAATAAAAAAAATTGAAATGATTGTAAGCTTAATAACTCAAAATTTTCTTCCTACCTAATGTGTAAGTTATTCTAAGGGTCTCTTTTAATTTGATGAACTATTATTCTAGTAAATGTGGGAAATTGTCTCATTGCTGGTTGGTTTTGGTGACGAAGAGTCATTGCAACAGCTCCTTTCTACGATTACGAAATTGGTCTATCTCCTTTTGATTATTGAGAAACTCTTACAAATTTCGGAATATCTACAAAGACTTGATATCTAGACTTACACAATTTCTTAAATATTCTCAAAGTTGGTCTGACAATACAAATTGGAAAAGGTATAAAATAACAGGGAACTTGTGTTGCTTTTAAGCAGAATGTTCCAACTGTTTCATTTGATTTTAAGGCTAGCCGCGTCTGAAAACAAATAAAAAGCTTGATTGGTAATAATATATATGAAAAATTATTTTCATTGTATTTTTTTTTAGACCAATAAATAAGAAATGTTATAAATAATTGTTAGTTGAGAATATGATGGTAAAAGAGGGGTGAATTTGTATTTTGTTAGTTAAGGGTATAATGGGTTTATAATTTTTGGTGTCCTCTCTCTCTTCCACTATATAATAGAGATTATTGTTTTCACCTAATTTTCAATCATTAAATATAAGTTCAGATAAATTAAATGGTTGTTTTTTTTTTTTTGAAGGAGAAATTTCATTAATTGAAGGTCAAACGGCATCTACAATAGATATTAAAGAAAAATAAGATATAATCAAACAAGGTTAAATCAAATTCGTCTTCGAAAAAACTACAATGAACCAGATCGAACAATACAGCGCAACCCCCTTGTATTTGCTGAATTAAACAGCTATTGATGAGGAAGTCTATCACTCTAACATATTTTGGGAAGAACATTCTTGATCGAGCCATGTTTACTGCATCCGAGATTCCAATACCTTCATGTTGAGTCTCAAACTTCAACCAATGAGAATAATTTCTCATACATAAAAACAAAACACCCTACTCACAATTCCCATATGGGAGAAGGAGATCTCCAAAATAGAGACTAAGGGGGCGTTTGGTTTGGGGGAAACTGAAAAGGGAAAGGGAATAGAACCTCTTGATTCCCTTTTATGTTGTTTGTTTTGGGGGTTTCTTTTCTCCCCCTTTCCCCTCTTTACCCCAAATCCCTCAATTTGATTATCCAACCCCAAGGTTTACATTCCTTTCTTTGACTCACATAGCCACTCCTTGCATCAACAACCACCAAACCAACAACCTAACCCAATCATTCACCACTAACCGGCAACCCAACCCATCCAACACTCCTGACACCACCGACGAACCTAACCAACAGAACCTAAATCACCGAAACCCTAACCACCACGAAACCCTAACCCAACCACCGTTTGAAGCTCTGTTTTTACAGACATGCTGGCGGAACCCTAACTCGCAACGCTACTGGATGGGGAGAGGGTGGCGGGCGAACGCGACGCAGGGGAGGGGGAGCGAGAGGACGCGACGCATGGGAGAGGGTGGCGGGAGGACGCGACAACAGGGGAGGAGAGTGGAGAAGAGTACGAGGGTGGCGGGCAGGCGGATGCGACGCAGGGGAGGGGGAGCGAGAAGACGCGACGCAGGGGAGAGGGTGGCGGGCGGGCGGATGCGACGCAGGGGACGGGGAGCGAGAAGACGCGACGCAGGGGAGAGGGTGGCGGGCGGGCGGATGCGACGCAGGGGAGGGGGTGCGAGAAGACGCGACGCAGGGGAGAGGGTGGCGGGCGGGCGGATGCGACGCAGGGGAGGGGGTGCGGCGGCTCGCGACGCTACTGGATGGGGAGAGGGTGGCGGCAGAACTACAAGGGAGGAGGAACTGGTGGTGCTATGGTGGAAGAGAGGTAGGAGGAAGAAAAAAAATTTATACCAACCAAACAACACTTAACATCTAAGGGTTTTGCTTTCCTTTCCCTCTCTACCCCTTTCTTGATTCCATTCCCTTTACCCCATGACAACCAAACGCCCCCTAAAAAAAATCGCATAAAGAGATACTAATTTATTCAATAAAACTAAAAACCGAAAATAAAAGGGGGAGAGGGGCTTATTACCATGGATGAAAACATCCATGGCAGCCCCTAACTGATGAAAAAGTGTAGGGGAGGCTAGGGTTTAGAGAGAAAAGAAAAAGAGAGGTCGGGGAGGGGGCGACTGAGCGGAACTTTTTAATTAAATGGTTGTTTAGTTAATATGAGAAAACATGAAAAATAGAAATTACTGGGAATTGAAAATTTGGTGAGTTATTTGGTTGACGAAAAAACAGCAAAATGAAGTAATTAGAAATTCCTAGAAATTTTGAGTTCCCCCACAATGGAGTAAGTTACTTACCTAGGTCCCCCTAGGTAAGTAGAAATTCTCATGAAAAATAAAATTGTCAACCAAACAATTAAACCAATTTCCCATGAATTTGATTAACAAATATATTTCCTATGAATTGCAATTTCGTGAGAATTTTGACTTTTCATGTAAACCAAACGACCACTAAGACTAGCAGTTATTAGATTTACGAAGTTAAGATAAGTAAAAATAAAGTTTGACACACTTACTTACAAATAATTTCCATTAGAATGACATTGTTACAAAGTTTTGATGTATAGTTGGAAAAATTCAAACTTTAAAAGGTTTTTGTATTATCTCGTATTTGTGGTGTCTGGTGGACAATTTGTATAGTGGGATTCTCCAATTGAAGTGTTCTGATCTACAAAATATGGAGGATATTATAAACAAACTCTTGCCCGAATGCCCGATGTTGTCATTTTTAGTCGCACACACACCGGCCGGCTTGGTTCAGCACGCATGTGTGATTGTTTTTGGAACCCACTTTAGTCAATCCCATCCCACTCAATCTATTTTCTATCGGAGTGCACCGGTTCAAGGAAGGTACGTTAACAATGGACTCGGTGCATGATAATATCACAAAGTCTCAACTTTTAGATAATCAAAAATAAGTCGAAAAGAATGGACCCTTCTTCCTCCTTCATTTCTATTTGTTTTTCATCATCTATGATAAAGCTAAAAACATTTATCCCTCTCTTGCGTGGATATTAAGTTTTAACTTATTCCTTTACTAGTTGTTTTACATTTGTCTCTCTAATGGGAATATTCTAATTTTCAATATGGATGTTCTTTATCTATATTATAACATTAGATTAATTTAGTACTATATATATATATATATATATATATATATATATATATATATATATATATATATATATATATATATATATATATATATATATATGAGACAAAGAGGCGAATAAAAGCACAGAAGTATAGTAAAAGCGTGATACCAAAAGCAATGGAGAGTGACTATGAACATAATCGAGCCAATTAAGTTATGGAGCATATACTCTTTTAACTCTTACCACGCTTTCTTACACTTTAATTGTTTTTATTTGCTGTTCTTTTGGAGGGAGTAATTGTTTTACTTTAATTTGAAGGGTAAATGCATATTATTCATATGATATTTTTTT
The DNA here is from genome assembly GCF_026745355.1 of Beta vulgaris subsp. vulgaris. Taxonomy (NCBI): domain Eukaryota; kingdom Viridiplantae; phylum Streptophyta; class Magnoliopsida; order Caryophyllales; family Amaranthaceae; genus Beta; species Beta vulgaris. The sequence goes on from NC_079207.1 coordinate 8,552,327, forward strand.
GGTACATTAGAAAAAGTTAGAGCACTCTTCTCTCGACATGAAGATCGAGTAAATTCACTTTACTTAAGATTGTTGTACTAAATTTAGTGATACTTATTTTTGCATCAATAACAAAGTTAACCTGGACTTTAAATATGGAAGAATAAGAATCAATAATTACTTGAAAGGTAAAGAAACTTAACATATGGAGGTGTTTTTACTGAAAACTCCTCAAATTTCGAAGTAAGAAAAGGAGGTGTAGACTTGTAGGTTAGAAATATCAAGGTTTAAGATTCTCTTATTGCATACAATCTAATAACGATTAAGGGAGTAACTGTAGGATTGGAATCCTAATCTGACTCCTTGAGAAACATGTGTTCAAGTTCAAGTACAATTCTGATTAATTACAATCGTTTATGTAACTTTGCTTGCAATCTTGTGACTTTAACAATACACTTTATATCACCATTCCTTAAGTTTTTACCTTCTAACAATATATATGGGCCTGCCTAATAGGTCTATTAACACGGCTTGGCAGACCAGCTTCACATGTTGCTGGCTCATTTGTGTTCCCAAACATTACCTATGTTGTTAGTTCAACAATTAATGAAGAATTTGACCTTTATTCATTATTCATATAATCTAATCATACAATATTGAAAATGATACTTCCCACCGTCTTTTTTAATTAGTCAATTTTATGATTTTTAATACCAACCTTTAAACATACATCAATATCTTTATTTACGTATAACTTACGTGACCTAACAAACAATTTTTTGCTACTATTTCCCTTACTCCATTCTTATTTGATTTATAAAATGACATAAACGAAATTAACACTTCCAATTTTAATAAATTTAAATTAGAGGTGACTTTACTTTTGCTTTTGAGGGGTGTTTGTCAAATTGATAAACGCGCTCCAAATTTGCCTGCAAAGTTGCAATCAAGGTAAAGTTGAATGGACAAACAACTTCATTTCGTAAAAACCTCAATTATTAATTTCATTTCCTAAAAGCTTCAATGTATAATATGAGCAAACCGACCAACATATACACGTTCAGATTTATATGAAAAGCATGCATAATTGCATATATATAGTTTACATTAAACTTGGAGAAACTAAAGGCAATGATTGTTACTCATCAACTTTGGATATATACAAGTTATAAAAAGGTGAAGTTGGTTACCTGGTCAGAAAGAAAAGGTGAAGTTGATAAGCAATTTATGGAGGTCCATATATATGCTTATGTTAATTATATAAGACTGATAAATATTACAAAGTTCTGGCATATATATACTTTCTATAACCAAAGATGCATTAGCCTAATGTTTAAGATTGAGGTGTTATTATGAACGTAACGATAGGTCATAGATTTGAATCCATCTTCCTTTCTCCGTACTTTGTACCACGCACTTTCGTGGCTCATATAGATCAATATATATACAGTTTGGCTTTTGCACTATTTACATATGTCAATTTAATAGGTTTTCTTAAAAAAAAATTAATTAATAAAATATGAGTCAAGTAAGTGTCAGCCATGAGATTCATTAGGTTCCCTCTAGGGTTTCTCTTTGGGAGGATTTTTTTCTCTCTAGGGTTTCTCCTTGGGAGGGTTTTTTCTCTCTAGGGTTTCTCCTTGGGAGGGTTTTTTCCTAGCCTCCGTCGCTAGGATTTTCTTCTTTTTTGAAGGTTTTCCCTTCATTCTTTCTTCTTTCTCTTTGCTTTTTCATCACTTTTTCTTCTTGATCTCAATTGTGAATCTTTTTAGGGGCTTCCACTGGTGTTCGTACCGGTGGTAAGCCCCAAAAACCTTTTTGATTGCTTCCAATAAGTATATCCCATCATTAAGATGATATTTATTTTAGGACGATGTTCCATTTCTTTTTTTATTCTTCTGATGAAGAAGGAAGATCTAACAATCACTATTCTTGTAAGAATCTAGAAGACCACGGAAGTATTTTCACCCAAACAACTATGCATCAGCGGAAGTTAAGCCGAATCAGGGCGAACTCACAGATTGTATTGCTTCAGATGAAGTTTTTTATTAAGGCTATTTCTTATCAGATCTGCGATGTATCTAGTTCAGTTCAGTTCAGTTCAGCTCCAATAAGTTCAGTTCAGTTAAGCTCCAATAAGTTCAGTTCAGCTGTTTTATGCCGAAGAGAACAGGCCCTAAGTGCCGTTTGGCTATCCCTTATGAATGAAATTATTTTTCTTCCTGTCAAAAAAAAAATTTAATAAGTTTTCTTACTAATATATGAAAACAAAATTCATCATATAAAATTTTGTTGGATTTGTTTCATTAATATTGTCATACTATCAACTTTTTATAATTTTTACATATATATATATATATATATATATATATATATATATATATATATATATATATATATAAATAGATATTAATGGTCAAAATTGTATTGACAAATATAAAAGTCAAACTGTTATACTTAGTTAGAAATGGAGTTTAATATATCACGGAAATTCATACCTAATTGACTAGGAGCCGCGAAAAGGACCAATAATGAAAGTAAAGTTTATAGCGTTGTAGTTTCATGAGAAATGAAGATTTGCATGCAATGCAACTTTACTAAAAGCAACTAAAGTTGCTTAGCAAGGAAACAACATCAACAACCTACGAAAGAGGGGTAGCTGAATTACTTCGAAGAACCAATTATTGGACTTGGGCTAAGGCAAGCTTTTTAGTTCCATAAAACATTGTTTGTGTATAAATGTGAAAATAATTTTTTTTTTTTTTAAAAAAAAAAACTCAACCTCTTAGATACAATTCAAATAAGAGCCATGTAGTTATGCTTCATAACTTGAGTGGAATTAGATACAATTCAAATACAAAATATAATTTTTTAAGAAAAACTTATTTTAAATAAGTCAACTTTTGCGCAGTATTCCCATTTTAAGAATACCTTTTGATTATCCCTGATTGAGTTAAGCTTGTATGTCTATTTCTTTTATTGAGTTTTAACCTGTTTGTGACTTGTTTAGTAGGTTACTTATGATACTTTTTTTATTATCCATGTAACACGTATCATAAGTAACCTACTAAACAAGTCACAAACAGGTTAAAATTCAATTGACGAAAACAGACATTCAAACCTAACTCAATCAGGGATAATCAAAAGGTAAACTTAAAATAAAAAAAAACCGCATAAAGGTTGACTTATTTAAAACAATTTTTTCTTTTTTTATTTATTTATACCAACTTGGTTTTGATATTGTGGATACCAATTAATATAATTAATTGGTGAATTCTTAATTTGAATTGACCTAAAACCTAGAACTGGATCTCCTTAGTTATGCCGGTGTCATTTGTGGCTCTAATTAAGTTCTCTTTACAACCAAACTTATACTTTGTTCTCAATGTTAACACACAACAGATTCTAAATTTCGACTTTGATCCCGAAATTGGAATACTTGATTGCTTCATTTCCAATTCCATTACAATCCGTACGTAAAAAAAGATTAGGACTTGATTAGTATCTTTCCACAAAAACTTACTTTAATTTATGGCTTATCACATAAAGAAGTCACTTAATGTAGTAATGTCCCATTCCCATTGTTATATAATTCCTCCGTTTCTAAATAAGTGCAACATTTGCATAGTATCTACTATTCACATATTAAACTTTTAATTAGCTTTTGTGATTTACATTTTAGGAAAAACATAATCATGTGGGATCTTGTTAGATTCGTCTGAATGTGAATTTTTTTAATATCAATTTTTTATAATTTTTACTTATTGATAATTGAAGATATTAATGGTTAAAATAATGCATTGGTAAACGTGAAAACAAGAAGTGTTGCTCTTATTTAGAAACGGAGGAAGTATATACTCATATAATAATGATAATAATTATAAACTTTTTATCTCTATTATATAATTAAGGGAGGGAAGCAGGAAGATGGTGTTCTCCTATGAAAATACTAAGGAGGCATTTGGTTCACGAAGTGGTACAGGTTTGGAATAAGGAATGAAATCGGGGTGGTATGGGGTTGGAACTTGATATTTGATTCTATGTGTTTGGATATGTCTTGGAATGAATTTTTTTCCTTTTTATTTTTATACTTGAATGTTTGGTATGAGTCATACGACCCACCTCCCCCTTGGGTTTTTAAATCCCATACATAATGGGTTTAGAAATTCAAAATTTTGCAAACAAATACTAGGTATAGGTTTTAGTCATTCTAAACTCATACCTCATACCCTTTTTCTTGAACCAAACACCCCCTAAAGGGAATAAAATGTTTTATAAAGTAAACCAATTTAAGAACCCTTTCTCATTTCAACTTGTCATTCTAAATAAGTTAAAAATGGTATATGCATCTACTATTTCAATCGAATAATTAAATGGACAACATATATTGACCTTTTTCAAATAAGAGAAGATGATATACATTTACTACCTTTAATACTTTTTAATACGGTTAAACCAACTCATTATTATGTTTATTCTTTTTGTTCAAAATTCATCCCCAAAAAATTAATATTGAAATTCACTCACTTTTTTTTACATTAGCGAATTAATATATTTAAATTAATCTAACTATTAATCTTTCACATTTTAGTATGATCATAACTATACTATAGATGGATTATATAATAAAATAACATGTTTTGAAATTGACACACGCATCACGTGAATTTAGTTCTAGTGTTGTTTGTTGAAGTTAAGTAGGTAGGTCATAGTTAAATTTTTACTAAAGACATATTGAAGTCACATTGAGATGATAGACTAAAAGAATGACACGACAAAATATGTGAAAAAAAAAAATGTTAATCATGGTTTGGGACTTATGACTCATCTTTACTTTTGTGTAATTTGGCGAGCAGTCAGTCGTAATCAAAGGGTAAATTATTTTCAAGTTGAGATCATGTATGTAATAATGCCAAGGGTTGTTAAGCTTTTGAAGGATGGATAATTTCTTGTTGCGTAAGTAATTTATATTTGGTTGATTTTACTTTGATGAATCGGCTTGAATTTAGTTTGATTTTTAAGGTTGATTTTGGCTTTAGAGTCTGAGAAGGTCCTAACTTGTGAGTATATTCTTGGATTTTCAATAATTGTTTGAATTAAGTACTTTATAAATTGTTTACCGTTGCAATATTTTGATTAAGTTTAAACGTTTTCATATATGGTAGCTAGTAAGTAGTAACAAGTTAACATTTTCTATTATTTTATGAGAAAATTATTTGTAAATTGAGAAAATTTTGGGGTGTTAACTATTATAGGTAAGGGCAAGGCTATCTTAAACATTTAGGAGGCTCTGTTCTAATTTTACGATTGGGCCTTTAGTGTCATTTTTTTTTTTTTGCAACTTAGTTGATAAAAAAACTTTTATAATTTTTCAATTATGTATATTTATCTTGCAAATAAAAAAACTAAAACCTCAAACTCATTTGAAATTGTATGTAACAACTCAATACGAAACCAAAATATTATCGATGTTCTATTTACAAAGATAACAATAATAATTTGTCTATCTCACTTTTAAAAGGCACAACAGGAAAAGAAGATTTATTTAATGAGGTAGCTAAACATGTAAACTTATGGCCGCATATCATTCAATTCTTATTAGGCAAATACTCCATACACTTTCCAAAAAAAATACCCTGAAGAATTAAAAAAAAAAAAAAAGAGTGAGGGAAATAGTGGAAAAGTAAGTATGAAGTGGTGGGGAGATGGGTCAAATGCTCAAACTCCAAGAAAATACCACGATGACTTGCAAAAAGTAGTTAAGACATGCTGTGAAGAGATTTGAACTTGCGTGTTCTTGTTGGAATATTAAGCTCAGAGACCAACTCAATTAAGATATATAGTTGAATTTTTAGATCCTCAATCCACTATATACTTTGTATTCAGATTTTGGGGGCCCAAGAAGTTTGGGTCCCTGTGCTATTGGGCTATTTGCACAACCTAATAGATGGGCCTGGGTAGAGGTGCTCATAATTGATTACCCGATTGTACAGGTATACATGCAGATATGCAGACACCCACATTTGTCGATGTTTGAAGATCAAGGGGATGTGACTCGACCTGAAAAAATCGAGTGCCTTATTTCTCGGGGTTGGTTTATAACTTATAAGAAACCCGACTTAATTATTATTTTACAAAACTAAAAAGAAATAAGTTGGCAGTAGCTTGATAATATTGCTAATCACTAATAAATATCCCCTAAAGAGATTGTTAAAAGAGGGCCCAAGTTTTGAGAAGATTTACTTTAGTTTTTGGATGACATGTCCAGTAGACATGAGTAGTTAAGTAATCAAATCACCAAGTAGTACTTGGTTGAGTGGTAAGGAGAGCAACCTTCCAACCTCAAGATTGGGAGTTCAATTTCCATTAGAGGCACTTTCAGAGTAGGGATTTCTCTTATCCTTACTCTTCCTCCTTATTCTCAAGTGTCTGGTCCATTAAAACTCAAACGAGGTTCGGACTATTTCTTCTTAAAAAAAAAAAAAGTTAAGTAATCGAATGAAACCAGAGAAGTTCTAACTTCTACGTAGCTGAAAAGGTAAATCACTATGTACGGCAGTAAAGCTCTCAAATAAATCCTACGGTACTACGCCACTAGCTAATACACTAAACATTCAATGAGCCAGCGCCCAGCAGAGGAATGTGAAAGGCGACTAATGAGTGTGGAAAGAGAATTAGAGAGACACTAAATCTGTAGCTCGTGAATATACTCGATTACTTTTTTTATATACGGAAATAATGTATTATTTATGTATAAATAAATATATATTTATTCTATATATTACACAATAATAAGTTAATAGTTTCATTGTTAAAGGATATGCTCGAAAAACAAAGATATCTATATATAATCTATACAAATATATTAAAAGGCGTATGTGACAATATATACACGTCACCTGTCACCTCTAGGGATGGCAATCCGGTCCGAATCCGACCCTAGTCCGCTCCGATCCGAAGGAAAAAATTCGAGTTGACTCCGACAAAAAAGTAATCCGACTCCGACTCCGAGTCGGAGGAGGTCGGAGTCGGATCTCATAAAATAATCCGACTCCGACCTTGAGTCAATCAATCCTTTTTTCTTATTTATGTAATGTATTATTTATGTATAATCTGACTTCGACTTTCAGCCAATTGTATTATATAGGATTTTCCCATAGAAAAAATGATTGTTAAAAATTAATAGTAATAATTAGATTATTTGTAACATATAAGATTTCCATGTGATGATTAGAATAAATTATAATGATTAAATTATTATATTATAGAAGACTATTCTATTATAAAAAATTGGAAGAAAAATAAGTCGGACCAGGTTCGAAGTCGGATGTTCGGATTTTAAATTGGATGTCCGGATTTTATGTCGGGTCGGATCTCGGAGTCGGATGTTCGGATTTTAAGCCGGGTCGGATTCGGATTTTCAAAGTCAGATGTCGGACTCGGATTTAAAATCCGACTTTCTGTAGGGTTGGAATCGGATTATGCATAATCCGGTCCAAGTCCGACCCGCTGCCATTCCTAGTCACCTCTGTTACTCCACTAGAATTGTCGAATGTGTACATAAGTCATGTCGATTGACAAAAGTAAAATTAGCTTGCAACAAGATTTGAAGTCGTGAGCTCTTGCTATTATAACATGACACAATTACCATCTCAACCAACTTTTAATCATGTTTTAAGTGTCCACAATAAAAATTTAAATTACCATCTAGAAAAAGACATAATACAATAAGAAGTCACTAGAGAATCAACCCTCTTGGTAAAAATAAATCCGGAGGCCATCCCTTTGCATTATGAAAAAAGAAAACCTTACTTACAAAACTACAAAAATGGAAGTGATGATATGTAAATCAATAAACATTAAAAAAAACTAAAATATATTAGCATGGAAACTCTTTTGAAGATCATGGTTTCCATTTCCGATATTGGAGAGGACAATTTTTTTTTGAAAAACTAGTGAGTTTCCTGCCTCAATGTTCTTTAGTCACAAAATGATAGTTTTCCAACTAAATTTCTCTTAGCTAACTCTATAGTCTATGCCCTATTATATACATCTTTTGTCGGTAATAACCAAAACTACAACAGATTTCTTTGCAACAATAGTTCTTCAATCCTAAACTTTGGGTTTCACGAGAAATGAATAAATGGGGGTGTTTAGAGACTTTTCCAAGGCAACGCAAATGTGCCAAGCACTCGTGCAATGTTACAAGTCACATCGGATTTTCTATGAATGTTTCGGGAGAAAATATGACTAGTAGATAAGTCCAAAAATATCCCAAAAACAGCCAAAGTTGAAGGTTATAATACACGCTTTCGTACTTTCCCGTGGCCCGAGATCCGGACGGAACGGGGTGCCTTCTAGGGACATGACATATCATTGGAAAGGAGTCAAGTGGCTTGGAATGAATATATGGATGCATGTACGTTTACTTTGAGGCAATTTTGGGTTTCACTAGAAATGAACAAATGACGTATTCAAAGGCTTGTCGAGACAATGCAAATGGTGCGAAATACCCGTGTAACATTACAAGTCACGTCGGCTTTCCTAGAAATGTTTCAAGTAAATATATGACCATGACCGTTGAAGTCCAAAAATGTCCCAAAAACAACAAATATTGAAGGTTATAATACACGCTTTATGACTTAATTCCCGGGGCCATAGCTCCAAACTCCACAAAATGTCTCATAGGGACCTATGAGATCCTTGGTAAGGAGTCATGCGGCTTGGAACGAATATGCGGATGCCATTATGTTCATTTCGAGACAATTTTGGGTTTCACGAGAAATAAAAAATGGGGTGTTCAGAGGCTTTTCGAGGCAACACAATTGGTGTCAAGCACCTGCATAACGTTACAAGTCACGTCAACTTTCCTAGGAACGTTTCGGGAGAAAATATGGTCTTGCCGGGAGAAATCAAAACATGTCCCAAAGAGAGCCAAAATTGAAGGTTATAATACACGCTTTCGGACTTTCCCTGACCCCGAGCTATGGACGCCACGTGATGCCTCCTAGGGACATGGGAAGTCATTGGAAATGAGTCATGTGGCTTGGAACGAATATGTGGATGTCGTTACGTTAATTTCGAGACAATTTTGGGTTTTACAAGAAATGCACACATGGGGTGTTCATAAGCTTTTCGAGGCAATGCAAAGTATCAAGCACCCGCACAACGTTACAAGTCATGTCGGCACTCCTAAAAATGTTTCGGGAGAAAATATGACCATTCCCATAGAAGTCAAAAAATGTCCCCAAAACAGCCAAAATTGAAGGTTATAATACACACTTTCGGACTTTCCCGGGACCCTAGTTCCGAACGCCACGAGATGAATCCTAGAGGCATGAGAGGCCATTTGAAAGGAGTCATGTGGCTTGGCACGAATATGTAGATGCCTTTACATTCATTTCGGGGTAGTTTTAGGTTTTACGAGAAATGAAGAAATTGGTTGTTTGAAGGCTTTTCGAGGCAACACTAATGGTGTCAAGCACCCGCACAACGTTGCAAGTCACTTCGGATTTCCTAGGAACGTTTCGGGAGAAAATATGGTCAGGCCCGGAGAAGTCCGAAAATGTCCCAAAAACAACCAAAATTGAAGGTTATAATACACTCTTTTGGACTTTTCCGGGGTCCGAGCTCCGAACGCCGCGGGATTCCTCCTAGGGATATGGTAGGTCATTGGAAAGGAGTCATGTGGCTTAGAACAAATATGTGGATGCCTTTACGTTTATTTCGAGACAATTTTGGATTTCACGAGAAATGAACAAATGGGTGTGTTCAGAAGCTTTTCTAGACAATGTAAATGGTGTCAAGCACTTGTGCAATGTTACAAGTCACGTCGGTATTCCTGGGAATGTTCGTTTCGGGAGAAAATATAACATGTTCATTGAAGTACACAAAAATGTCGCAAAAACAACCAAAATTGAAGGTTATTATACACGCTTTATTTCAGACTTTCCCAAGGTCTGAGCTCCGAACGCCATGAGATGCCTCCTAGGGACATGGGAGTGCATTTGAAAGGAGTCATGTGGCTTTGAATGAATACATGGATGCCTTTACATTCATTTCGAGGCAATTTTAGGTTTCAAGCGAAATGAACAAATGAGGTGTTTAAAGGCTTATCGAGGCAATGCAAACTGTGCCAAGCACCCGCACAACGTTACAAGTCACTTAGGCACTCCTAGTATTGTTTCGGGAGAAAATATGATCAGGCCCGGAGTGGTGAAAACAATGTCCCAAAAACTGTCAAAATTGAAGGTTTTTATTATGCACGCTTTCAGACTTTCCCGGGCACCGAGCTCCGAACGTCACGGGATGCCTCCTAGCGGTATGGGAGGTCATTGAAAATGATTCATGTGGCTTGGAACGAATATGTGGATGCCTTTACGTTCATTTCGAGACAATTTTGGATTTCACGAGAAATGAACAAATAGGGGTGTTCAGAGGTTTTTCGAGGCAATGCAAATTGTGCCAGCACCCGCTCAACGTTCCAAGTCATGTCCGCACACCTATGAATGTTTCGGGAGAAAAAATATGAGTCAGGCCCCGAGAAGTCAAAAAGGTCCCAAAAAAGCCAAAATTGAAGGTTATAATACACACTTTTGACTTTCCGGGGGCGAGCTCCGAATGCCACAGGATTTCTCATAGGGTCATGGGAGGTCATTGGAAAAGAGTAACGTGGCTTGGAACGAGTATATGGATGTTTTTACGTTCATTTCGAGACAATTTTAGGTTTCACAAGAAATGAACAAATGGGGTGTTTAGAGGTTTTTCGAGGCAACACAAATGGTGCCAAGCACCCGCGCAACGTTACAAGTCACGTCGGCCTTCCTAGGAACGTTTTGGGAGAAAATATGACCATGCCCGCAAAAGTCCAAAAATGTCTCAAAAACAGCCAAAATTGAAGGTTATAAATACACGCTTTTGGAATTTCCCAGGGTCCGAGCTCCAAATGCCACGGGATTCCTCCAAGGGAATGGCAGGTCATTGAAAAGGAGTCATGTGGCTTGGAACGAATATGTTGATGCCTTTATGTTCATTTTAAGACAATTTGGGTTTCACGATAAATGAAGAGATGGGGTGTGAGAGACTTTTTGAGGCAATGCAAATTGTGCAAAGGACCCGCACAATGTTCCAAGTCACATCGAATGTTTTGGGAGAAAATATGATCAGACCCGGAGAAGTAAAAATGTCACAAAAATAGCTAAAATTGAAGGTTATAATACACGCTTTCGGACTTTTCCGGGGCCCGAGCTCTGAACGCTAGGAGATGACTCCTAGAGGCATGAGAGGTCATTGAAAAGGAGTCATGTGGCTTGGAACGAATATGTGGATGCATTTACGTTCATTTCGAGGCAGTTTTAGGTTTCACGAGGAATGAACAAATGGATTGTTAAGGGACTTTTCGAGTCAATGCAAATGGTGTCAAGCACATGCGCAATGTTACAAGTCCCGTTATCACTCTTGAGAATGTTTCGGGAGAAAATATGACTAGGCCGCCCAGAGAAGTCCAAAAATGTCGCAAAAACAACCAAAATTGAAGGTTATATACACGCTTTCGGACTTTCCCGGGGCTCGAGCTCCGAACGCCACGGGATACCTCCTAGAGACTTGAGAGGTCAATGGAAAGGAGTCATGTGGCTTGCAATGAATTTATGGATGCATTTACGTTGATTGCAAGGTAATTTTGAATTTCACGAGAAATGAATAATTGGGGTGTTCAGAGGCTTGTCAAGGCAACACAAATGGTGCCAAGCACCTACGCAACGTCACAAGTCACGTCGACTTTTCCTATGAATGTTTCCGGAAAAAATATGATCAGGCCTGGAGAAGTCAAAAAATGTCCAAAAATTAGCCAAAATTGAAGGTTATAAGTAGTAAAAACTAAAGGTGACCCAATCCGATTAAAATTTAGCCGAACTAATACTACCTCTGTTTTTTTATGTTACAACAATGCGTTTGGAGACAACTTTTAAGGATTTGGAACAAATGAGTAGTTTAGAATAAAAGTAACACTTTAATTGACTAGCTAGAGTATGAGATAAATCATCATTAGAAAATAAAAGCAATTTTATAAGGCAAAGTGAGTAATTAATGATGGTTTTAATAAGATAAAGTAAGGAAAATATCATCAATTAAAGTTACTTTTTATACCAAAATTGGAATTATTGCAATAGATGTGAAACTTCCCAAAATAGTAATTATTGTAATATAAAAAGAACATAGGAGGTATATTGTAACCTCGTCTCATGTACGATCTATAATATGTAAAATTTTGTGTATTATAAGAGCTTTAGTCCTTTACCATTTAATACTACTATACATCATCTATTCTAAAATAAGTAAGATGTTGACGGAGACTGTGAAATTAAAGAAAGCAAAGAGATAGAAACAAAAAAATTGTGACCTATGTGCAGAAATAGTTGGTCTTATAAGAGACCATCTAATTTTAATTTAAAATTAGGCTTTTTTTTGGTAAGATGAAGGAGACTCACTCGAAGGGGTAGGGGGATATGGGAAATTACTCAAATGAGTGCTATGAGGTTTGATCCATATATTTCAGGGATAACAGATTAGAAGTGATACCACTACTCCACCACCTCAGGCTCAATTAGGTAACTATTTAAGTTCAATATTAAGAAGATAACATACCACTTTTTAAATACAGTGAATAGTGTAAGCTATGTCGATTGACAAAAGTAAAATTAGCTTGCAATAAGATTTGAACCTGTGACCTCTTGCTATTATAACATGACACAATTACTATCTCAACCAACTTTTAATCATGCTTCTTAGTTCATATTATTATATTTGTATCTTTTAAATGTTGAGTTTTTCTTAATATATTTTAGTGGGAATGGAAAAAAATGCATATTAAGTCCGGAAACACAATAACAACCCGAGGCAGAGCCCAGGCCCAAATACTAGTAAATATATTAAAAGACGTTCCTAAACAAGGAGTTGTGCCACATGTCACTCTCTCTATGGAGTTTTAGTTCATGTAATCCATGTACAATAAAAAAAATAGAAATTGGATAGTATAAGTTTTGATCGTGTGACCTCAAATTCATATACTAAAGTTATAACCACTAGACCAAGTTGTATTTAGTGTTATCATTTTAAAATACTATATTGCTAAATGAAATTTTTTCTTGTCCGGGGCATAGCACTGAACATAAAATTTGCAATGAAAAGTATCGTAAAATATCATTACAAGTCCTAAATAATAAAAATTTCAAAGCATTGATCACCCGTTATTTATTGTATAATACTCCTTCTATCTCAAAATATAGTTCATGTGTCTATTTTAGTTGTCCCAAAATATAGTTCTTGATTTCTAAATTTAGTTCCAAATTTTTCCGTAATTTTCCTAGAAAAATCGTGCCCCGTCATTTATTTGTTTCTTGAAATTAGTTTTTTTTTTCTTTGGTTATTCAACCCAATGGTTACATTTAATGGCCTTTCACCAATTATTCTTCGTTCTCTTTCTTAAAATCATCTTTCCCCATACAACAACAATAAACAAAAAATCTTTATTATCCCTCTTAGATTCTACCTATATTAATTTCCGTGAAAAAATATAATCAGAAACTATATTTTGGGACGGAGAGAGTAGTATCTACGAGTAATATCTATTTTCGATTCCATATCTACTATGGTTTCATTGATGGTTTAAAATTCTCCAATTATCATTTCGCAGTTAACACCTCTCATATGTTTAGAAACACACAAATATTCCCATGCTAATCATGCACTTAACACCTCTCATATGTTCGAATCTCCCATCTCTTATTTGTACTTGATACTGCCTTCGTGACGCATATAGCTAAAAAATAATGTACAATTGGCCTCTTAATTAAATCCTAATGACAAATAAAGTCACGTGCAAAACACATGCTCCTAGGGCTTATGCAGGGTTTAAGCACACAAATTGACATTTCCCCCAAAACCAAAACCCCATTTTTTCAGCTCTTTCTCTCCAAAAAAAAAGTTCCATAAAAATGGAGCTCAAATGAACACTTCACTCTTCAATTCAATCTCACTAAACCTTTAACCTCAAATTCCCCAAATTTGTTACACAAAAAAACTGCAATATATACCAGAACACCACCATGAATTATCTCTCATTAAGATCAAAACCCCTATCCCAAATTCTCTCATCCTCAAGAAATGGAATTCTGTGCATCTCTCTGTTTTCTACTTCTTCTTCTTCCTCTTCTTCTTCTTCTTCGCCGTCTCGGCGGCACGACGAAGAGAGTAAGAATGTGAGAGTTTCAGTGTGGTGGGACATTGAGAATTGTGCCATACCAAATGGGGTTAATGTTTTCAAGATTACCCACTTCATTACTTCAGCTGTTAGAGCTAATGGTATTAAGGGTCCTCTTCAAGTTAACGCCTTTGGGGATGTTTTATGCCTTACTAGGTCTAATCAAGAAGCTTTGTCTAGTACTGGTGTTAATCTTGTCCATATTCCTCATGGTATCTTTTCTATCTTTCCTTCTTTTTGTTTTTTTCGATTTTATTATGTCTTTTGTTTTGTTCTAACTTCTAAGGTGTACTTAGGCCATGTTCTTTTCGACTTAATGTTAGTTCAATTCAGATACCCTAACATGTTCAGCTTTCTCGCAGTTTAGTTCAGTTTCTCCCAATCCAAAAGAACGGGGCCTTAATAACCCTTTTTTGTTCTAAGGTGTACTTAGTTGATTCCTTGTTGGAGTGGAGATAGTCAGTTGATATGTGTAATTAAGCCAATTTGGTGCATATACTATGATTGGTTTGTCTTTGATTTTTTCAACTGTAATTAAGTTGTGAAATCAGGAAGAATTATTGTAGCTCGTGTTAGAAAAATTTACACCTTTGATCTCAATGTAGCCATCATGTTTATTGTAGCTTTTGTTAGGAAAATGTACGCCTTTGATCTCAATGTAGCCATCACGTTTATTGTAGCTCGTGTTAGGAAAATGTACACATTTGATCTCAATGTAGCCATCACGTTTATTGTAGCTCGTGTTAGGAAATATACACCTTTGATCTTAATGTAGCCATCACGTTCATTGTAGCTCATGTTAGGAAGATTTACACCTTGATCTCAATGTAGCCATCACGTTTATTATAGCCTTTGCAAAAGCTTCAATTTCAATCATTTGTGGCATAATCTAGATAGCCTGCACTGATTTTCATCCACACCATGTTGGGTTGATGAATCAGCACAAGTGGATATTGTAGTTCGGCATTGCCTTGTCTTGCCTTTTTGGTTGCTTGAACGATAGGTTAGTGGTTATACTCTTACATTCATATTGATATAATTTGATATCGTGCTGCTCTTACATTCATATTGATATCAGAACTTAGAGTATGTCTTTTTTTTAAAAAAAAAAATCATTGTTGATCAATCTCCGCCTATTTTGCTCTAATGGACCTTTTTTTTTTAAAGAATATCTAAGAAACAACGGGTAAAAACTATGGTCTGGTGAAGGTACATGTCCATGGAATTAGTGCAAATGTGAGTAATTTCTGTGCATTGTTTTCGACAATATCTAATAGACAGGTATATACTAGGTTGTTTGATGACATTATACTAGAATAGTAGATGAGAATATGCTGGAAAGAGTTCACTGAGAGAAGCTAGAAACCATTTGATTCAATCAAATTTTTAATTTTTAGGATGACGTAGAAATATCCATCTAATAGAGGAGCAAAAAATTGAAGGAATATGACTTAGAGCTCCGATGACAATGTGTCTGACAATACAAGTTTTTTTTTTTTTTTTTTTTTGCTTAATTATTTCAATGCAAAGTGCTAATGAGAATCAGATCAAGGATGGAACAAAAATTATTGCAGAAAAGTCTATTAGGTAACATGAGATCATGTGCTCTAACGTGATTTCGTCGCAATCGGGGAAAGAAATAAGAGTGCATCTTGCATTTTGTCCCTCAAGTGTTTTCGGATGTTTATTAGCTCATGTTGGCAAGTGCGTTAAATTATTGGATGTTTGCAGCTTCTAAAAATTTAAGTACCTGGTTAAATTTGCGACTGATGAAAAGGGAAGCTCTTTTCATGGTTAATTGATGTCAGCTAGACACTATAATGTGGACTATAAACTACGGGGAGGTGAGGAGAATGGAAATTGCATGGCCTTAGCTCACATTCTTCTTGTGGTCATGTTCACTTGGCAATACTTTCCATGTAAAAGCTCTTGAGGAGTCTATTCACGATTTTTTGATAATGTATTTTTATCTGATGACTCGGATAGTTATTAGTTAATCATTCTCGTATCTTTATGTATACTACATGCTTCAGACTTGCATTTTGTTGTTTCAGCATGATTTTGTCTTGAATGTTGATGTGATTGCATAGTCATCTTGTGTAAGTGCTAAGTACATATTTCTTAAGAATTCCGGGGCTCAAATGGGAGTAGCAAACTATCAAACAACATATTTATGAATTTGAGATGAGCTGATGAGATGTGAATCTGGTTGGTTCAAATTCAGATCTGGCATGGGAGGGTCATCCTGCAACCTTTTCCCTTCGGGACCCTACTACCAAAGAAGTAGTAGGTAAATTGTCTTTTTAAGGTATGTTGCCACTTATATTTTGTTGCTGATGGCTCTGTTGCTGCTGAAACAGAGTGATCGTCATAGGTGGTAAAAAATGTCGATGCTATTCTTATCTTCACCCCTTCCTGCAGATCATATTACTGGAGACAGATCCATTCCTGTCGGAATCCTGATGAGTTGTTTTGGAGCCTCTTTATCAATTGCTCCAAAGACTCACACCTTTGCATGATTTCTCAAATAATTTTGTGGAGTTTTCCAATACCTGGTCTAGGCTGACCCTTTTGTCCTTCTAATGGTGCTTGACAGGACAATTTCTCCTAATACGATCAGTAATTTGATCAGAATCAAAGTGAGCGAGATTGTAACCAGTGTTGAAAGTTTCTGTGCTTCTTATCTTAAAGTCCTTTCCTCTCTTAGTTTAGGATGTAGGGAAATAATACTCCAATGGACGACAGAGAAAAGTATCCTATTTGACACTTTCTAGATGAATTTTGTTGACTGAAAGATCTGATTGCATCAAATTGGAAATTCAATCGCTTCTGCTCAAAGTTAGAGATATTGGTATAGGACTGCTAATTAGTTTCTGGAAGTATGATATGTAAAGGGATTTTGTTGATTTGCTCTTGATGCTTGCAATGTCTAACACTTTCAATTGAAAAACAACTGCTTCGGTCAATAAGGCGAAGCCGACATTCTTTATGCTGATTTCTTATACTGTTCCCTTGTTTCTTCCAGGTGGCAAGAACAGTGCCGATAGGTCCCTTCTTGTGGACCTTATGTATTGGGTATCTCAAAATCCACCACCTGCACACGTCTTTTTGATATCTGGTGACAGGGATTTTGCTGGAATTTTGCACAAACTGAGAATGAACAACTATAATATACTGCTTGCTGGTGAAAGCAAACATGCCCCCAGTGTCCTCTGTAGTGCTGCAAGCATCATGTGGCGTTGGAATGAATTAGCTAAAGGAGAAAACCTTTCTGGTAGGCATTTTAACCAGCCACCAGATGGCCCCTTTAATTCTTGGTATGGTCACTACAGAGGTCCCCTTGAAGATCCATATGCTGCATCTGAGCAGAAAATCCGTTTGGAGGCTGACAATGTGTCTAAAGCCGATCTGTCCTTAGAGTCTCATCCAGTACCTGTGACAATTTTGAGGCAGGTTCGTCGTATTTTAAATGCACATCCAAACGGACTTAACATTCTAGAACTTCGATCTGAGATGACAAAGAGGAATGTATCTATTGATAAAAACTTCTATGGTTATAAAAAATTTTCTCGCTTTCTGCTATCAATGCCCCACATTGTAAAGGTTAAAGCTTGTGCTGATGGTCAGTTCTTTTTACGCCCTGCATCTCCAAAACTTCGAGAATCTATTAAGGGCAATGGTACTTCTGTAAGATCCGTGACTGAGAATAAGAACCAGGATGTCAAGGAGACTGGAAAAGCAAATGATCAGACTCACACAATTACTAGAATGGTGGATGCCAAGCCACAGTCACCCGTGTTCCCTTACATTGACGGTAGAGAGAGAACAGTGGGAGAGAAGTCGGCGAAAGTGACTCCTGAGGAAAAGGAATTAGATGGTCTTCAAAGAGACAATCAGGTTGGTTCTACTAAGGATTTTCCCGGAGATGCTTCTACTATGAAGGAAGTTGAGATTCCTCTTTCCCCTAAGGACAAAGAACATTCTGAAACCAAAATTGGTCTATTCAAACGACTATGGTTTGGTCCCAGTGCAGATTCCAAGAAGACAAGCGCTGATACATCTGGTAAATTAAATACATCTAGTGGTAGCCCAGAAATGTCCAAAGAGGAGACTAAATTAATCAACCAACACAGTTCTAAACAGCCAGCACATTCTTCTTCCATTACTGCATTAAATGAGGATGCCAAAACTAACATATCTGATGAATCTGAAGCTAATCTAGGTTTCATAACAAGGGTAATAAACTGGTGCAAATCTTGGCAAAAATTTTCTGCCAGTACATCAACTGAACAATCCAGTGAAGTGCCTGAATTTATAGAAGAAAATTCAAAAAAGTTTGATGATGCTTCAGACTCAAGGAAGCATGAGCTGTTCTCTAAGGATACTTTCTGGAGTTCTCTTCATATGTTTCTTAAAACATGCAGAGGATCGGACATTGTCTTAAACTCGAGATCCAGGTATTATTTCTAAACTGTTTTTCCACATTATGCGTTTGACATTGTATCAACATTCAACACGCTTGTGTTTCCACTTCCCACACCCCTGCTTATGGATTTATGAACCTTTTATTCTCAATTCCTCCAGCCTGAGCTGGGGGAATAGGAGTGTTAGAGACTCTTAAGAAGTAACTCATTATGTGCTTGTTTTCTGTGTAATTCTGGATAGTCTAAAAATTGTCAAAACAAGCAATTTAAATCAATTTCATATTCTTTTTTTAGAAGAACATAGAACTTTTGAAAATCTTATATGAAGGTTTCCAGATGTCTTGTACTTATTCCTTCTGGCTGGCTTCTATCTGTGAACGTATGAACTATGAATTATAGCTTATAAGGAAACTTTATTCTGGGGATTCTCTCTAGATGTTTATCCAAAGTCTTTCTAAATTCAAGACGACTATTAACAATAATCTTCCACCATTGTTCAAAAATTTAGTGTCAACTTAGTGGAAGAGAGAGGAATATGGAGTTGGGGAATAGAAGTGTTTGAAACAAGGGCTGTGTTACCACTTCCCACACCCCAGCTTATGGATCTATGAACCCTTTATTCTCATTTCCTCCAGCCTGAGCTGGGGTATAGAAGTGTTTCAAAGAAGGGCTGTCGGAAGGGACTCTTAAGAAGTAACTCATTATGTGCTTTTTTTCTGTGTGATTCTGGATCGTTGTAAAATTGTAAGGAGGTAGTATAACTGCGGAAAATCTTATATGAAGCTTTCCAGATGTCTTCTACTCACTGTTTCCTTCTGGCTGGCTTCTTTCTGTGAACTATGAATTATAGCTTATAAGAAAAAGTTTATGCTGGGGATTCTCTCGAGATGTTTATCCAAATCATCCTAAATTCAGGACGAGTATTAGCAATAATTTCCCACCATTTTTTGATTTGGTGTCAACTTAGTGGTAAAGAGGGGAACAAGGAGTTGAAGGGAATCATTCCCTGATCAGCCCCAGTCAAGAACAGGAATTATTCTTGACACATTAATCTTACCCAAATAATGAAAATTCTTTTTCTCACTGCCCTATAGGCTTCATCCAGGCATAAGTACAAAGCTACAACCAAGGTATCCGCCTGAAAAGGTCAAGGGTGTTTTGCGAACACCAAAAGCTTAACCCTGTTCTAGAACATTAAATTTTGCCAGGATGGAAATTCCAGTGCAAACTTCATAAACGTTCTAGACAGAGGCCTTCCATGCACAAAATACATAGATAGGAGACGTTAGATCTACTGGCAGATCTACATTGTCAATAGTGGGTCAAAGCACCACTTATAAATTAAAGTTTTGAGAATTTTTCTTCTAAATATGTGATTGGAAAATTATTTTTAGTTTTACCACTTTTATCCTAAATAAAATTGTATCAGTTCCCCCCCCCCCCTCTTTCCAACCACTACAGAGACGCTAATTATTTTTAACAGATGTGCCATGTTTACATGCTCCAAGGAGCCATTCGTGTTGAGATGAACATTCTATGGACACTAATCACCTTTCAGTGTTTTAAGTGAGGAAGCCAAAATACTTAATAGTTTTTTATGTGACAGGGGGTAACCTCTGCCTCTTAGTTCAGAGAATAATACAATCTCCTAACGTCAGTCTTGAACACAGCTCAAAGAGAAGCGTCCTTCTGTCATATTTCTTGCTCAGTCCAAGAGGGAACATAATTAGTTGCAGAATATGCCTTCTGTGGTCAGAGACCCTGCTCAGGTGCCTCTAGAGCCTAATGGTTTTCCTGAATTCCTTTTTCCTTGCCAAAGGGTAAAACATCTAAATGATCACCTTGTACATTGTTTCTGCATGCGAAAAGTCTCCCAGAATAGAGCGATTGTTACTTTGAAGGATAAGAGAAGCTACAAATATGTATCTTTGATCAGCCTTCCTCTTTGAACAAAGCATTTTCAAGCAGTTTCCTTATTATAGTAGATTTATTCTTTATCTTTTTAGTCCTGTTGTGGTCATGGAACCGGTTATCATTGAATATGTGATCATCAGTTGATGCAACTTCTTTACCATCCAAGTTTCCAATATTTTACATAAATATAGTGTTGAAGTTACCACTGCTATGTCGCTATTTTCAGGAAACTCCTTGAAATGCTCTAAACTGCACCAATTGGATTGTCATAAAAGATTTAATGGCATACCTTTCGCGGAATAGTCTATTACTGGTTCACGAAAGTAAAGTGGATTGAGCTTTTGAGTGTTGCTTGAGTGGCATGAAGCTACTTAACAAAAGCTAACAAACGAATTTAATTTTTTTATGCTACTATGTTAAACGTATGTGTTGTTTGGTAATCTTTGTCTTCTGTCTTAGGGAGCACTTCGCTGAAAAGATTCAGAAGGAAGGACCTTTAATCCTTCGATCTCTTGAAGAACCTGATCTTCGTCACTTGGTAGATCTATTAGTTTCAGAGAAGAAATGGATTGCAGAATTTCCAACTAAAACTCCTCGATTTAGATTTATTCACCCTCCTGCAGAAAGTTCAGCAGAACCTCAACCTCAGAATGC
Organism: Beta vulgaris subsp. vulgaris; assembly: GCF_026745355.1. Lineage (NCBI taxonomy): Eukaryota > Viridiplantae > Streptophyta > Magnoliopsida > Caryophyllales > Amaranthaceae > Beta > Beta vulgaris. The sequence continues at coordinate 8,573,558 of NC_079207.1, forward strand.
CCAACCTCACAGTTCAAATGGGTTAAGTTCTATTTTTATGGGCTCATCTTCTGAAGAAAACTCTTCATTGAACGTATCCTCCCCCTTGCAGAAGAAGCCTTCTGAAAAGCCCAGAAGTGAAGTCCTAGCAGACTGTCAGAAGCTTTTGGATGAACTTCTATCTCAGTACCCTGAAGGTTACAATATGGGTCTCTTAAAAAGCCACTTCGTTGACAAATATGGATATGCTCTTGATCACAAAAAGCTTGGGTACCCAAAACTGGTATCCCTCCTACAGATTATGCCTGGGGTGAAAGTAGAATCTTCTCATGTTTATCCGGATCATGTGGTTTACTCTTCCGGCATTGCATCCTTGGGCCTCAGAGAGAAGTCTTCAGGTTCAGAAGACGATGTGCCTGATTTACCACGGAAGAATGAGGATGGTGAATGTCAATGGGAGGAACTTGGACCTGTTGCAAACCAGGAGCAAAAATTAACTTGTAATAATTATGAGCCTTCTGTATCAGATGATGATGACTTTTCTGATATGGAAGAGGGTACAAATTCATCGCTGGTCAAAGTAGAGGATCAAAACAGGTCAACGGTGAATCAGGAAGACAGTTCGTTGCTACAAATCTTGGATTCATGGTACAGCACCAAGGATGAAAGTGATACTCAGGATCATGGCTCTCGTGCTGAGGATTCAGTAGACTGTTCTAAGGAGGCATCTGAGCTGCCCGAATCATCCAACAGTACTGATGTCAAAGGTGAAGCTGCTGCTTCTTCTGCAATCAACCCTGCACGGAAGCAGAGGCCACAAAAGAGCTACACATTTGTTGCAAATCCTGTTGAGACGACTAAGGACAAGCTGATCGATGGAATTTTAGGTAGCTTGAAGAAGTCAGGAGAATCAAAGATACAAGAGTGAAAGGAGTCTTTTTCCTCCTTGAGGTAACACAAATATCACCCAAAATTGCTAGTTTCCTTCAATATATAGTACATCAGAATGAGAGTATACTACTCTTCTTGCTCTTAAAATAAGATCATTACTACAAAATGCTTATTCTAGTCGTTCAAGTAGTTCATCGATAGTCTTAGCAGAAGTCGAAATTATGTGCTTCATCAACAAATTGATTTTAGAAACCGGTTCGTTAACATTAAAAACTCTAACATCTGATGGTTATTGGCATGCGAAGTTGATTATTCCCTGGTAGTTATATGTTAAACAAGCCTATTCTTAGTTACCACTGTAAACTCCTAGCTCAAGTAACTTTTATTCTAGGATGATTTCATGGAATGGTATATCAGAATATCGAATGTAGCACAACTGGCAACAAAGAAATTCGAGTTCTTAGTCGAGTTATGCTTCAAAATAATTTAATTTTTCGGTAAACAAAGTCATTAATTCCTTAATAATGTCGAAAAATATTACAATTCGAAATTAACTGTTCAATCCAATAATTAGGGAGTAGGGTGTTTCAGAATAATTTACTGTCATGGAACATTGAGAAAGGGATCTTACTTAATTGGACATGCAATTTGCTAATGATACTATGGAATTTGCTTGAAAGACGCTGCATCCTTTAGTTTGCTTTACTTGAAATAAAGAAAGTACTTGTCTGTATTACCTTTACTGATGCCTTTAACTGAAAAACAAGCTTGTTATAATTACATCCAAAACATTGAAATAGTACATACTATTTCCGTTCATTCTTAATAGTTACACTTACACTTTTCACGCATGCCGATTCAATACTTTGAGCCTCTATATCTCTAATTTTGTATTTGTAAAAAATATAAAAAGTCGATATTGTAAAAATTCGTATCGAGACGAATCAAATAAGACTCCACGTTTGGAGAAACTTGTGGATATTTTAGAAATTTTCCATGAAAAATATGGGGTGTTTCGACCAAAATGTCACCGATATATACACTATTTACGTTTATTGGATATAATTTAAGAGTTTCTCCTGAAAAGCAACGTATGATTCTTCCTAGAGAAGAATGTTTATAACAAAAAGTTAACTATGTATATTATGTCAAGTTAGTATTATATTAACATGACAATTTAGTATTATGTTGAAATTATATTTATGGTAGCTAACAAATTGTTTGTTTATATACAAATTTTTTTATGAGACGGAGGGAGTACTTTGTTTATCCCCGATCCCTTGCCGACCTAGCTAGTGATCAATTAGTTGTGCACAGTAAGGGAGTTGTTAACATGATTTTGTGAGACACATTTCATTTCAATTTCTACGTAACTGTTTAGTTGTAAGCCTTTGGTGACAACCACGAGTGGGGCTAATTCAAACCCCTCGGGTAAAATAAGAACAACCTCCACACTCAAACCTCTTTTTTTGCGGAAAATAAAAGTAAATTTCATTGTAAAGCCGTATGTAATGCGAAAAAGATACACGTATTCAAAAGGAAATTAAAAAAACGCGAAGAGCATCTTTTTTTTCAACTAAAACAGATCCAATTTTGTGTACTCTTATGTCATTACTACTAATTAGCAATGTCAGGAAACTACTAAGTCAACTATGTGATATATATGGCCCTGCATATTTGGTTTTAATACCATGATTTTGTTTAGATCATAAGCAAGAAAGATTTTGCCACATAATTATATACACAAATTCATATCTTTTACTGAATCTTTACGTAATCTATTTTACATACTTAAATATTTGCATGCATATAAGAATTTATAGGCCTGACTCAGTCGATTTTGACTTGGTCGACTTGAAATCATCACATTTATGGCTTGTTTAGTTTTCGAATATAATTTGACAATTTTGGCGATATATTTATATGTACTGTGATAAAAGTCTTATGTCGATATTTGTAATAATTGAATTTTATTTCCAATCATATTTCTTTTGTTTATAGATTTTCATTATCGCTCAGTTTTACCCTCGACGTGTTATTAAAAATTTATGAAGGAAAACTGATATTTGGAGTGGGCAAGCATTGTCATAAACCTCTGCAAGAGACTTTCTTCGCAGATTATCTATTACTTGTTATCACTATATATTAACAACACACAAATGAGCCTGTAAATATGAAATAGATCATGTGCACAATATAGATTCAGCTATTAATGTTGTTGAATTTAACAAAATATTTATTAGACTTGGACATCATATATATGCTTGGTTTAAGTCATGAAGGATATTAGGATAGCGCTACATTTTTTAAGGGGACCCTACTCAGGGACCTCCTTGGTAAGGAGAAGGATCCTACTGGATCAACACCTCTTGCGGGTCAACCAGCCTAATTACACAGGTCAACGTTTGAGATTATGGGAGATATAGTGGAATTCGAACTTGTAATCTCAAAGTTAAATGGTGAATTTCCCACTATCTTCACCAAGCAAGCTTAGTTAGGATAGTGCCACATGTTAGTGCTTCTTACGCATTCATGAGTGTATATCCGCATTTCTTGAAGAAATTGTCTTTGTACGCTTGTTGCTCAATTTAACAATTCGTGCCTTATTTGAAATTAGGATAGTGTTACATGTTAGTGCTTCTTATGCACTCCATTTGACTATGTTTTTTCTTATATAATGATGCGAAATAATATATTACCTCCATTTCATATTATTTGCAACGATTAGACACTTTCTACTCACATTTTATGTCAAATCGTTGCAAATAATATAAAACAAATGTAGTAATAAAGTTGGTTGATGAATAGTGTCATAAAAGCAAATGATGTAACTAAAAAAATACGGAGGTAGTATATGAATTATACAATCAAGATCGTTATGTATTTGTTTTAGTGAATAGAGACAATTCCCACTGCAAAACTTGTCATAAAAATTGTCCAGCGCCGAGCCCACACTTTTAACTTGCCTTATAAAGGCCAATGGTTTTTTTTTTAGCCCACTTGACAGGAACATAATAGAAAAGGTAGATGTAGACACTTTTAGGTCGAATTCAACCATTTTCATTTATTTTTCAAGCTTGGTTGAACCAATCACATAGGCGAAATTAGAGAACCGTCAGTTTTTTTTTTTATCTATATAAGTCACGAACGCAGTACAAAATACAAAAAAAGAAGGAACCAAGGAGGGATCCGAACATGTGACCTATCATTCACAGTACCTCAATTTTAACTACTAGGCCAAGATATCCTTGAGTAATTAGAGAATCGTTGGTGGATTAGTGATATGATCATATGAAGATGTTAGTTTAGTGGTATGTTCATTCATTTAGTAATATGTTTGCATTATTTTATTTTGAAATAAAATGACGATAAGCATATAGCAATAGGGAAGTACTATAGCTTGTTAAAAGGCATTTATGTGTACTAACAATTAAGAAGTAAATCCTAGCTACAAGAACTAACTACAAAAACAAGAGCAACATTAGCTACAGGAAAGGAACGCCCGTCTTCATAAGAGTGTAGAAGTTTTGGTACAAGAGGAAAGGAAGGATGAAATCCAACCACTCCTACACTTGGTTTCGCTTCCTCTATTTTTTTGAATACCGAGTCGGGTTCTTCTCCTACCTCAAATAGAACATGCTGAGCCATACTCTATCTTCTAAGTGAATTGGCATTACCTGCAATTGCGGTCAGTCTCGCTACCTCTTTAGTTGCCGCCCCCTACTTGCTCATTCGCAATTACTACCACTTCTACCCCGGCCAAGCAACCAAAGCCGGGGACCCAGGTGAGAATAGTGAAAGAGAGAGAAGAAGCGGGGTAGAGTAATTGGAATACTTACCAGTTTTGACTGGGGCGACCCTCCATTGATCTTGGATTGCTTCTTTGTTCTTGGCTACTGCTTGGTTAACTATTGCGAATTATTATTTTATATAAGCTTGGAGTAGGCTCGGAACCACCTGTGTGATGCAGGCCGAGACCTACTCATTTTTCGGGTTTTTATATACTAAGGCGTGAAAAGACTCAAGACGGAGGAGTGGTGACCTCCTATAAGCTTGAGACCCCTTCACATGCTCCTATACTTGACGTGGCTCCATACTGCATCAAAATTCCACCACGAATAGAAAAACAAGCTGGAGAGTTAATTGTTATGATTGGATTTATAAGATCTTTGACTATTAAGATTTTGTTCTTTCCATCTAAAAGTTCGGCTTGCGAGTACAAGAGCAATAAAATCGTCAATAAAAGATAAACTAAAGGTCACATTTTTCATGTTCTTCATTTAAATTACTGTAATTGAATATGGGATTTTCATCATATACGGATTACCATTCTCATCAAATGCCCATGCCTACTCAAACACCATCAAAAATATACATTTTCCCAATCTAACCATATACTAAATCTATTCTAAATTAGTCTACGCATTTTATTTTTCACTACAATTAACGAAAAAATAAAGTACTTCCTCCGTTTTTTTAGATGTTACACTTTCTATTTTAGGAAGTTTTAAATTAGATGTTACAGTTTTATTTTGGGTAATAACTTCTCTCTATCTCTCTCCTATCACATGTTCACATGGGACCCTTTTGTTTTTCATTCTCTCTATCTCTCTCCTCTCAAAAAATTACGTAAGAGTCCGTGATTTAAAAAGTGTAACATCTAATAAAAAACGGAGGAAGTATGAGAATGAGGATTGTGGGGGCTTACCTTCAAAAGTGGTAGTGAAAAGTTACTAAATTAAAAAATTCTAACAAAATATACACCTTATTAAAAATCATAGAGTCTAAGGTGTTATTTAGTTGACATGTTAATTTATGAGTGAATTAATTTCTTAATACGTTAGAACTTAAAACTAGAGAGTAAAGAGGTTGTTTTTTAGACAATATAAAGTTCTAGTACTTCCCACAAAATTAGAGACAATTCCTATCTAGCCCGTCAAATAAGTAGATTTATTCTTGAGAAATTTTATTTTCTATACTCAATTAATAAATAGTACTCCCCTAAAAAAAACTAAACAATAGTACTCAATTCTTTGAAATTAAAGATACATAAACATTGCAAAAAAAAAAAAAAACAATTGAAATCTAAGGCCCTTTTTTTAAATATATTCTCAATTCAGTTTAATTTCTCCCTATTCAATTCAGTTTCAATTTCTCCCGATTCAATTCAGCTTCAGTTTTTTATTCTTTCAATTCAAAATAACATGACTAACACACACTTAAAAATGGATCAAAACTAGAGGTGATAATGGGCCGAGCTGGTTCGGGTCGGGCTATGTCTTGAAAAATTGCCAATTGGTCAGGCAGTGTCAAATTTTTGTGTCCAAAATCTGTTATTTCAGACTAAAATAAACGGGCTTTTTGGACAAAAATCGAACCCGGCAAAAAAATAGACTGAAAATTCATTTTTGACTTGCTCAAAGTCCGGCCAAAAGTAAAAAAAAAAAAATCGAACCGAATTAGACTCGACCATGGCCAAAAAATCGAACTGGACCGGACTAAGTTGATTAGCTCTAAATTCAAAACCCAACCAAAGGCACATACTACCTGAACACGAGACACATCAAACTTTCATAATCACAAGAGAACAAAGGATTCATGAGTGTGACCCACATATAATGTTCTATTTTGCAGTAAAGCCAAAGGGTCCCACCTATTATTATGGAGTAGGAGCCACGAACATGGAAAAAGTTGCAGCACTGTCACAAAATGACAAAAATATTTGTACAATAAATACATTTGGCACTAACATTTTGACTTTGTAAGCTAAACCTTGAAACTGATAGTACTAATAACTAAAATCTGGTATCTAACAGTTAAAAAATAGTTGCTTTTTTAATGTAACAAAAAATAGATGCAAATTTTAAGGAACAAACTCATAGTTCCAGTTTACATGCTCAATTATGGATCACATGAAACTCATTACTGTTAGTCTGTTACCACAAACAAGGAATATTCTTGTATCAAACGGTTTGACGTTTATATTATACACAACGAAAGAGATTATATACAACGAAAGTTATCAAACGGTTTGACGTTTAGATTATACACAACGAAAGAGATTATACACAACGAAAGTTATCAAACGGTTTGACGTTTAGATTATACACAACGAAAGAGATTATACACAACGAAAGTTACAAACGTTACATTTTTTTTAGAAGAAAAAAGGACTACTACACAAAAGGTATACAATTGATTTTAAGAAATTAAAAGTAGACAAAATATATCTAGAAAATTAAGCAAAGTAGTATCTTATAAGTTAATTGGAGTGAAGAAATCATTTGGTAAGATCTAATAGAAAGTCGGATAAGAGTGATGGGCAAAACCAAACTAAGGAAAAAAATGCTACATTTACACACTCCAAACTAAGTATACCATAGATTCACTCTTTAACGTTCAATTACGGTTTCCGAAGCTACTCTAGCAAAAGTATCGATCTTTTTCTCTGAATGGTGTTATGACATTTAGGATTGTCATGTCCCATTTGATGTCGAATCTGTACCCAAATACATCTCCTTCCGCCATGACAAAACCTCGGAAACTCGTTTGGTTTCGAGGGTAAACATGGTTGGAAGGGAAGAATTGGGGTACAATGGATAACAAAAGATCTTAATCATCTCTTATAGTTGATGAGTGCAAAAAAACCACCTCCATTTTTTACATGTAGGGTACAATCTCCCTAAGAAAATCCTACAAAAACAAAGAAGTTTTAAAGCTTTGTACAAAATTAGTAAAATCACCACTTGGGGAACCCCCCTTATACTCAAGTCAGTCCACAATTATTGTAGAGTTGCTTCAACAAATTACTAAGAATAATCGATGGGGGGAAACCATCAAAACGGGGGAACATTGTTCCAGAAAAATTCATACTCGAAATGTCACGAGACAAAGAGAAACCATTACTTTCCACCTCGTTTTTCTTCTTGGGTTTTCATCCTATTTGGTTCCGGAAAAGCCTCACGTATAGGAATGTCTGTTTCTCTATATCTTAAACTCGATAAGACAACATATACTAGTGCCTCTGAAAGCCACCTTTGTTTCTTCCAAAGAAGGCATTCCTGGGTTTTGGTATCTCGTGGATGTCCATCACTTGGATTGTTCTTTGCTTTTTGGCTTCAACAAAGACAAACCAAAATGCAAAGAAAAAGCATATACATCAGTATGGCAACGAAAAACACGTACTAATAATTGTTAAATCAAAATTGAATGGTGTTTTTGTCAAGCGTCAAACCATTTTGAGCTTCTTGGTAGTTCTCCTGAAGCCGTTTCCTAGCAGAAGCCAGCCTGTCTGCGTCCGCTTGCACCTGTTTTTGCCTCTGCATCATCCCAATGGAAGTTTTCCATTAAAAACTTATGAGAAAACTTCTCCAGCTCAGTTCCTCAAAAGTGAATATTAGAATGCAAACAGAAAGCTTTCAACAAGCTTTGATCATTTCAAAACCATTTCCAAAGACTTGTCTCCTGAAAACAACAGATTTCAGTAGGATAATGGATCAAATTCTCTGAAGTGGAAAGGCCATTAGCTAACAAGACCCTGTTCTTCCATAATACTAACTTAATTCCGGTAAAACATAAAATTTTCAACCACGCCCGAGAAAGAAGATGAAATGTTGGTCGAGCATTTACCTTATATTATTTTTCATACAGTTTCCGCTATACCCTCTATAAACATCCAAATTTCAGAAAAATATTTTGATGAAAGTCTACAACTTCATTGCTGTGCGAAATCAGTTGAGTTAACAACAGTCTTCAAATTCAGAGTAAAGTCAAATTTGAGATTTTGGAAAATGCTGATTGTGTCAGGAAAACCAAAAAGGGTTATTTTGAAATTACTAGTTGCACTAATTTTCTCATCAGCCAAGAAGCAAATTAAAATCTTAAAAAGGTGTACATTGGGTGGAGGAGCTGATGCTGGAGAAGCACTCTTCATGGGCTTAGCCGGAGGGTCTCTCCGGGGAGGGGGGAGAGGAGCTTTTCGCTTAGGTTCCAACTCCGAATTGTTCTTATCGGATCCCGAACTTCCATCTGTTCAGAAATGGAATTCAAGAAACCATATGAATTAACAGAACATCAACCACACACAACAAACTAGTGTATGTTAGCCTTTGGAGAATCAGATTCTCTTCTTACTGTGTGGATTTGGAGAGTAAGCAAAATCAGGAACCTGTAAAGAGAAAACAACAAACTAAGAATCTTGCATAAAGAAAAAATAAAAAAAGAAGCAAAGAAAGCTTTTCAGCATATTCATCTTCTTCATTGCAAAAGAAAAATATACCTGATTGTGATTACCGTTTTGGTGATTCCTTGAAACAGTTTGCAACGGCGAGTCTCCATCAGCTGAAGCCCATAATTTACAGTCATACATTACAAAGCAAAGAAAAAGATTCAGCAAAAGGATAAATTCACAATTTATTTTCGCCTCCGAAAAACGATTCCAGAATTATAATCTAAATCAAACTAAAAGAAGGAAGAGAGAGACCAATAAGATTACTAGAAGATTGGACTTCACCAGGTGTGTTTGACCTAACCCATTCATCAACCAAATCCTTCCATTTTCTACCATGAAAAGAAACACACAAAACCATCAAAATCAACAACTACATAACTACTTTTTCTTTTCATTTAAAACATCAAACTTGTTTCACCACTTCGAAGTAACCCAAGTTTGATCAAAATCAGAACCTGACAAGCAGCTTGACTAATCTCCGAACATCGCCAGACGGGTGTTTCCTCAAATGGTTCACATGCCTTCCAATATCAGTTTCCTTCATAATCAATCACCATAAACTTGAGAATCTACAAAGTATATAATTCTAATGCAATTACTCTAACATTAGCTTAACACTAACCTTAAGAGCTTTGAATGTGATATCCATATCAGCTAAACTTTGAAGCAAATCAACCACTGAATCCTCAGACTACAATTAAACAAAAAATCACATATTCATGTCACAAATTCACAATAAAACCAATCAATTCAGAAACCTAACAACACTACTAATTAACATAAATCAACAAAGAACAACAACCTGATGAGGATCTTCAATCTGTTCTTTAATAGATAAAACTCTTCTGAGCTCATCATCTTCATCTTCCTCATCCAGATTCTCAACAAACCTTCTATTCTGCTCCTGTTCCTGCCCCTCCTCCTCCTCATCATCGCCACCACCGATCGAAACCGGAGTCGAAGGCGAAACAGATTTATTGGGCACAATCTCATTCTCAGTCCCAAAAACAGCATCAACCACAGCATTTGTGGCAAACCCATTAGAAGGTGGTCTTTCATAGTTATGACAATTTGTGTATAATTTCTCAACAATACCATCTCTCCTAACTTTAAGTTCATCCCTATATTCCAATGATGCTACTTTTATTGCAGTTTCTATTAACCCCCATATATCCACCCCAGAATTCCCCAAAATCATTCTGAAATCATCCAAATCCATCCTAAAAACACTCTATTTACACAATTAACAAACCAAATCAAAACAACCCAAAAAAATTAAAAATCCTTACTTTCTCACTTTATTAACAATACCCAATACTTCTGCAAAAACAACAATAAACAGATCTACAAAATCAAAACACACACAAAAAAAGACAAATATTTATAAAAACAAAACATGAAATTAATGATTACCTGTAGATCTGACTTTGAAGTTGTTCTTAAAACATGATAAAAATCAAAACTTTTTATGAGAGACCTCCTTTCTTCGCTTCTAATGGGTCTTCTTTGTTTGCTTTTGCAGGAAAATTTTGCTATAGAAATTTTGACATAATTGGGTTTTTATTTAATTAATTTGTAGAAGTATATATTAATATAACTATTGAATTTGTATTGGGTTGTACTTGTATACTTATACTAACTAATAATCTAATGCAGTGTGATTTATGATGAAGAATACTACTATATAATAATTATTATTATAATAACAATAATAGTACAATTATATGCTTAAACTCGGGAAAAAAAAGAAAGAAGCAAACTTTTTTTTGTGAAGAAGATGAAGAATAAGATTTTGATGAGTTTTATTAATTTTAAGAAAATTCTCTTTCTTTCTTTCTTTCTTTCTTTCTTTCTTTCTTTCTTTTTTGTGGGATTTGTGTGTCTGTGGGTGCCAGTGGGAGAGCCCAAGAGACAGAATTCTAGGGGGGCTGTTTGGATTTTTTGTCAGATTGTATGAGGGGGGAATAATTAGGACTTTAGGTCTCCCATTTTTCTTTCTTTTTTTAGGTGTTTTTTTTTCAACCTTCTTCTTGTTTTTGAATGAGTTATATTACTTACTCTTATATATGTGGGATATTGGTAGCATTTTTTTTTTTTTTTTTGGACATCAGTAAAATGTATATTAATAAAACAAAAGCAATTAAATACGAAGTAACGGTAGATGGCCCTTCCTGACATGTGTTGCTAGATCGTGAGCCTTTTGAACCTGTAACCGAGAGACCTTGGTAATCCTACACCATACAAATTCCTGGGCAATCAAACGAATATCACGGAGTGTCCAAGTAATCGAAATGGGAGATGCCAGTGGTTTTAATAAACTTCGGACGATAATTTCGGAATCCGTGTACAAGGATATTTGTTGAAAACCTTGACCTTGTGCCCAAAGCAAGGCCTGAAGACATGCCTTAGCTTCTGTGAGGAGCGCAGAATCTGCATGAATACAAGTCCTTCTCCTGTCTGAATCTGATTGTTAGCAGTCTCAGCCACCCAAGCAATACCTGCCAAGGTCGACGTAGAAACCCACGACCCATCCACTTGAATTTGTAGTTGCGGACCCCTCGAAAGGAGGAACCAAAATGTACCATAAGGAATTCTGGTGGTCCAGGACCTTCTTCGATCATTTGAGGAGAAAACATCGGCCTAGCCAGAAATGTTATATGTTGCTGTCTGACCTGTTGTGTAAGGACATGTAAACTATCTCCATCAGGCGTGATATTATTAAAAACCAAATTATTCCTACACTGCCAAATCGTCCACAGTGTGGCAATGAAAACCGGAATACGATCCCCCAAATACCCATCCGTACGATAGAAATATAAAATCCATGCAAGAAGCCATTCTCTAAAGGGAACGTAACTAACTAAGTTCGAAATAATACCCAACTGACTGGTCCGCCAGGCAGTAGTAGCTAGGGGGCACATTCTGAATAGATGTTGGCAGGTCTCGGATTCCATCTCACAACAAGGACAGTCACTCGGGACTGACAGCCCCCGAGCTGACAGATTAGCAACTGTTGCTAAACTGTTATGCCAAAGTTTCCATAGAAAAATCTTCCACTTAGGCATGATGCGCAATCCCCATAAAATCCGAAAAAATTTCGAATTTAGAGGAGGTGTCATGCTGCAGATGTCAATTTGTCGCGAAAGTAAATAGTAGGTAGACTTAGTAGTGTATTTACCCGAAGCTGTGTGAGGCCAATACGGAAAGTCACACTGAGTTGCCAGACTTGGTAATTCTAACCCTCGGATAGCGCCTATCGTTTCTGTAGTGAATAGAGAAGTAATTCTGGGAATATTCCAAGCTTGCTGAAGCGGTAAAATGAGGGACCCAACAGTGACAGCAGCTGTTGTTCGCAGTGTTATCCGATCACGGAATATCGGTATTTGTCCATTGACCCATCGATTCTGACCAGCCCGTAGAGTTGAATTAGACCCAATTTTCCAAGCATAATTATCAGTAAGGATCCTTTCAGCCTGATTTAAACTCCGCGCGCCCCAAGAACTCTGTCCTTTTAAGGAATGTAACATAGAAATATGCGAAGTAGGATGTAGGGAATTTGATGCAAAGACTTGGCTGACTAGTAACTTCGAATTCCGATGAATACGCCATACTTTTTTCATCAGCAATGCACGGTTATGATTCGTAACACTACGTAGTCCGAGTCCCCCAACACCTTTAGGCATATGCAGACAATCTTTCCGTCGCCAAGCAATTCCTTTCCCTGAAGGTTTGGCCCAAAAAAATCTCGATACCATGGCATCCACCTTGTTAGCAATGGTTGTTGGAAGCAAAAACACAGAGAGTATGTGAGCAATTGAAGCAATGAGAACCGAGTTGATAAGAATCAGCTTGCCAGCTTGTGATAAGGGGTATGACTCCATGCAGTAATACGTTGTGAGATTTTATCCAGTAAATAAGTGAAATGCTGAGTCTTTTTCCCCTGAATATCCACTGGTGTACCAAGATATGTTCCCATAGAACTTGTAGCCTCCAATTTGAGAATACTTTTATACTCAGTGAGCAGCCCTTGAGGAATATTAGGACTAAATTTCACATATGACTTGGTGAGACTTATCATTTGACCCGATATCAAGCAGAAACATGCGAGGATTCTTGAAACTTTCGTACAAGAAGCAGTAGTAGCCTTAAAGAAAAGAAGAGCATCATCAGCAAAAAAAAAAAGGGAAATAGGAGGCGCATACCTGTGTGCTTTAATACCATCAAAGTGCCGAATATCTGTGGCTTGTGTTAACATACGGGACAAGATATCCATACAGAACAAAAACAAATATGGGGAAATAGGATCCCCCTGCCTTAGCCCACATTGAGGAGTGAAGGCCTCTGAAACCTGTCCATTGACTAGAATTCGATATGTGACAGTAGAGATGCATTGTTTAATCAATCGTAACCAATGTTCAGGAAACCCATATGCTCTGAGAACTCTTAAAAGAAACACCCAGTTAACACGATCATAGGCCTTATTCATGTCTAGTTTAATCCCTCCAAGATGTACATTCCCACGACGATGTTTATTGATGACGTGAGTGAGCTCATGACTAATCAAAATGTTATCGTCCATATGCCGTCCCGGAATAAAGGCACTTTGATATTCACTGATCAGGTCCTGTAACAATGGCCGTAATCTGTTTACCAGACATTTTGACGCACATTTGTAAATGGTGTTGCATAAACTAATCGGCCGAAATTGAGTAACCTCTTCCGGATTAGGACCTTTAATTAGGTAGTAAGACAATAAGCGATTGGTTCCATTCCCACAGAATGAATCCCGTGGTAAGAAATCGACTAACCGCCTGGAATACCGGTACCTCTAGCAAGCCCCAGTGCGTTTTGAAAAATTCTGCTGTAGAACCGTCTAACCCTGGAGACTTAGCATTCCCAATTCCAAACATGGCATCATGAATTTCTAATTCTGAAAAAGGAATAAGGAGTTGTTGTTGCTGGATAGCAGAAAGTTGTGGAAGATTTAGTTCCCGAAGCAGCAATCCAATATTTTCATCATACGCTGGATCAGACTCCGTAAAAGGTGAAGGTATGTAAGCCTTTTTAAAATGTCGCAAGATTTCAATGGAGATAGCATGAACATCATCAGTCCAATCACCCTCCGCAGTTTTGAGGAGATAAATGTAAGCCGAACGTTGTTTCTGTTTCAATTTATTAAAAAAGAACTTAGTAGAGAGTTCACCATCCTGAAGAAACTTATCCTTAGAACGTTGCGACCAGTAAGTATGAGCCAAATTAGCCTGACGCATTAACTGTTGTCGTTGACTCATAAAATCATTTCCTTGCTGAAGGTTATCAATAGGCACAGCGCAAGTAGTTAATTGTGCAGAAATATCCTTCCAATCAATACCCCATACTACCTTGTGATCCAAACACCATCTCTTTAGATCTTGACGTAATAATGAAAGATGTTTGGTAAAACAGTACATAGAAGATCCTGCAATGGCCCTTTTCCACACAGAGGTGATAATATTCGGAATATCTGAATGTGTAAGGCACCAATTTTCAAACTGGTAGGGTCGCCGCCGAGGGATAAATGGTGGCGCTGACTGGTAAAAAATTGCGGAGTGATCAGAATGGAGGATTGGAAAATGTTTCACATAACTAAGCGGATATTTATCAATCCATGCTGGCGACCCATATGTACGATCAAGACGCTCAAGAATCAAACCTGACCCATATGCTAATCCTTGATTTTGTGTTGCATATTAGGTAAGCTACCTAATATCGATATTATTCTCCCGTTTCATAATATAGTTGCTTACGTTTTATTTTGGATGTCCCAAAATATTATGTCTACTCCATTTTATATTAATTTGTTTTGATTAAATTATCGTCAATTTTTACACAAATTTCTAAAAATATTTTTGCATTTCTCTCAAAATATTTGCTCATATTTATTGTTATACACCAAGAAAAATTTATTGCTTTTTTTTGAAGGAAAAAGAAAAGGAGATTGATTGAGTGACCCTAAGGGTTGCCAACCCTCTTATTACTAGTCTTACTGTCTTACATGCACGTCATGCGTACGATAATGTGTGATAGTATATGAAGTAGAAATAAAATTAATCGGGTAGAAAAATTGTCTTTTAGGGTCATCGAGTTGTACCACTTTTGCTTTGATTCCGTTACGAACTTCATTCTCCAGTCTGGCTCTTTCTCCTCAATCGGGGGGAATGCTCTTCTTAACATCTTTCGCTACCTTTCGAGTTGCATAATAGGTCTTGCTTCCTTAAATGGAGTTTACATCTTGTTTTCTCAAAAAACTGATGTTTAGTTTAAATGTCGTCCTACTTTCCCCCCTTTTTTCATTCAAATGAAATAGTTAGTTATCTCCCTAATTTTTTTTTTTATTTCTTTTTCTATTTTTTGGTGTCCTCCATGTGTTGTCTTATATAATAGACTAGCCTTACATGCACGCAGTGCGATAGCGTATTGTAGCATATGAAGTTGAAAATGAAATTAATTTGGTAGAAAAACTGTCTTTATATTTTTTTTTCTCAAATAACTGATGTTTAGTTTAAATGTCTTACTTTCCCCCCTTTTTCATTCAAAATGAAATGGTTAGTTATCTCCTTCTTTTTTTTCTTTTATTCCTTTTTTTATTTTTTGGTGTCCCCCTTGTGTTGCCTTATAGAATAGAGATATTGAATTTTCATTGGTTAGAAATACATTAAAACATTACTTTTATATCTCTTCTCTCCTTATTTATTACATACATATCAATATATTATTCTTATGTGTCTAAGAGGATTGGCAACCCTAAGGGTTACTCGAACATTTTTCAAAAGAAAATAAAGGGAGTAGTTTCAAGATAAAGGTACTTTATTAAAAAAAAATTGAAAATCCTACTACTTCCTCCAATATCCTTAATTTCCATGAAAAGAAAGAAGCAGTAAGCATTATATATTATGAGACGGATGGAGTAATATGTTGAAATGTGTTCCTAAATAAGGAACTACGACACTTTATACTATCCCTTAGAGTGTTTTTCATGTAGTCCACATACAATTAAAAGAAATTAGAAAATGCATTATATAAATATAATTTTCGATTTTATTATTTTAAATTAAATATTAATATATAAAAATTATAATTAAGCAGGACATAGCCTAGACCTAAATACTAGTTGTCTCTTATATCAAGGGGAAAAAAAAATACTTCCTTTATGAATTATATTCATATAAAAGTAATAGATAGAGTAGTTAAATGGATAAAGAAGGGAGGAGGAGGGAGTAAGGTTAAAAGGCGTAAAAGTTATTGAATGTTCTCTAGATAGTGACTTAAGATAAACTTAGCTCAATATAAATGGTGAGGCTAGAAGAATTAAGATATGAAAAATTTTCAATATTTGATTCTAAATGGTCCAATTCAACCCAATTATTGACTAGTCCTTTTGGAACATTTCTTTTTCCAAATTTATAGATGAAATTTGAATAGTAAGCATACCCTTATTTAAGGGCTTTCTCTTCGACATAAATCAATTGATCCGAGATAAATTGATTATAACTGAACTGAACTAAATTGAATTGAACTGTTTGCAACTGAACTAAACTAAATTGAATTAAATTAAGTTATAACTAATAGAAATGATAAGTTGAACTGATTGCAACTGATTTGAACTTATTGCAATTGAACTGAATTGAACTAAACTGAACTGAAAATAAGTTGGGGAGAACATGTCCTATGTCATATAGAACATAATAGTATTGCCTCATATTGCCTCTGTTTTTTTAGTTACTCATTTCCTTTGAGTATACTTGTCAATGCTCTATTACAGACCCTTGCATTGAGACAAATATAATAAGATCTCACTTGACTATATTTTTTCTTATATAAAATGATGAAAAAGTTTGTCAATGTTGGTTTCTAAATTGTACCTAAATGTCAATTGATGCAACTAGAATAACAAAAAAAAGTACTTTCTACAATTCTTTTAAAATGATTAACTTTCCTTATTTGAAAATGTCGAGATAAGTGACTAGTTTAATCTCTAAATGGCAAAAAAAATGACACCAACTTCCATTGTTAATTAATTCACCTACTTATTTCATTCAATACTAATATTTGATTGTTTAAACAAAATGTTCGAACTTTCTCTCTTTATCCTCTTTGATTTTCACACATATTTTCTCTCAATCACTTTAAAAAAATAGAGAAAATATATTTTATTTTGTACTTTTATGTTTTTAAATCTATAAATATTATATACAAAGACCAGATATAATTTCAAATTGTTATTCTTGTCCTTTCCTCTCCTTTAAACAAGAATTACCAAATAAACTACAGTAGTTAGCACCCAAAATATGTTTAAGGATATGCCGATATGATATCATGGCGACGTATACATCTCTATGCTGTAGTTTCAAATCCAATCAAAATTTTGTAATGTCCGTAGTACCAACTTGATGGATGTCCGAGTTTGCCATGCAAAAGAACACATGTATGATGTATATGTTATGCTAGAATTAGATTTATTATCTGCTATGTCATCGTACTGAAACAATACATTCCACAGCATGATTTTGTTACATAATTACATATAAATCCATCGTTACTACCATCACATACCAATTATGGATCGTAACTCCAATAGAAAATGTTTAGCATACATCTAAAGATTAAAGTAGCTACCAAGGATGTCTTGGCATAGTGTAGTTAAAATTGAGGTATTGTAAATGATAGGTTACAAGTTTGAATCCTCCCTCTCCTTCTTCGTAATGTGTATAGTCTTCGTGGCTCATATGGATTAAAAAAAAGGACTAAAGTAGCTAGGGTTAAACCTGATCACTGGATCGGATATTGTAGCCAAGAGACAGAGTGGCAGATCTATAACTAATATATAGCGGTGTCACTTATACTGCTGACTGCTGCAGACAAACGTTATACATATTGCTATGTCAGATACTTTTAATTGATTTATCCATTTTCGTAATGCTTTAGAGATTTTTTCCTATCAAGTGGGTGCAAGTTCCCCCTTACTTCTAAAGTGGATCCGCCACTGCCAAGAGAATATAAGAGTTTAGTCAGGTCAAAAAGATTTTTGTAGGATTGGGTTTCTAACAAAGAAAACCTTTGTTGGACTGTATCAATTGAATGGTAGGCCAATAATTTTATAAGTGAGGAAAAATATGGCTAAAGGATTATACTTGTGGTAAAGTTTTTTTACATGAGTGCATTTGTGTTTCTCTTATCCCTTATCTTATCTACTTATGCTTACATTTACAGGAGTGCATTTGTGTTTCTCTTATCCTCTATCTACTTACTGTTACATTGATATGCATCGTTCTGCTCTGAGTCCCAGTTAATACGTCCAGTTTCCAAGTCTTCCTAGTAGGGGTGAGCATAACCGGGTACTCAGTAGAATTTCATAGACCCGGACCCAGTGGATATTAAAAATGTGGAATTGAAATTGGTCAAACCGGGTCCTAAATTTTCGGACCCAGACCCGGACCCGATGGGTACCAAGTCCATAACTGGGTACCCAGTTGTAAGTTTAACAACATACTAAGATGGGCCAATTGAGCTGTAAAATTTTTTAAAAAAAATTAAATGGACCTAAAGGCCTACTAAGTACTAACTTTTTACTTAACAACTATTATCCTATTACCAATTCTATATGAGTACATGAAAAAAACCAATTCTAAGTACCGGGTACCTGGTCCTAGACCCGCTTCAACTAGGTACCCAGAGCTGGAACCGGTCAAACTGATACCCACCAGGTACTGGGTCCGAAAAATTTTTACCCATAATTGAAACCAGATGCAACTGGGTCCAATTTTTTGGACCCAGACCCGGACCCAGTTGGACCCGGACCGGGTCCTGACCCGGCGGGTCCATGCCAGGACCGGGTCTGGGTACTCGGAATTTCTGCTCACCCCTACTTCCTAGTGCCTAAGGTGTACCTCTTTCTAAAATTATAATACTCCCTTTACTCTATATTTTTCACTTTATCAAAATTTGTATTTTTTTTTTTTGTATTGATGTATTACTTTTTGTCTTTTTCTAGGTGAGACATTAATTTTTTTAAAAACACATGTCTTATATGAAATATAGGCTTATCACAATACTTTAAGGACAAACTAATCTTATCAAACATAGGGTATATATATGTTGTCTACATGTCTTCTAATTTTAGCAAATTCCCAAATGATACGGTCTCAATTTTAGACAAGACGACTTCTTTTAAACCAACTTAATCTATAGACTATAGTTCTATACTAATATAGGTGTGCAACAACAACAAAAACAATAAAATTATTATAGTCTCATAGTCTGTTTTCCTTAATACCAAAGATAATCTTGGTCTATTGGTTAATATTGAGATGCTGTGAACGATAGGTTACAAGTTTAAATTCTCCTTCCTTTCCTTGTACTTTATACTGCTTTCGTGATTCATATTAAAAAAATAGTTTGTTTCCGTTAATTTTACTAATTGCCAAATAAACATCACAGCACAGCACCTGTGAAAATCGGAAGACAAGGGCATGCAATGATGCAAATCGTGCTCTAGTTTCAGAAAAAGCTCGACTCTGTGCCAGAAACATTTTTGCAATGTCTACAAGTTTAGGTTTTATTTTCAAAGTTCAAACATGAAATCAAAGCCCAATATAAACGGATGTCAACATCAATCCAACTAAGATTTGTGGTCCAAAATTGTCAAATGGACTTTTAAAATCCACTCTTTGAATATATGATTACTTTTTTGAAAGAAAAAAATAGTATTTTTTACAAGATATACATACATGTCAATTGTCTTATTAGCGTTTTTTTTTTCAATTAGTTATTAATTAATGTAACAAAAAATTGATTTGAACAAACATTTAAATTTTCTTAAATTGTTTTTATATATGTTTTTCTTACATTAATGTTTTGTTGGTTCTTTTACTTATTTGTTTATCACTATTTAAGTATAGTATTGAGAGAAGGAAATATAAAGGAGAAGAAAGCTTATGCTCAAATAAAGTGGAAGATTTAACATATTAGTAAAAATTATAATAATTGAATAATAATAAAGTACTCAGTTAGACGAATCAAACAAGACCCCACATGACTATTTTTTTCTTATATATTGAGAAAAATATGAAAGATTCTCTCTAATTGTGAATAGTGTCAAGATTCTAAGTGAGCAAGTTAAAAAAAATTATATAGAGGGAGTACTATAATAGAGATCTAGCACTATGTGAGTATTTCTTTAAGATTAGGAGTATATAATTTAAGCATAATACTCCATCAGCTCCATAATATAGTGTGCTTGTTTTTTTTTTTTTTTACACGGTCTCCAAAATGAACATTTGACCTTTGATATCTTCAATTCCTTATTAATAAAAAAAATATAAAAAGTTGATATTATGAAACTATATATTGAAACAAATCTAACAAGATCCAACATGAGTATGTTTTCTGATATATATTAATGAGAATATTTATTCCCAAATTTTAATCTTTGACCCACCTAAAATGAAATAGACGCTATATTACAGCACAAATGGAGTATCCGCCCGAAAAGGATAATATCTTCTTGTTATCCTTGTGATTATCTTTTCCTTATTTGTAAGTAATCTTTTATGATTTTCTATATTTTAGGCTGTATATACACTTTACAAGCCTTGAATATCTAAACTTTCCTACCATCTTGTCAATAAATCAAGTAAATTTGTTTGTTGATTATTTCATGGTATATTTGTTTATTTAATGACTTTCACTCCAACATGATGGCAAAATAATAATGATGATATCTTTTTGTTATCCTTGTGATTCTCTTTTCCTTATTCGTAAGTAATCTTTTATAGATTTTGTATATTTTAGGTTGCATATATACTTTACAAGTCTAATAAAATATCTAAACCTTCGCATTATCTTGTTAATAAATCACGTAAATTCTTGTGTTTAATTATTTCATTATATATATATTTTTTGATGACTTACGCTCCATCATGAGTATAATTGCAAGTGCATGATGCATGCACACTCATACACCGATACACATACACAAACACCATACCATAAAAACTTTACCATAAAAGTTGTATAGAAATCATATAAACTAGGACAACGTCTACTAACTATATATATCTAAAATTCAAGACAAATAAATGTTATGCTGTTACATGTACTCTCCCTCCTCCATACAATCAAATGAGACATTAAAATGCACTAAACAACTATACTACAACGCTCATGTTGATTTTTGTGAAGGAAAATAAATGATTTAAAGATATATATTTCTATTTTTAAAGATTTTAATTACACGTCATTAAATGATCCATGATGTATGACCCGGAACAAGAACTAGTACGTGTACGTGCACAATTTAAATGCATGCGCAAAATTGTGGTGGAGAAATTGGTCCAAAATCAATCAACATCATTTCAGACGTAGTGCACTAACTAATGCCTCAACGCTCTGCCTTTCCTTCACCTCCAGCTTCATAAATAAGTGCCTGATTTTTCCGTTACATAAGTTGTGTTTTCCTCACTATATATATGTACTCTTCTTCACTAATTTAATATTTTAATCCAAACACTAAAAACACTGCAAAAACACAAACATTGTACGAAATTCATGGCTAAATTAATAGAAGAAGAGCACCCACTAAAAGCTTTTGGCTTTGCTGCTACTGATTCTTCTGGCTTTCTTTCTCCTTTACATTTTTCTAGGAGGTAATATTCCTACCCTCTTTTTCTATATTTCTTCCTATATAGTACCATCTATGAAGTATCGGAAATCCATGGAAGCTAAGTGTTCGTTTGGTATACATGAGAATTTAATTCCGGTACGAAATTACTTCCCTTACGGAATTCTTAGAAATGGCCTAAATATGTTTGGTTGACATCAAGAAATTTGCAACTCGCATGAATTCTGATTGAGCAAGGGAGAGGTGGTTAATCAAAACAATTTTCCAAAGAATTTTCATTGCACCCGTTTTCTCAACCTGGCCTCCTGTCAACCCAACAACTTTCCAAATGAGAAAATCATGGAAATTTTCATTGCTACATAAATTTCTGTCAACCAAATGAGCACTAAGATTTTCTTTGTTTGAAAAATGCTTAGGTTTGCAAAACCCAAATAATATCCGTGTTACATAGTCTACCATGATAGGCTCTGATCTTACCAAGTAAGTGTTGGCCCAGTGGTGATGGGGACTGGCTTTGGTAGGACGGACCCGTGTTCGAATCCCCGCAACACCCTTGGGAGAGGAATGGAACCTAACCACCCCGAACTTGGCCTCGATCCGGATGTAGCCCGAAGGGTGAACCGGGTGAAAACACCAAAAAAAAAAAAAAAAAAAAAAATGATAGGCTCTGATCTTTATAACATAGATAACATTTGAATTTTTTATTAATTATTTCGATCTGTTTTAAATAAAACGTTTGTTTTTTCAGGCAACTCAACACACTTTTTTAATTTTTAATATCCTTAGTTTTGCACAGGTGAAAAATATTAAAATATTATAATTTAATAGTATGCATCGAGACGAATCTAACAAGATCCCACTTTTTGATTAGAAATATTAGACTTTGACCAATTTTTACTAAAAGGATTGATGTTTCTTAATCCAATTTTTACATATGAGAATGCTTTGAGCTAGAGTAATGGGTTATTGTAAGACTCCGCAAGGACAAGTTTCTTGTGTGATAGTGACCTACAATTAGTATCTACTCTAATGTTACGACTGTGAGACCAATGTTGATTTTTTGGACTTTGATGTGTGATATGTGGAATACAAATGTAGGATGTTTTTTTTTTTTTTTTTCCTGAGGGTGAGAGCCACAATGACGAATAATGTAGATGGAATTTGATCACAATATTCACAGATTTCAAATATCATTTTTCAAGATTTTAACCAACTAAACTAGTTGACATTCACTTTATGAATTACCATAGTAATGTGCTAAGAAAAATATTTTAAGATAAATAGATGTCATTTTACAATTTGGATCTGTGGATGATTTGCCTTATTGTGGTCAACTGGTGTAAGCTTATTCTAATTATTAATTAATTAAAAATGCTTTGGGTACTTGTCAATTGGTGTCTTGATGATGTTGATGCTTGGGCTATGATTGATAAGTGTCCAAATTAGGGGAATTTGTGGATTGGGAGTTGTGAGTTGTAGCCGAATAAATAAATAATGTACTAACAAAAATATAAGACTCCATTTCGTGTAATGTTACTATTAAATAGGGTGGAAGTAGTGCCTTGTTTAGTAATGACTCAGGTTATTATAATACTAGCAAACAAGAATATTAATCTATACTAATATATTAAAAGGGGCGTTATTAAGTTAGGAACGATGTCACGTGGTACCTTTGATTGGATTATTTTATGTTATGTAATTCACATACACTAAAAAAAATAGAAAATACATTATGTAAGATTCAATCTCGAAATCACAAACATATATATTAATGTCTTAACTACTAAACCAAGTGATACTTGATGTTATTATTTCAAAGTAAAATGTTAATAAACGAAAGATATACCCAAGCCTAAAAACTAGTTCTAGCTTTTTAGTACAACGATTGTGCCACTTAAATTTATAACCCTTTATTCAAGAGGAAAATAGGGTTCTTTTGCGAATTTATTAAAAGAATAATTTGGATTTATTTATATATTTTGATTGGTTTAAAGGGTTTGATGAACATAAGGTTCTAAATTCTAATTCTGTCTTCAGGAATTCTTTTTTGAAATAATGAGTCTAGGTCTATGTACATCTTAATGCTAATGAATAATGATCCTAGTCAAACATTATTACCTAATTCACAATAGATCAGAATAAGTCGGGACGCAATTCGCTACCTAATTTTGTAGATCTGCATGTACCAAATAACTATTTTTGTAACACAGTTCGTGTGGGATTTAGAGAAGTAGGTAACACTAAAATCGATTAAGTTCGATCACCTAAGTCAAAGGTGACCTATTATCTTGCAACAATTTTGAGATTTAAGTTTTTTTGACTTTAAAACTATGCATGTCTTGTTACAGGGAAAATGGACCTGAAGATGTAACTATTCAAATCCAATTCTGTGGAGTTTGCCACTCTGACTTACATTCTGTGAAAAATGAGTGGGGTTTCACCAGATATCCCATTGTTCCTGGGTAATTTGCATTGCCATATTTAACTCATTGTATTAGTAAAATCTGGTGTCTTGGTTGCTTTTATCTGTAATTGCACATTAATTTCATGATATATACTTCCTCTGTTTCATAATACACGCTGCACTATTCATTGTGGGAAGTTTCACATTACTTGTCACACTTCCTTTTTGGGCAATACACTCTCTCCTCTCACATGGGTCCCTTTTATTTTTAATCTCTACCTCTATCTTCTCCAAAAATTGCCTAGGAGTCCGTGAATTGAGAAGTGTAGCGAGTAATATGAAACGGAGGAAGTATATTGTCTTTTGAGGCCGTAAGAATAACTTTGTTTTAACTTGTTCAGGCATGAAATTGTGGGTACTGTCACAAAAGTTGGGAATAATGTGAAGAAATTCAAAGTTGGAGAGAATGTAGGTGTTGGTGTCATAGTAGGATCCTGTGAAAACTGTGAATCTTGCCAACAAGACTTAGAAAATTACTGCCCTCAAATGGTTTTCACTTACAATTCCCTGGATAAAGATGGGAGCAAGACTTACGGCGGTTATTCTGATATAATTGTTGTTAACCAAAGATTTGTGCTTAACATCCCGGATAACCTGTCTCTTGATGCTGCTGCACCGCTCTTGTGTGCTGGGATCACGGTCTACAGTCCGATGAAATACTATGGAATGGCAGTAAGTGGGAAGCATTTAGGAGTTTGTGGATTAGGCGGGCTTGGTCATGTTGCTGTTAAGTTTGGGAAGGCCTTTGGACTTAAAGTTACTGTCATTAGTACCTCGCCAAAGAAAGAGGATGAAGCTCTTAATAGACTTGGTGCAGATTGTTTCCTTGTCAGTACTAATGCTGCTAAAATGAAGGTAAATTGCAGAGTATTTCTTAAATTTTCTTTGTCAATGAACTCATTAAACAGTTTACCAAGTCATTAGACACTGCTAGCTACTTTTATGTTAGATATGCTATCTTCAGATTTACCCATAAAGTTATTGTGCAATATGTAAGCAGATAGCCGATTGAGAACTACTGTTTTTGGGTGTTATAGTGTGCTTGATAGATTAGAATCTACTTGTTGGAGGCCAATATTTCCTCGCAACAACCTCTGATATTCGCGCTTCTCTGAAAATCTGAGGACAATTTAAAGTATTTGACTATGATCTATACTGACTATACATTTCCCTGGCTGTTAGCCCCAACGGACATACCCCCTTGTGTTGTGGCATGTGCTTCAGTCTTCACGCGTATTTCTTGTCCACACTAGCTATGGCATGTGCTACGAATAATCTTCCCTTAGGCACTTCCTGCTGTTAATAAAAATTGGTGCCATATATGCAAGCTCAATCTTAAGTAGTTTAGACTTTCGAGGCTTTTGGTTTATCTGTTCATAAATCCGTGCTAATGGCTCAAATCATCGAATATGCTTTGGTTTATTTGTTCATAACGTGTTAATGGCTCAAATCATCGAATTCATGTAGGCTGCAATGGGGACTATGGACTTTATTTTGGATACCGTATCTGCAGTTCATTCTTTGGCTCCATTGCTTGGTTTGCTGAAGTTGAACGGAAAGCTAGTTACTGTAGGCCTCCCTGACAAACCCCTCGAGCTTCCTGTCTTCCCTTTAGTCCTGGGTAAGTTACTATTTTGCATCTTGTATTAGATGTAATTGAAGTTCAATTTTTGCGGAGCTAAAACATTCGCCTCTGTCTAAGATTCGATTGCAATGTAAATCGGATAAGATTATAATGTAGCAGTGCAAATTGTTCATATAGAGTTGGTCTAAATGCATAACAGTAGTTATACATCAACCAATATGTGTGGTGGAACTTGAAAATTTTGTATGTACTACTATACTAGACATGATCTATGTTACTAAGATGAGATCACATATAGGAAAATATTGCATCTACACCATTAATTTCACTGATTTCGAAATAATCCTTCGATAGGTCGAAAACTTGTTGGAGGAAGTGATATAGGAGGCATGAAGGAAACACAAGAGATGCTAGATTTCTGTGGAAACCACAACATTACTGCTGATGTAGAAGTCATCAAAATGGAGTACATCAATACTGCTATGGAACGTCTTGCTAAATCAGACGTACGCTATCGTTTTGTCATCGACATCGCGAATTCCTTATCTGCTTGCAAAATGTAGAACACTCAGATCATCTTTCCATGGATCTTGTTGGAGTGAGGAAGTTGCAAGTCTTGGTGTACTAACTACAAGCTAAGTCTGAATATATAGTAGAGTAATAAAGTTGGTCTAGGGATAAAAAAAAAATACTTAAGTATCATTCACTGAAGTATTTGATGTTTGATAAAATTTCATATGCTGCTATAATGAATAGACCTCTCTTTTAACTACTCCACATAACATAGGTCGAATTCGCACATTAATGAACAACACCGACCATCATTACACAATTAGTTACACGATTGATTATGTACATGTCTTTATTTTATTTTTTTTGTAGGAGAGGTGTTTTATTTTACCGAAACCTCTCACAGGGTTAATTCGACCGAGCTACGCAGTTAAGGACCCTTGAGAGTTGGGGAGGATAAGGCCTAAGGGATTCGTACCCCTAAAGTATCTTTAGTGGGGTTTGATCCTACACAACCTTAATGTTGGGAGATACAAACTTTACTACTACAATACTACACCAACTACTACATGGTAAACGTGTATACATCTCAATCATTTTACGATCTTCTTACCCTCAAAGTGTCTCTAATAAAGATAAATATATATATATATATATATATATATATATATATATATATATATATATATATATATGTTAATAACAACATTATACTACTTTTTTGGTAGATATAATAAGTTATACATGCATCCATGCCATCTCACTAGCTACTCCTAATTGTAAGATTTAACCTTGCTCTTCTTTTATAACAAACACAAGGGAGAGACATACATTATCAAGGCTCCAATTTTCGAAATATGAAGAGAGACAGAGCAATAAAAGGGAATAATTTGGACTGAAGCCGAAAGTTCCCCTTATCCTTTTATTTTTTTTCTTTTTTCTACTTGTAATTAGTCCATATATATTTTATCACCTTGGCCATTTATTATTGCGATGTTATACTAACACATATCGGTTATTATTTCATACTTTCTCGTTTTATCACTATCCTAATCGCATCTAAAAGTATGTTTCTTGCCATATCTACTCACCTAAACAAAAAGTAAACTCTAACAAGACGGAAGACTTCCTTTACAATATGGGTTTCAATTACTACCTCTGTCTTTTATTAGTTTACCCACTTTAACTTATAACATTGTTCATCTTTATTACTTTGACCATCATTTGTACTTTATATGTAAGGAAAATATAATCATGTGTGATATTATTTGATTCGTCTCAATATGTAGTTTTGGAATATTAAATTTTTATAATTTTTACAAATACATAATTAGAGATATTATTATCCAAAATGATACATTGATAAATGTGAAAAAAGTTAAAAGGGGTAAACTAATAAAGGAGGGAGTATTTGAGAATTAGCAAGTGAGATTCGTCGATGTTTGTTCTTCTACATGAGCATTAGCTCACTTGAAAATATATTTTAGGACTTTTAGATACACATAACCCACTTGATCATCAATCTTTGAATTTGAACTTTGACTTGAATTTTGAAGTTTGAATGTTGGCGCACGATTACAACTTTACAAGGTACAACACTTGCAAAATGGACCAATGTGATACGATATAGGATACCCAATAGTACAAACATACAAAAGTCAAAAGATAATATTAAAATAATACTTCCTTTATTTCAAAATATAAGATATTCAAAATTTATTTTGACCACAAAAATGAAATATCTCTCAAACACGATGAATAAAAATGATACTGTTGGATTTGTCTTAAAAAATACTATAATAATATTATTTTTACAATTTTCTATTAATATAGATTGAAAGTAATTAACAGTTAAAGTTTGACATCGAATATCATACGTGCTTTATATTTGAAAAGAAGGGAGTAATAATAGTCAACGCACACCAATTAATAAGTTGGGATTAGTATTTGCGTTGATAAAAGCCAAAGTTTGTAACTATCCAACCTCAACCTGTAAAGTCAATAGAACGTAAAATTCCTTTAATCTATTAAAACCACTCTTTTCGAAGTTCAATTGACGTTGAAAAGGAATTAAAGATGTAAAAAAATGAAGTATGATTCAATGACCACAAGTTAAAATCTCACGCAAGCACTAGCGTACGGTGCAACCCTCTATTAATTGTCATACACAAATCTGAAAAATTGATCGGGTAAGTGATAAGAGACCGTATACTATTAATTTAATATTAGGTAAACGTCCAATTTCATTATTAAAAAAAGAACTACTCACTATAGTTTATTCTATTTCGTGACCGGTTTAATTCATTCAGCTTTTACATTCTTTAATCTTTTTTTATCCATATATATGAGTCACGAGGGCAGTACAAAGAAGGGGGGTTCGAACTTGTGACCTATTGTTCACAACACATCAATCTTAACCACTGGATCAAGACATTCTTTAATCTATTTAGTGAATAGCTTAATAAATTGAGTAACTAGTTTAATCCACACGAAAATTTTGTCGGATTATTATTTAAAATTGTTTGTTGTAGTTCGAGATTCAACGGGGAAAAAAAGGAATGAGAAGAGAAGGGGCGACTATGTTGATGCAAGATGCCTAGGAAATAGTGTTGGATAAGAGTGGGATACTGGGATGAAATAGACTTGTTAGAAGAATGTATGTTTGAATTTGTCTAATTATAGGTTAAAATTAGACCGTCTATTCTATTAGTTTGTGAAATTCGCATTAGTTTAAATTTTTATTAAAAAAATAGATAACATTGTAACTTCTATATACACTATTTTAATTCTAAATTTGTAATTATTACAATGAAAAGTCTTTAAGATAACATGAAATTTATATGTTTGGCTTTTTATGGAAAAGGGGGCAAGCCCCAAACAAGAAAAATAAAAAATAATTATAGACCAATGAGACGTCGTGTGATCACACCAACAAATCTCGCTATGTAAAATCATAGCTAAACCAGAGGGTGGATGAAGATGGATCATCTGATAGTCAGCTTAATATATTACGAGTTTTCCTTTTTAAATGTTCAAAGTATACTCCTTATATAAGGAATATCATCTTATTTGAAAAACATAAAATAAGGAAGAAGTTGTAAAAAGTAACATAGAGTTAGTAAAAAAATAGGTTTTCTTTGATTTCTTCTCACATTTCCTATAAGGATATGTAGAAATGGAGGAGATATGATTTAGGTTTTCTTCCAAATTCCAAGGTCCCAAAAACAACAACATATATAGTTATTTGACACGCAATATAACTGAAGTATAAAGTGAATTTTCTTAAACTCAATCCTTAATACTTCCTTCCTTTTAAAATGAGTGTTGCACTTATTATTTTTGAAATTTTCAAAATAAGTGTTATGTTATTTTATTTGCTATTGAGTTCTTTCCATCTCTCTATCATATGGGTTCTCTTTATTTCTTTGAATCTCTTTTCACTTTAATTTTCGTACCTCCATCCACATAACACTTATTTTATAACGGATGAAGCATAAAGATACGCATCAAATATCGAAATTAATAACACAAGTATGAGTATCTCTATTTTCTTTTACAATCCTCCAAAGTCCAAAGACAAGAAGTTGAAGAGAATATGATCTACTAGTCTACTTTAACATACCCATAAAATGATTAATGCCAAGAACTACAATCTCAAAATCAACACATTACTACTATACTAGGTATAAGTATAACCATAAACTTTCCACTATTTGACCATGAGTGACTTAATCAAAGTACCTACCAAAAAAAAACATGGAAAAACAGAGCAAATGACAAATAAATACTTCTCTACAAAAACAACTTCTACTCTTCTAGCATACAATAGTTGAAACATCTATATCCTCACATGTCACATCACATCATCATGACCCATATCATGATGCATCTTTAGAATCATCATCATCCATCTTTCTTTGACTTCCACGTGGAAGCATATCAGCCGTAGGATAAGATGTAGAAGAAATAGGTAGAGAAACAGAGGAATCCATAGAATTACTAGTTTGCAATGGAAAAGATTGAGAAGACAAAGTAGAAGACATCAACATTTGATCCAAAAAACTCAAATCACCATGATTTTCTTGAAAAGAAGCACCAATTATTTTTGAATAATCAAGATAATCTTTAAACTCCCCTGTTTCTTGTATACACTCCAACGGTCGATTTTGCATTATTTGATCGGAATTTCGAGAATCCGTCAAAAGGGTCGCCGGAGAATCGGAAAATATAAACTGGGTCGCCGGAATATTCGCCGGAATATTATGAGAAGTGACATTTTCAGGGAAGTTAAGTTTAGCTTTGCTGCCCCTAAATTTAAGGGCAGCTTCATCATAAGCTCGGGCAGCTGCTTCAGCAGTTTCAAATGTACCTAACCAAACTCGGGCAGCTTTGTATGGGTCCCTTATTTCAGCTGCCCATTTACCCCAAGGCCTTTGTCTAACACCTCTGTATTTTCTTCTACTTGGCTCTCCTACCACTTGTGGTTGTTGTGGTGTTGTGTTTTTGGCTTCATTCTTTATGGAATCATGATGAGTGTATGTGAATGTTGATGATGATGATGATGATGATGATGTTGTTGATGTTATGGTTGTTGATGATGATGTTGAAGCTGATGTTGATGTTGTAGTGGGTATCATAAAGCTTGGTCCCCCTGCTTGCAAGTAGAGGAATTGTTATAATACTAGTATATCAACATGTTGCATGCATGGAAATGGTACATAAATATTATATTACTACTAGCTAGTAGTATTTGAGCTAGCATGTTTAGAATGTGTCTTATATTTGAATTATGATATCATTAAGATGGCATACATGTGAGAGACTCAAAATGTATATGGATGAATAAGAGGTAGAATGATTAATTTGAAGTATAAGGCTTATATAAGCTTTTTAACCTATTGTGTAAGCTATTATCCCCCTACAATAAGTTAGCCCAAGGACTAACCTCGACAAGGCTACTAGCCTGTAGCCTGTAGGAAACACCAATACATTGACTGGTAAGGCATGCATAACATGTTAAGAAAATACCCAACATAACCTGACCTCAGGGGCCAAAGGGGAGCGCTCTACCCACTTTATGTAAGGAGTCTATAACTTTATGTTGAACGCGGATTGATTAAAATTTAATAGATTATAAAAATATTAATAATTAAGGAGTAAATTATTCTTAAGAATAAATTTATGGAAGTTGCCGAGTATGGTTCCACTTCCACATTACCTTATTCCTATAATAGTAAGTAATTAGCAAATATTTTATGTCTAAGTTTTTTTGTTTTTTTTTATCAATGTAAGCTACGAAGGTTGTACAAAATACAAAATAAAAAAAAGGAAATTTAAACATGTGACCTATCGTCCACAACATTAATTTTAACGAGTATGTCAAGAATTCAAGGTATACTTAGTTCTCATGTCTAAGTTGATAGATAAGTAAATTAATTATAAGTATAATGAGGTCGGTAAGAGATTAGAAGTACAGTACTGCCTAGTGAGTAAGGAGTGGATTTAATTAATTAAACATTAGGACTTATTATACCTTTACAACATGACAACACTTTTGCATCGTAAAGTTTTGTTGTACTAAATATTCGAATATGGTACGAATTAAATGTATCCACCGGATTTTTGAACGCGGAAATAACGATTTAGCATATCCAATATGCTGTGAACGCGATATAACAGTGGATCACTCAGGTAAAATGTAAATGGACAAGTCAATGACATGCACTCCCATATGCAGCATGCATAAACTCGTTAAATTAATACTTCATCTGTTTAAAAATAGTTGCATCATTTACCTAATATTTTTTATTCATATTTTATATCTTGATTATTTTTAGTAATTTATATTTTAAGATAAACATAGTCATATGAGATCTTATTAGATTCGGCTCAATTTGTATTTTTTTAATATTAACGTTTTATACCTTTTACTCATTGATACAATTGAAGATCTTAACGTTTGAAAACATGCATCGACAAACGTGAAAATATGAAACGGTGCAACTATTTCTAAGTGGCCGGAGGAAGTATATTTTTGGTGCAAGCACATTACGTTAGTAAGTTGTTAATTAGCGTGATCTGAATTAACAATAACACTTCCGTTTCAAATTGATAATAAAAAATTATTACTTGCTCTAGATTTTTTATTTTTTTGATTAAGAAAGATAATTAGTACAAAGACCCCCTGTTAGGCTACTAGCCTGTACGACACACTAATTCATAAGCTAGGTACAAGATTAAACAGTCTAATATTAAATGCCCTAATATATTCTTAAGATGAGTATTCGAACCTTGAACAAAAACCCTAAAATTCACTGAGCTACCACCTCTGCCTCTGTCACTTGCTCTAGAAGATATGGTTGGTCCAATGGTATAATGATAATAATAATATATTTGGAATCATCTGCGTTAATTAAAAACTATAAACAATAAGGTCTAATACAATACGATAAGATCGACATGTAATACGCGTATAGCATCACTGCCATTACATATTATGCATACAAATTAGTCGACCTGTTTCGTATTCAAATTATTGTCATGCTGTTATGTCATATGTGAATGAAATGATGATGCATGGTTGGCAATTTGGCATACTGAAATTACTTGCACGTAAAAAAGTTAGATACGTATTCTAGACTTCTAGTGTAGTTTACTTAGCAATATGTGAGACGTATACATATGTTTAATTTGTTGTATATTACTAATATAGAATTAAATAATTTAATGTCTTAGTTTTCTACAAATTTCTGTTAAGTTATTTGTGCGGAAAAGATCACATAGGCCAAGCTCTATTATTTATATTTTCTCCGTTTTATATTATTCGTTACACTTTTCAATTCACAAATTTTTAGTTATTTTTTGAAGAAAAAAGAGGTAGAGAGTAAAAAGAAAAGGGACTCGTGTGAAAGATACAGATAGAGATAGACATAGAGAAAGTTTATTGCCCAAAAAAAGTGTATCAAGTAATGTGAAATTAATATATAACGAGTATTATGAAACGGATGAAGTATATAAGATCGAACATAAATAGCATGACTAATGAGGATAAGCAATCTCTCTTAAACATGCATTGTTATTAAAAATTAAGGTTGTGTTACGCTCTCTCGAATCTTTATGATCGATCCTAATACTTTTATGAAAACAATCACTAAATTATTTAATTTTGAGAATCCCTCTTTACAGAGGATGAAACTCGTCACCTACTGTTCACGTAACATAACGTCGGGTAAAAGCACCATTTTAGATACTCTCGAATGCACCATTTTGACGTCAGCGGTTAGCAAAGACAAGAAAAATATCCAAACACACACAATACCCACCGTCACCCCAAAAAAAAGAACAACTAACAAAGAAAGATTCTTACTGAAGTCTAGAAGATAAGTACTAATAAAGATCAGCAAAGTACATACATACCTTTATTTGAAGCAAGATATGATTGATGATATGATGAAGAATAAACTGGTTTCACATCACTGAATATGTCATGTTCTCCAAATAACATTCTATTACCACCATATTCAATCCTAGCATCTTCTACTTCTCCTTCATGTCTTCTTTTTACACCATAACTTGGTAAAACATTTACAGAAGAAGAAGATGATGAATTATTACCAGAAATAACATGAGTTAAAGCAGAAACCATTTCTTGCATTTCTTTTTCTCTACTAAACCCAGGAATCATTGGACTTAAAATCTCTCTCATTTTCATATTCATTTCTTCTTCTTCATCATCATCTTCCTCCTCATTTTTTTTGCTTCTTTTCGCCACCTTTTGATCTTGTGAAAAATATACACACATAAATTAGAGTTTTGGGGTTTTCCTTTTTTGGTGGGTTTTTCTTCTTTGATAAAATTGTATTATTTTGACGAATGCAAAACTCAAACTTTATAAATCTTCTTAATTGGTTGACGGGTTTTTATGTATGTATGTATGTTTATATATATATGGAATAATATGGTTTAAGACGCCGCCATGCATTGAATTAATATTTATATTGGAAAATTTTAATGCTTTAAATTGGAAGAAAATTAAAAAGTTGTTTTTATTTGTAGCTTTGAGATATTTTTATTTTGTTTTATATAATTATTTTCAATTGTGGAGGGAATTTTATGGGTTTTCACTTGGACAACTTGGACTTGGCTTTCTAGCTGTTAATGCAAGTGGATAAACTAGGGGTATATAGAAACAGAAATAAAGAAAGGACAGAGTTATGTGTAGATCAATGTTTATTCAATGTATCATTTTATTCCTTTATTAAATATATACCCCCCTCCCCTGTTTTTTTATTTATATTTTTGTTCGCATTGTTTTTAGGTAAAATTAGCCTCAACATTCTGAATCGTAGCTTGAGTGCACCTAACACAACTGACTATGACTAGTACCCTCAATATCACCAATTACGAGGTGGGGTGCAGTATGTTCCTATGTGCCACCAACTATGGAGTGAGGTGAAGTATGTACCATAAAAACTCACTGTTTTCTACAACATATTAGGCTTCATGTCTCATTTATGGTATGAAATGTACCCCAGTCCCCACCCCATAGTTGATGGTGTTGTGTGCACCCGAGCTATAGTTTAAGGTGTTGAGGTCAATTTTGCCTTGTTTTTAATGCATCTAAACTCTCCTTCTATTTTATGAGCTAGTCTTGCGTGGACTTGGTCCACTCTAATATATTATTGTGGACCAAAAGCCACCTGTACCTGTTGGCTTGATGACTTTTAATCTTAACATAGCTTCTTTTTACAATAGTAAAGTTACACTAATTTACTATTATCTTATAGTGACAATTTTTTTTCCATAGAGTCACCTTTCTTACATTAGTTTACTATTTACGTATTTAATAACATAGTAACCTTTTCTCACGTAGTCAGTCTTCCATTGTATAGTTTATTCCTCTTTTATATCTATTTTCTTAACATAGTGACCGTCTTTTTTGATAAATCACATGTTCTAACATAAGGTTCACGCTAAATCTAGTGTGAACCAGGTCCATATAAGTTTTCTACATTTTATATGGAACTCCCTACTTTTCATAAAAAGTGTATTATTTTCACCTATATTTATCTAAATTAAAATTATTGAACCTAAGCTAGTTGGAACCGATCAGACCTGAAACTTACTTGGGGGGAACACACCCTAAGTGTATCATTTTATGAAGATTTTCTTACTTTTACTCTATTCCTAAGTTGGATAATATTTGTATCCAATTCACGCTACTTTACCAAATTTGTTGGACCCAAATATAAATATGACCACAAATTGTATATGTTCTCCCATTGTTTTCCATTAGTTACAACAATTTGACGAATATATTGACGTACAACTTTAAACATTTAATAGCTTTAATTATCAATTACAAAAAATTATATAAAGTTGGTATGTTGTAAAGTACATTATGACATACTAGAAGTTGTCTTCTACGTTATTCAAAACTTTCGGTCAAGGTTTGTATATGAATATTTCAAATGTATGATAAAGGTGGCTCGTATGAATTAGGGATATACACAAATCGGATATCCGAAATCGTCAAAATCTTATCCGATTCGAAAAATTTTAGACTTTCCAAATCCAAAAGTTTCATATCAAATCTACCAATATTTTTCTTTTGGTGTGACCATAATTATAAGAGTAAGTAATATTTGACAATAAATTTATGAATACGGTTATCAAATACCAATTTGTTAGGGTCTAATTTTAAAATATCAAAAGTTTTCTATTAGCTTTTTAAGTTTAGATTACAAGTATTTGATTGTAGTTTCATCACATTGTCTATTTTCGGAATAAAAACTTATATGTCTTGCAAGAGATCACCTGCTTTTACATCAAAATTAGACAATGATAAGCGCAATATCAAAAAGAAAATTTTCCAATAGTGACTAGATTAATTTCTTTCGATAACTAGTTTAATTCATTTAGTGACTAGGTATACTTTTCTATTAAAATTAGACCGTTTCTTTTAATAATCTTTGTAAAATTATTACATTACGGAATTGGCAAAATTAAGATGGAATAAACAAATTAAAACTTTTTATATCAAATTGACTAATACTAATGACCAAGTATATCCTAAAATCACCGAAAATTAATTATTGGCAATATGCCAACTGAGTTGACGTGGTATAAGGAGGCAAATTGATTGGTAGGTCAAAGTTTGACTCAATAAAAAAAGTTAAATATTTAAGAAAATAAAAATTAAAGTCAAAATTATTTCAAAAAATAAAACAAAAAATAAAGTCAAAAGGAGGTGTGTTTGTGTGAACGTCAAAACTTCGACCAAAAAAATACTGCAAGCGTCAAACAGCTTCATTGGATGTCTCATGTCGGCGTCTCTAAATCTAATGAATATAGGTGAAGATATAGAGATATGAGTGTGACAAAGCCTAATTAAGGATCAATTGTAGGAACCGACATAAAAAAAAATAAGGTGTAAGTAATAAGTTGGCCGTTTTCTAGTTCCATGTTCAGTTTTCTAACGTGATCAAATTTTGTAGCACTCTAGACTCTAGAGAGTAGGGTTGTTCAAAAATATCCGATTTGAAAATTTGTCGACCCGATTCGATTTTAAAATTTTAGATCGGATATTGGAAAAAAAATTCATTTGGATTGGATATGGATAGGATTTATGAGTCGATCCGAAAATTCGGTGGCAGAAATTTTCGGATCTGATCCGATATTTGACGTTGAACACCCTGATAAGAGTAATACAAAGTGTACAAGCATTTTTAGAAAGAAGTGAAGTAAGGGTAAGAAAAATTGGTAGTAGTATTTGACTAGAATGGTTGTTGGCTCTATGGAACCGAGTTTTATGATTTATGAATGAGTGAAACTTTACGTAATTTGTGTTGTGTTTTGGTTAATTTGGTTGAATTGGGTGATTTAGATTATATTTGGTTCTAGTTTGGTTGTTATGTAAAGAATAATAAAGCTTTTATAGTGTTTTCTCACGTATTTACAGATTTACATTTATTTAACAAAGTGTGGGATTAATATGCAAAAAAAAATGTGTTAGAGAACATGTATTTTACGTGATCTTGAGGTTACTTAAGAATTTGCAAGTTTATCATTATGTTAGGAGATTTTCACAACTATCTTTTTAACCTTTTGGTGTTTTGAAAAGAAATAAGTTCATTCTACAACGAGCATGTTGGCTGTTCGGCAAAAGTAGCGATTGCGTTAGCTGTAGAAGTTGTCAGTTGTTGTACTAAGTGTTAGCTGTCAGATACTTATTGGCTATTAGAGTTTAGCTACAAAAAATAACTTTTCTAATAATTACTACTCCCTCCGTCCCAAAATATAGTTCTCATTTCCCTTTTTTCACGGTAATTTATGCAAGTAGAATCTAAAAGGGATAGTAAAGATTTTTTGTTTATTTAAATAAATGGTGTATGGGAAAAGATGATTTTAAGAGAGAGAATGGAAAATAATTGGTGAAAGAGCATCAATTGTAACATTTTGGTTAAATAAACAAAGGAAAAAACACCCCCTCAAAAAAACAAAGGAAAAAACAAATTTCAAGAAAGTAAATGATGAGACACGGTTTTTCTAGACAAATTACGGAAAAATGTGGAACTAAATATGGAAATGGGAACTATATTTTTGAACACCCAAAATGGAAATGGGAACTATATTTTTTGGACGGAGGGAGTACTATAAAACTAGCTGTCAGTTTAAAAAAAGTAACAAAAATAAATTATATTCAATATTAAAAGTTACTCGAAAGCTACCTCTATCACAAAAACTAATATTTATGACTTTTTCAAAACATGTACACTAGTTCAAACACTAAAAGGCTAACTCCAACTACTTCACCAAACACAACTTTTCACCATTATTAGATTCTTGACTTGGTCCAAATACTAAAAGCGATATACCAACAAGCCATACATCTTATTTTCTAAACTTACTTAACTTTCAGTAAATTATACTCCCTCTGTTTTTATAATGATCTCACTACTTCTCTATACGTTCGTTTCCAAAAGACATTATCTGATCTTATCTTATTTCTTTCTAAAATAAGTGAAGATAAATTAACTGGATATTTTATCTTATCTTATAAGATTTTATATAAGTTAAACATGATCCTTACTTGTTTAACAAATCTCTTTTTCAATTGTGTGTTAATAATCATTAACTTACCCTACTTCATAGCACTCACCATACATTGGCTTCACTAGTAGCACTACCAAGACTACTAGTGATTCCCACAAGCTAAGATATATGCCTATATTCAACTCACACACCCTATTATAAAGGACCACACACGTTATTCTACCTTTGCAACATGTTAAGTCGATAAATATAAGATATTCATATAAACCTAACTTTAATTTTATACCTAGTAAGTTGCAAGCCTGAAAGCTAAAGCTAGATTTGGCACTTGCTATAAATGAAATAAAGTGTTTGATCATTCTGAAAGTGACTTCAATCAAAGGATGATTCTGCTTCTAAAAGATGCTCGTCCAACTTCTACCAATATCTTACCTTTTGTGAGGTACAGCTTTCTCTAGTCCAAAAATATGTTTTCTGTACTCTTTTCCCATTTGGGACCAATCTAAAGAATATAGTTTGAGAACTAAATGCAATTACCCACTTGGATCACAGCAAGATGGTTTGAGCGCCACATGTGATACATCAGGTCTCAAGTTTGAGACTTGTTGCCAATTTGCCATAGTAATGTGTCCATGTGGTAGTTGCTCCCTCCTTGCCCTCCAAAATGACCTAGTTATATGAGGTGTAGGTTTCACCCGTGTAATCCTGGATTTACCATTTACTAAGTGGATGAGTCCTCGTCACCAAAAATATAAATGCAATTGTTCTTCCCCGGTAAATAGTAGGTGCTACTTAGTACTCTTGTGTTCCATTTTATAGTTCCCATATTATATTTTGGGTGTCCCAAAATGTTGTTCCTATCTCTTGTTTCCATTTTTTAACATCACTTTTTACTCTTTCTCTCCACTTTTTTAAATGATTTTTGACATAATCATTTGATGTTCCTCAACTCTCATTAGTTGGGTATAACCCAAAAAAAATTACCCTCTCTATGCTATTTTTACATACCCACCCATTTTTAATATTCTCATTCATTTTCATTGTTTTATGACAATAATTCAAAAAAAAGAACAACT
The DNA here is from genome assembly GCF_026745355.1 of Beta vulgaris subsp. vulgaris. NCBI lineage: Eukaryota > Viridiplantae > Streptophyta > Magnoliopsida > Caryophyllales > Amaranthaceae > Beta > Beta vulgaris. Next base: position 8,613,005 of record NC_079207.1, read on the forward strand.
CACAATGCAAGTACATAATAATCATTGTTTCCTTAATTTTCATGCTAAAAATGAAACAAAAACTATAAAATGGGACGAAGAGAGTATATATAATAAAACTATACAGATATACCGACTTTGTTGATCTTTTAACCATAACATTTGCTACTTGCATGTCTCCAACTCACAACTTTAAAATCTTAACCCTTTCTAGAAAGCCTCTTATATCTTTGATTATATATTACAGTATTTAAAAATTATATAAAATTAACATTACATAATCGTACATGAGATGATAACAAAATTTACAGAATGATGTTTTTAGATCATAAAAAATAAAAGTTTCAATAGTAAATATCGCATCTAAAAAGAAAATTGACGAGTAAAGATGAGAAAGCCACAAGCTTTTTCATCCCTTCCATTATATATAAGTATATAGATATATTATCAAGTAGTGTAAGTGCAAGAACAATAGTCATACTCAAATCTACTTTATATACAATCGCCCAGCTACAGAGTTGCAATTGTTTTCACCAGATTCTTGCAAGCAAATATACATGTATCTCTCAAACAAGCACCAAATATCACCTAAAGTGATTATTATGCCACTAGATGAAAAGGAAATACTACCGATACTTCTTAGCTTCCACACGCCATGCAATCTTCGCGATTTGTTAGTGAACAAACCATTTGCGCCAGTTTTGCATTGTCATCTGCAGCCATAGGTGTCTTGCTTGAGTCCTGCATTTAGTATCCAGAAAACTTAATCTCAACTGAAGATAATCAATCAACTGTAGATTATACTAAATATAACAAATTAAAATGTAAGTGTGATACCTTAAGCAAGGAAGTATCCACTGTAAATTTGATAGCATCAGCAGCTGCTCGTGTTCTTAAATAGTACATGCCGGTCTTCAAACCCTTAGACCATGCATGGAAGTGCAGAGAAGTTAGTTTTCCGAAATTGGGTTGTTCCATATGAATATTTAGGCTTTGGCTTTGATCTATGAAACTTCCACGGTCGACAGCCATATCAACGAGTGTTCGTTGTTTTATCTCCCAGACAGTCCTGAAAGAAGTTTAAAGTATAAGCACAAACAATTTGAAAGTAGAGAAAGGAAGATATCATTAATGGAAGAAATTATACTTGTAAATCTCTTTCAGATCTGCTGGAATCTCAGAAATCTTCTGAACAGAACCATCTTCATATATTATCTGATTCTTCAAAGTAGGAGTCCAAAGACCCATCTCAGTCAGATCATGTAGAAGATGTTTGTTCACCACAACAAATTCACCACTGAACAAAAGAGAGAATAGAGTAAATATTGGATCAGATAATAAGAAACATCAAATATAACAGCATAAGGAAACAGATAGCACTGCAAACCTTAGAACTCTTCGACTGTAGATGTTGGAAGTGTAAGGTTCAAAGCATTCATTATTTCCGAGAATCTGACTTGTTGATGCAGTTGGCATAGGAGCCACAAGAAGTGAATTTCTAACACCATTCTTCACTATCATTTCCCTAAGAGCACCCCAATCCCACCTGTCCGACGGGGTAACACCCCACATGTCTGGTTGAAGAATTCCCTGCATAATATTACAAAGAGAACAAGTTAAACAAATTTTTTTGAATAAAAGCATCATGACAGGTATAAGATAAATAGATAATGCATACCTTGCTGACAGGGGAACCCGGGTATGTCTCATAGGGGCCCTCTTTGGCAGCCAAATTACAAGAAGTCTTAAGAGCATGGTAGTATATAGTCTCAAAAATGTCTTTGTTCAACTGCTGAGCCTGCAATTCACAACCACAAATTTAAGACCTAACTATTTGTAGTTTTGTACCAAATTATAATGAAGATGAGAAACTTAAATTCATGCTACCTCTAGCGAGTCAAAAGGCATGCCAAGCAAGATGAAAGTATCTGCAAGGCCTTGGACTCCAATTCCAATTGGCCGATGTCTCATGTTTGATCTTTTTGCAGTTTCAACAGGGTAAAAGTTTACATCAATTATTTTGTTTAGGTTTGTGGTAACCACATCAACCACCTGCTCCAACATAAGAAATCTTCTCAGTACAATAGATAACAATGCTTGAAATCCTGTCTTTTAAAAATGGAATCTAAATCAAGTCACTATGCAAAAAAAGATGATATGTACAAACCTCAGCAAGTTTATCAAAGTCAAAATATCGATTTTTAGAACCCAAGCTTCCAACAAGTTTAGAAGGCTGTGACTCAGAAGGCACCCCCTGCACAGAATTGAAAGTGGGTTAAGACAAGTCCAACCATACAGTCTCGGAGTGTTACAATAAGGCCAAACACAGTCCTCATGAGCACTAAATGTATATACCTTCTCCCTCACATATCGGGGAAGAGCAATAGACGCCAGATTACACACAGCAGTTTCTGTTGGACTGGTGTACTCAATAATCTCAGTACACAAATTTGAAGACTTAATTGTACCAAGGTTCTGCTGATTGCTCTTCCGGTTACAGGAATCCTGTAAGTATAGAATAACAACAGTTGATTAAAGTGTACCATACAAAAAGCAAACTGACATTCCTAAGCCTTACTCGTGATCAGAACTTACCTTAAACAGCATATAAGGTGTCCCTGTTTCTATTTGAGATTTCAATATCTCAAACCACAGGTTTTGTGCCTGAACTACCTTCTTTGCCTTGCCCTAAAAAGAGTAAATGCAGCACATCAACATATAATAATTACAAGAGTATATCATGACTAAATTGCAAGGTAACAAGTCACTTTGAATAAGCAAATACATTACCTCTCTTTCATATTTGGTGTAGAGGTTCTCAAATTCTTTACCCCAGCAATCAGCAAGACCTGGAGATTCATTAGGACAGAACAAGGACCATTGCCCATTACTTTGAACTCTTTCCATGAAAAGATCAGGTACCCAGAGAGCAAAAAAAAGATCTCGAGCACGCTGCTCTTCCTGAAAACAGAAATCACCCATATATCAATATGATTACAATGGCATGTTATCTCTAAAAGATAATACAACAGCAACATTGCTTTAATCAAGAAGGCAGATCATGATTTGCATAGAAAACATATAATTCCTTAATCATCTGCATTTTCATTAAGCTCGATAACTTTTACACACCTTCCCATGATTCTTCCTCAAATCTAGGAACTCAAACACATCAGCATGCCAGGGTTCAAGGTATATTGCAAAAGCACCTGCATAGAGAGATATAGTTTCAGAACAAGTCAACAAAAAGAAAATAGATCGAAACAACTTGTAAAGATGATAATGCACCTTTTCGCTTCCCTCCTCCTTGGTCAACATATCGTGCTGTATCATTGAACACCCGCAGCATTGGGACAATGCCATTCGATGTCCCATTTGTACCACGTATATAACTTCCAGTGGCACGGATATTGTGAACAGAGACACCAATACCTCCAGCAGATTTACTGATAACAGCACACTCCTTCAGAGTATCATATATTCCTTCAATGCTATCATCTTTCATACAGATGAGGAAGCAGCTGCTTAACTGTCATTTCCATCAAAAAAAAACAAAGTAAACACCGTGCTTTCTAATAGTTGCAAAAGCATTACAGATCTCAACAACAGATAAACCATAAACAATTACAAATGAACATTTAAAATATTACATACTTGGGGCCTTGGTGTGCCAGCATTGAAGAGGGTTGGAGAAGCATGTGTGAACCACCTCTGAGACATGAAGTGGTAGGTTTTGATAGCCGACTCGATATCATCCTTATGGATCCCGACAGCAACCCTCATCAGCATGTGTTGTGGTCTCTCCACAACTTTTCCTCTCACCTTCAAGAGATATGATCTCTCAAGGGTTTTGAAACCAAAGTAATCATAGTCAAAGTCTCTGTCATATATTATCTCACTATCCAGCTGAGAAGCATGCTACAAGAAAGAAATTTAAACCAATTGTCAATTAACAAGTACATAATTTCTCAATCGCAAGTCATTTGACAAGTCCACTTCCAAAACAATTCAAGAAAGATAGCACAAGAGAACAAAGTAGTGGATGGATAGATGTGGTGCTCAACTTTAGAGCAATCAAGTCAAATTGCAAAATAGGGTAAATTACAACTAAATTCGAACATCGCAATATGCCGGAAAAAACATGATTTAGTTTTAGAGTTTTGCTAACATAAGTACCTATATCATCCTTTAATACTCCAGTAATATAACCCTCATAGATGATAGATGCAGAACTAGCCTAGTAATGCCTTATGAGTTATGGCTCATCCAAGTAAAATTTTAAATATCGAAACCGATAAACTAAAAATATGACCCAGCACAAGCACAATTTCAGCAATAGCATCATATACACACAATATACATTGCTCAAAATTCCCAATTAAGCAATTAGATACCAATAACTACAGTCTGCTATTTTTTTATCAATACACACACGCACACACATCATAGAGCTTACCCATATAACAATTTACCCAGCATCATAGAGCTAGAATACATTCCAATTTACCCAAAACGTATAACATCACAGGACTCAAATTCATAAACACACGAAACTCAAGGAACATCTAATACGATCTCTAAAACAGATTATCACCCAAAAAATACAATAGAACTTTATACTTCATAATAAATAAATAAATTACACTTAAAAAGATACCTTCATGATGATATCATAAACATCATCAGCAACTAAAGGAGCCTTCAATCCAGATCTCTCATTATAATGAGTATACATCTCTTTTATCCTGCATTAACATTAAACTTAACTTCTTATCTCATACAATTTCCAAACTTAATTCATAAACAATCTCATAAAAATACCACTTACGTCTCAGAAAACGACTTCCTGGTATTCTTATGCAGATTCGAAACGACAATCCTTGCAGCCAACTATATTCATCCAAAAACACAACAATCATCAAAGTTATGTGTTAGCAAGCGTAAAAGTCAAACAACAACAAAATCAGATTTTAACAAAAACCCAGAAAAATTCTCACCGATGCATAATCAGGGTGATTAGCAGTCATAGCAGCAGCAGTTTCTGCAGCTAATTCATCAAGTAAACTAGTAGTAACACCTTTATAAACACCAGCACAAACTTTCTGAGAAACAAGAACAGGGTCACAATGCTCAGTACTAAGACCATAACTTAATTTCTTCAATCTAGCAGTGATTTTATCGAAATGCACTGTCTCTTGACGACCATCTCTTTTTACCACATACATGTTTGACACTTTTTTTTTTGGGTGGGAGTTTTTCTGAGATGAATTTCGTCGAACAGTTGGTGTTCACAGGAGAAAATTGGGTAACTTATTTCACACTATATAGAAAAGAAGAGGCGCGAGTTTGAAATGAAATTTGGGGATTAGGGTTTTAAATTTTTCGAATTTCGCTCGTATATTTGTCGGATTGCGGTGGAAAAAGATTTAGGGTTTTTGAAAAAATCCCGCCAATGTGATGTTGATTTAGCTTGTTGAGTACGCTTTTCTTTTTTTATATATATTTTAAGGTATGTTTTTTGTTTTGAGAGATGAAATTAGGGTAAATTTTGCGATTGATTTAGGGTTTATGTGAAAAGAAGTGGACGAATTGAATATGATGAGGGGGGACCTTTTGCTTTTATTTATTACCTTCTTTTGAAATTGGGGCTGATCTTGAGGAGGATTTGAAATTTGGGCTTGCTTTCCCGCTGTTCCTTGGCGCCCATTTTGCTTTGAGTAACAAACATTGTTCTCTATGTCTATAGGTGACTTTTATATTACTAATCTTGTATGAACGCGATGCATGTGAAAACAAATAAAAGGTCAATTGCAAAATAATATATACAAAAAAATATTCATAAAGAAAATACAAATTGGGATGAATCAAACAAGATTCAACATACATGACTATGTTTTTTCTTATGTATATGAAATAAAAGATAGTCAAAGTTATGATATGAATAGCGCCTATGATCAAAATGTAGCAACTAAATTGGGATAGAGGGAGTAACTCTCAGTTTCAGCACAAATAATTTCAGATAAATAATTTCAGCAAAAATAAGTAGATCAAATAACTTATTATCGGATTTCACCTAAACACAATATGAGTCAACATGAAAAATAATAAAATAACTCGACCAAAATTCAACTCCAACGCCTCGATTGTCACCTCTTATTGTAAGAGTTCTATAGAGACTCAATTGCTTGATGCATATGAATCTGCTAGGTCCTTATTAGGACATGGGTAATTCAGGGGGACTAGGCCACTAGATTTGTCCACCTTGGTCTAGGACCGGACTACGAGTTTCGCTGGCTGGGGGATGGTCTGATGGACCTATTTGCTCGGCCCATAACGGTCTAGTTAATTTGCGCTTTCATGGTTTATGGAGTTGGTTTGTTAGGTCATGTGTTTTATGGGCCGAATCAGGATAGGGAGTTATGATAAAACAAAAATGTTTAAACAAATCACTTTAGCATGAATCGATGAGTAATGTTAATGATACGTTAATATTTAGCATTTATTATATAATTTGGCCTTAAAATTACTATTATTTTAGAAAATAAGCGACATGTTCAAATTATATAAAGCTCCACCAAAGTGGTTAGACTCTAGGGGAAAAACGCCACATAAATCATTTTGAAATCCAAAGGAGTCTCCCATCTAGCAACAAGATGGGTTGTAGTGTTGTCTGTTCTCTTAACATGACTACAATAAAAAAGAAAAGAACAACAACTGCTTATGTAAAAAATATTTCTAAAGAAAAAGAAAATAGTAACAACACCAATATGTCGTTTCGTGATTGTATCAACCACACTCAACGCATCATGGCCTTAAGAAACGCTACTTAAGAAAATTATTAGTGTTTGGTAAGGCGGTGGTTGTAGTAGCGGGTAGCAGTTGGAGTAGATTATGAGTAGCGGTTGTGGAACGATACTACAAGTAACGTTTGAGGTTTAGAGGTAGCAGTCTACCAAATAAATCCTTCATAATAGCATAAGGCAGAATTATTAACCAATGTTTTTTTTTTATCTTTTACAATTCCAACATCTACTTTTGCCAAACACTTCTAATTAAACAACTAATTTAATCGCTGACCGCTACTAGTAGACAACTAGCAGCTACCCCCAACAGTTACAACTACTCTAACTGCTAACAGCTACTAGAACCGCTAGTTTTGCCAAACATGCACTAAATTTTAACACCAAGGATGTCTTGACCTAGTAGTTAAGATTGAGGTGTTGTGAACGATAGATCACAGGTTCGAATCCTCCCTCCCTCCCTTTCTTTGTACTTTATACCGCCTTTGTGGCTCTAAATTTTAACAGCGAAATTCTATTTGTCAAATAGGCCCAATATCAAACTCAACATTGATAATTAGTACATCTTAATAATTTATTAGAAGCGAATAATTTACCCAATGAATATTTGTAGCCTTTCTCTTGTTCTATCAGTACTATTAATAATTAGTTGTATAATGAAGTTGGGTATCACGTGAATAAACCTTGTTTTTAACGATAGCTTTGTTTGTTTACTGAACAAAGACGCCAACAACTGAAAAAAGCTTGATTAGCTACTCATCAACAGCTGTCAAACTTACAAAGGCTAACAATTACTACACTTGATAAAAAGTTTCACTATCTCACTTAATTCTCAAGCAACCAAACAAAAACAGTCAACTAATCCACCATTTCACCGACGACGACTCACTTTCTCTCTCCTCTCGCGCACACTCTCTTCTAAACAGTTACATTACAGGCTTACAGCATCAGCACAGCTACTTTCTCTCTCTAGAAATAAAACCAGCGATTTCAATGGCGGAAGAGAAGGAGTCGACTTCTGTTCCTTTGAGCCAAGATGATCCTGAAGATCCTGCTAAAGCTCCTCTCACTTCCTCTAATTCTTCTTCTCGCGAGGTTAGGGTTTTTGTTTTCGTTTTTCCGTCTTACTTATTTCGCTGTTTTGTTGCTTTATTTTGATTTTGATTGAGTGAATTGAGTTTTGGATTGAGTTTGGAGGAATTGGAGTTGATTATATGCGAATTCTTTGTTTCGTTATTTTTCGTACTTAATTCGCTGTTTTATTGCTTTGTTTTATGCTATTTGATTTTGATTTAGTGAATTGAGTTTTGGATTGAATTTAGGGGAATTGGAGTTGATTATATGTGAATTCAATTAAGTGTTGAAGATGAATGTTAAAGATGTAATTGAATGTGGTTGAGTTATTTTGGTTAGGTTAGATAACGCGCTATCTTTTATCTTTGAAGTTATTTTGGTATTTGATTAATGTTAGGTTAAATTATATATTAGATTTTGCGTGTTGATTGATGATTTGGAGGTGGTGGATGTGAATCTTTTTGTAAGGTTGGAATGTTGAGATTCTGTCTTGTGAATGCGTCAGTGGGAATTCTTCAACATTTGGTTGTAAAGAATCGGAATAACGAATTAAATATGTGATATTTAGATGAGGCCGGATTTGTATGAATGAGTATTATTAGTATATCATATCAATTTTATTGACTAAGTTTCTGAAACAAGGAGAGAAACGTTTGTGGATTTGAAGATAACAGAGTTGGCCTGACATTGCGAAGGGTTGAGGGTCTTTTAGGTGTTGTGTGTACCTTGGTTTTGAATGCTTTGTTTGGTTGCTGGTTTTGGATGATAAGGAGGTAGCTTACCTGCATCATCGTTGATGATTCTCTTTCTATAATAGAAGAATAGCAAATAGAATATGAGTTTGACAGGAATGTGTATAATTACAAAAAGGGAGCTAGAATGAATTGTCACATGCGTTTCCCCTCAGTGTCAAATGTAACTATGTAAGGGAGACTACTAAAACACATGTCTTCAAACAATATAAAAATATATCGAGCTTAAGCATGTATCCAAGGCTGACTTGTTGCCTATTTATGAGTGATTTGCATGATTTGGTTCTATTTTAAATATCAAGTGTATACCCATGTTGGAGTGTCAACTGTCATACCTGGCTACGCACCTACACGACTACTGGAGGTGATTTGAAAAGTCCGGGAAACATAATAATTTGTTAAGGAAATATCACTAATTATTAAAGAGCCTATCGGCCTACAAAAGGAGAAATTATGAGGACATGCCATAGCAATTTTTCTAGAGCACTTGCCAATTTCTATACTTCCATAAACCTTGCTGATCTACCATGGAGATCTAATTTGTACTTCCACATCTTGGCAACGTCTTTCAGTGCTATCTTTGTATCTACTGGTACATCCTTGCTGTTACCAGATTGAACTCAACATTTCTACACACAGCGACAGAAGTTGTACTGAAGCAGCGCGCAGGACAAAGATGTGAGTGGTGATCCATTGATTCTTCATAACAACATTACACAACTACAAGTAGGGGTGTAAGTTCGGTTTTTGGTTTGGTTTTAGGTCAAAACCAAACCAAACCGAAATAAATTCGGTTTTGAAATTTCCAAACCAAATCCAAACCGAAATTCGACTCAATCCAAACCAAACCAAACCAAATATGAAACCAAAAACCAAACCAAACCAAACCAAACCGGATTTTTTTATCTTTCAAAATCCAAACCAAAACAAACCAATTTTTTTCATATTCCAAAATCCAAACCAAACCGAAATGAAATTAAATCAAACCAAGATAAAAACCAAATCGAATTTAAACCAAACTTTCTGATAATTTGTATTTTAAGTGACAATATTTTTGTATTTTCGTAATTAGTATTAAAAAAAGAAACACAAAAAAATAATAGACAATAATTCGGTTTTTTCGGTTTTCCAAAACCAAAACCAATCCAAACCGAAAAACCGAAAAAATAATTTTTTTGAATCCAAACCAAACCGAATTTCAAAAAAAACCAAACCAAATTACTAATTCGGTTTGGTTTGGTTTGGTTTTCGGTTTTTAACCAAATAACTTACACCCCTAACTACAAGCTACAGCAGGAATTCTTCTGTTCATAATTTCTTATGTAGGGATCTTCCATTGATAGCCAAAATGAGAGAGGAACAAGAAATGACAACGATTACCGGAAAAGCAAAAAGATAACAAATTAGGGGGTTGTTTGGTTCACTATTCTTGGGTTCCAAGAAACAGAATCAATTACCAATTCCCTTTATTTTTGTTTGGTTTTATCCCTCGTCAATCTATTATTACTTGATGGTAGTAGATTCCCCCAATTTGTTATTGCCCCCCGCCCCCTCAAGTAACAAAATTCATTACTTGGTGGTATTGGTTTTCATTCTTTGGTTGAACTGAACATTCAATACAAGTAACTAATTTTGTTACCATTAGGCCTGTCAATCAGGTCGGGTTGGGTCGGGTTCGTGTTCGGGTCAAGTTAATTCGGGTTGAAAACCCCCAACCTGAACCTGATCTGTTTATATTTTCGGGTCAATATCACTAACCCTAACCTGATCTGAAAGTTATCGGATCAACCTGACCTGATCTGTTTGACCTGATTTTTTTTAAACGGGTTGTAAATGGGTCAACCTGAACCTGTTTGACCTGATTTTTTCAGGTTGACCCAACCCATATAACCTGATTTTTTTTTTACATTCAAAACAATTGCATAATTCAATGAAATTTCAATAAACTTAGCCAACCAAGTTCATACTTGGCAATAACATATATAATACTCACTACTAAGTACCAAGTTCATACTTAAAAATATTACAAACCAAATATTACAAACCAAATCCTTAATGTTTTAGAGTTAAACAACCACAAGTTCACAAGACCACAACTCAACCACAAGACCACAAGTTCACAAGTTCACAAGACCACAACTCAACCACAAGACCACAAGTTCTGCCTCTGATGAGAGCTCAATCTGCTCCTTGAAGTCTTCATCAGCCATATTAAGCTGGAAACCAAAGTAAACAAATAAATAAAGAGTAGAAAAACAGAAAACAGAACATTTAACATAGCAGAAGAATAGGAAAACAGAACAATAAAAAACAGAACATTTAACAAATAAATAGGAAAACAGAATAATAAAAAAACAGTTTCAATCAATGAGAATGTTCTGTTTTTTTATTATGAAATAAAACTCTCCTGCTGCTAAAAACGAAATGAAATTCTCATTGAAAAACAGAGAAACAGAATAATATAGCATATAAGGAAACAGAGAATGTTCAGTTTCAATCAACTTTAGAAGGAAACAGAATAATAAAAAATTGCATAAAAAAGAAATGAAAAACAGAAAGAAAAATGAAATAAAATAGCATAAAAAAATGAAATAAAATAGCATAAAAACGAAATGAAATAGAAGGAAAAAAAGGAAAAAAAAGCATAAAAAACGAAATGAAATAACAGAACAAAAATGAAATAAAAATAGCATACAAAAAAACGAAATGAAATAGCAGAAAAAACGAAATGAAATAGAAGAAATAAAAACGAAATAAAATAGCATAAAAAACGAAATGAAATAGCAGAAAAAACAAAACGTAATAAAATAAAATGGCAGAAAAAATGAAATAAAAATAACATAAAAAATGAAAGGAAATAGCAGAAAAAAATAGCAAAGAAAGAAAAGAAAGAAAAAAAGAAGACGAAGTAGCAGAAAAAATGAAATAGCAGAAAATAAAAAATACCTGAATGTTGAAGAAGACGAAGAAGAGTAGAAGACCAACGAAGACGAAGACGAAATTTCTCGATTGAATTTCTGTGATTTGTTCGGCTTCCACCAGTTGAAGAAATTCGGACTGTTGTTGCTAATAGTACTCGTGGCGAGTTGTTGCGGCGGAACTCAGAAGACCGGCGAGTTGTAGCGGCGACGAAGAAAGAGAGTGAGAGAGTGAGAGACAGAGAGAGTGAGAGAGAAATTAGGGTTAGAAATTTAGTGAGTGATGTCGGCTGAGGAGTGAGGACAGGAGGTAGATTTTTAGGGTTACACTTTAGAGACTTAACGTTCCTTTTTTTTTTTTGGCTGATATTAATTTATGGGCCCAACATCTTTGGGCTGGAAAATGTCTTTTTAATTAAATTATTCGGGTTAAGTTATACGGGTTGACCCGACCTGATTTTGACCCATTTACAAATCAGGTCAAGCGGTTAATTTCAGGTCAGAAAATTCAACCTGAACCTGACCCATTTAACTTTCAGGTCGGGTTCAGGTCGACCCATTTAACTAATCGGGTTGAAAATCTCAACCCAAACCCGCTAATTTCGGGTCGGGTTCGGGTCGGGTTGTCGGGTTGGGTCGACTTTTGCCAGGCCTAGTTACCATTCCCCTCTTCTATTTGTGTCCATTCTCTGTTTATTCCATATCTTGAACCAGACAATCCCTAAGTTGAAAAGAAGAAGATCTTCAGGATAAGCGGTGGACCGCCAAGTAGTTTGAATCCTTACACTACTCACTTATCTCACGTCAAGCGCTCTCTCTATCTCTCATTCTTGTATATAAATCGTGCATGTATTTCTTGCCTGAAGTGGGCCTACCCTTTGTAAAAATGTAAGGCTCCTCGTGTCTTTGTTGACATCCAAGGCTTGAGTGAAAATGTGAAAATGCAGTGAAATTGATGTTAGTGTATCATTCTTTGTTTATAAACTTATTTCTTCCTTGTTTTCTTGTTAATGTTATGGACTGTGAAAATGCTATAAATGCCATTTTCTATTCTGCATCTTATCAATGTGTGCCTGCACAGAAACTTATCTGTCTTTACGAACTTACTAATTGTGGCGTCTTTGGTCTTTATTGTAATCTTCCAGAATTATCTTGGTAGTTAAAAGGGGTGATGCTACTTTGTTTATTATGATATGGAAATAATATAGTCCAATTGTGGCGTCTTTGGTCTTTATTGTAATCTTCCAGAATTATCTTGGTAGTTAAAAGGGGTGATGCTACTTTGTTTATTATGATACGGAAATAATATAGTCCAAATTTTCCAGATTATTCGATAGGTGAGGGAGTAGGGCAACCTTCTTCTGACCTTCAGCTATGGCAGAAACCATACTAGTTTAGTTGTCTATTTCTAGCATCTTACTAACATAATATTCTTTCGTCAGGCTTGCTGCTATGTCCTCCAGAGCTGGGTTTCCAAAAAGTTCATGACTGGATGGTAATTAGCTGTCCGCTTATCATATAAATTTTACCTCTTGCCTTTTAAGTTACTGATTTTTTTCCAAATGTATTTTTTGGACTTGAACTTGCAGTGTAGTGCTCTTCCCTGTTGCAGTCACCTTCTTCATTACTTGGTGGTTTATTCAGTTTGTAGATGGTTTCTTCAGTCCTCTATATGAGGGACTCGGGATTGACATATTTGGTAAATTCCGCTTTTTTAGTAATCATCCTGTGTTTTTTTTGGACTACTTGTCCTTATGTGTCATTTGCTTGCTGGGTGATGGGGAGCTGGAAGGGGAAAAAAAGGACCCTTGATTTCTATGACTAAGCTATGGATTGAGAAATAGCATGTAATCTGAGAGTAAAATCTCTTGCTAAAATTTTTTTGCTATCAAACACAACATTTTCTGCTTTTTGAAGGTATGGCTAACTGCTTAACATGAGAGAACAGAAAGGGGATGTAACAAACCAGATCTCCTATCTTCCCAAAATAAAATATACTAGCAACAACAGAAACAAATGCAACAAGCCAAAATATTGACACAGAATTAGAGGTAGATTGATTAAAGAGAACAAGGTTTACAAGATAAGTCAGGGCTTTCGAGAGGCCAAGATCTCTCCTAATTACTCTAGTAATTACTCAATTTCCCCATCCTTAACCCTTTCTTTCCTCTATTATTTATAGCTCTCCCAAGTCTCCTGATTCCTGCTCCTAAGGACACCTCACCCTCCGGCTCATTCATTCCTGGGACTCCAGAATATTCCCTGCCATGCCTTGATTATTCTCTGCCCATTCAGTCTGTTTTGCAGGTGGACGTTTCCCTTCTCTTTCTCCTTGTGGCCCCCTCTTGCCACGTCTACTGTAGGTTATTATGGGTGGGAGAGGTGGATTTGTTGCAGGGGAACAAGTTAAGCATGAGAATGTTATGCATGCTTTTAGAAACTCATAGACCCCATCTCCGTGGTCCTTTTTTTGGGTCTTTTTCTTACTTTTCATAATCAGAAAGTGCTATATGTTCTGTTCAGATTTTAGGTTTCTTGAATATCTTCATGCGTCTCGCAATTGTTATGTTGTTCTTTGCAATTAATGTGGCTTGAATCACACATAAAAAAATATCAATCCTATCAATGTAATTCAATATTTTTGGAAGATATCCTTTGTTTTTCAAATTTAACTTTTCCAAATCTACCATTTTATTTTGCATAGAAATAAAAGCTCCTATATATTTAGAGTAACTAAATTTCCTTTTGCGGAATGGAAAGTTCAAAACCCTGCTTGCTGTTAAATGATGGAATGGCCTTGTTTAATTCCATTGACTTCAACGATCCGTTTGGTAGTTGGTCATAAATGGTGGTAATGGGAATGAATTTGTGTGTAAATTTGTGAAAAATATCATTGTCCATTCCTATGGTAATGCTAATTTATCCTAAAATGTTCACTTTCCTTCTTGAATTTTCATTCTCATCCAATACCATCTTGTAGGTGGTAATGAGTGGTAATGAAAATTGCTTTTCCTTGGAGAGAAAAACACAAGTTTAGGAGTAAGATTGCTTGCCCATGGAGAAAAAATGCCTCTCCATGGAGATTTTAAGGATGCTTCCCTAATAAAATTACACTTAAAATTCAATCCTATTACCGCAATTTATCAACGACTACCAAACAGGCCGTAAGTGTTTGTCATTGAGAATGCATCCTAAATGCTAGTTGACAAGGTGAATTCTTGGGTTTGCTGGATGCTTTCGAACCCTTTCCTTTAATGAAAATGGAAACAGAATGAACCTTGTCCATTTTCACTTGAGGAGGTCTAAGAACATGAATAATATGATTTGTTAGTTACTGATTTTCTTTTTCCTGGATATTTTCATTGCAGGATTAGGTTTCATCACTTCGTTATTGTTTGTGTTTCTTGTTGGTGTTTTTGTTTCTTCATGGATGGGTGCTACTGTTTTCTGGCTTGGAGAGTGGCTGATTAAAAAGATGCCTTTTGTTAGGCATATATATTCAGCGTCCAAACAAATTAGCTCTGCAATTTCTCCAGGTAATTCTTTTTAGAAAGGACTGCCTGATATATTTAAACAGAAATATGATCACGGCATTATAGACCATTAGATGCATTTCTGTTGGTGTGCTGCTGCAAGAGAATTCATGCATTTGCTGTAGTCTATCAGTTTATATTTGTTTCTCAAGTATTCTGACTGCTGTAGTACTATGATAGAAATTATAACTGCCAAGCTAAGGCCTCTCAAATGGCTATTACATATACTGCTCTTGGTCACTTCATACTTTCTAAACTTAGAGCTTCAATTATTTTATTTTTTCCCTTTTTTTTCCTCCACCCACCCCGCTTTCCCCTATCGTTCTATATGTCGGTGTTCGATCAGGAGAGATTGACACTTAACTATTTCGAGTTTCTAGATTTTTTTGGATGTTTAATGTCCTTGAGGTTATCAAAATCTTTTTCAACAGATCAAAATACTACTGCATTTAAAGAGGTAGCAATAATTCGTCATCCACGTGAAGGTGAATATGCATTCGGCTTCATCACTTCAACTGTCACACTGCAGGTATGTTTGGCAAATGAACTCTTGCTGTTATCTGTCATCTTCACTGTTTTCTTGACCCTCCACAGTTAGCCAGAGGTTTTCTGATGCATTATTTTGAGGTTAAAATCTTTCGTTGAGGCAAACTCTTGGAAGCTTTTAATGGTCTTACGTAATTGTGAATTATATGTTTACACACGTGCATATGCTTAGAGACAAAGGAACTTAGGAAGTGCTCTATGTGAGTCACTATTTGCTTTTGTATAGTTAAAGTGAGTCTGCATGGCCTGGCTTTTCATGTCTATGTACATATATGCACGAGCTTATGCTTGAGGCATGTTGGTTTATTAGCCAATTGCTTAAGTATTAGTTATTTGTTTAATGTTTTCAATGAGCTGAAGAATGCATGATATGATTTGCACGAGTTAGACTGCCTGTTGAGTAGAATGAACAATGTCAAATCCACCAAGAGGCTGACAAGGAGAAGCTTTATCATGTTTTTTGATTTAAGCAACGAGGTTGGTAAGCAAGGAGAAAGCTGGTGATGGTAGTCAGCCTGTTACCATTTGAGACTTGCGCTTCATGTGTACATAAACCTTGTTCTCACCTCGTGCAACCTTCGTCCAAACAAGGAAGCATGTCTTGTAGCAACTACTATGTGATGTAGTGTGACTGCATTTTCCCGCTCTTTCGGAGCAATCATAATGGTTGAACTAGTGGTTAGAGAAAATGTAGGGAAAACGACTACTAGCTTTCTGAATCTCACAGTACTGAAGTAGAAAGGACAACAGTGAGAGTAGTGGGAAAGCATATGAGAAGCTATGCTATGTGTGTGTGATACATTACTACTTTGTCAGTGCGGTCGATTTCTGAATCTCACAGTACTGAAGTAGAAAAGACAATAGTGAGAGTAGTGGGAAAGCATATGAGAAGCTATGCCGTGTTTGTGTGATACATTACTACTTTGGCAGTGCAGTGATTTTCCTTTTCTGGCCGTTTTTTGTAGAAAAATATAGCTCTGCAAAAACAGAAAATGGATAACAATGTGGGCCAAAAAGATTAATGTGATAGAAGCTGTGACGTGTTGAAAACACTGTCTTAGAAGCAAAATTCGCCCCGACTATGGTGCAATCGGAAGTGGCGTTGCCCCCTAAGATTTTACACAGCTATTCCCCTTAATGTGCACTCAAATAAGGGAAATTAGGAACTCATAGAAATGCTCAGAACTAGAGAGAGAAAATCAGAAAGAAGAGAGGAAGAATATATATTTTTCTATAAATTTATGAGGACAGCAAACACTTTTTATAGCTAAAAACAAAGTGTAACTGAAGAGAGATTTTAGGAGAGAAATCTGCCAAACTAAATCTGTCAAATTAAACCAGAAAAATCATCCATAAAAACTCTCTATATTTAAGGAAAGAAATCAGATTTAGGGGAGAGAAATAAGCAGCTGTTACAGCACATTTAAAACAGAGTGGAATAGACTTTGTAACTGAAAAGTTTCATAAATCTGAACTCTCAGATACAACATGGCCCTTTTAGTCTATACCACAACTTCTATTTGCATTATATCTCCAACAATCCCCCACTAATGCAAAGGAAAACAAAATTAAACCAAAAGAAACAGTTCTGAGCATCTAAAAGGCTTGATACTTAAGTGTTGGTATCTAGCGATTGAACCAACACATAGTGAAATTTGGACAACTTCTTTATCAAGAGAGTGAACGAATCTGGAACTCTCTTAACCAAGAAATAACTCCCAACAACAACATATCTCACCTTTGAACAGTATGACTTCCGCGATAACCAACTTACCAACAATGGCCATTATACTTGGGATGCTCATGAGTGCTCAGGAAAAACTTGCCAAAGTCTTTTCATAGAAGGTGGCCAGACCTTCACACTCAAGTAGGTGATTTCATCAAGCCTATCACATAGACCACCCATACCCTGGGATATGAAATCATTAAGAGCTTTTGCTCAACCTCTCAACATAAAGGCGGTGAATTCATCAAGTCCGTCTCAATAGGACCACCCAAACCCTGGGATATGAATTCATTAAAAGCTTAAACAGCTTAACCTCAAAAATGTACAAGTCATAGGAATGGGAAGAGTACAGAGAAATGAGTCTTTCCATGGCTTCGTTAGTCCACAAGAAGCCTTGTTTAAACAAAGCCGGGTATCCACCATGAATTCCTCAACTAACGGGCTTCAACCCCATTCCCCTCGACATATCTAGGACTAGTCTTCTGTTTAGTCCCTTAGTCAATGGATCTGCTATGTTCCTCTCAGATCTCACATACTCCATAGTAATTACACCACTTTCTATCAAAGATCTCACAGATTCATGTCGAACATGTATATGTCTCTTTTTGCCATTATAAGCACTGTTCTTGGCAACACAAATAGCAGCTTGTGAGTCACAATGCAGAGAAACAGAGGGAGCAGGTCTCCCCCACAATGGAATATCAGCTAGTAGGTTTCTCAACCATTCCGCCTCTTGCCCGGCCAAGTCCAAAGCATTAAACTCGGACTCCATAGTGGACCGGGCAATACAAGTTTGTTTAGAAGACTTCCAAGAGATCGCTGCTCCACATAAAGTGAATACATATCCACTAGTGGAACTCACCTCATCACTGTCAGATACCCAGTTTGCATCACAATAACCTTCTAATACTCCAGGAAACCCAACAAAATGCAAACCCCAATCCATGGTACCTCTAAGGTATTTTAACAAACGCCTAAGAGCATTCCAGTGATCTTTACTAGGGTTATGGGTATACCGACTAAGTCTACTAACTGCATAGGCTATATCAGGTCGAGTATAGTTCATTAGAAACATTAAACTCCCAATTATCTTTTTCCAACATTTTTCACTCACTAATGTGAGATGACGTTTAAGATTAGATGGTTTATGGATTGAGTTTAATGCCTTTCTGTTTTAAAGTGCATTTATATTATTTCCGATTGAAAGGATACAGATGACTTGCTCTTACAACTTTGTGCTAAAGAAAATTGTGGATAGAAGATTGAAATGGAGAAGAAAAGTTGCTTTGTATCATGATTTTTTTGCCCATGAAGCAAAAGGGCTTCAGTAAAGTGTAGGAAAACGATGGCAGTGCTGAGGGTCAGGGATTTATTCGTGGTTCCCACTGGAAAAACTTTAACCACTTTTATGTTAAGAGCAGAAATCCAATGCGCCTCTGATAGGCGAAGTTAAGCTACAAGACAATCAACTCTTCTAAAAGAAATATGGATTTTCTGGAGCAGCAGGACGAAAGATTTACAACAGAAAGTTGCTTTAGTGACCAAACACTTGCTTCAAGAAGATTATATAAAGGGAATGGATTCTTTCAACATTGGTTTAGACTTCAGACTGGTCACTGGTCAGGACTGCATTCACTGTAGTTGAGAAAATTTTCATTTCTGAATACCTGATGATTTATGGTGTATCTTTAGTTTCTGGGGACAGCTTGTCCCTTTGTTTCCCTCATTTCTTTCTGTAAAAAAATTGCTTGTTCTTACTTATTTGTAAAAATCATCTAGTAAAGGAAGAGAGAGGGTATTTGGAGGGATGCCTAAGACATTTGTTGTGGTGTGGTTTTGATGGGTTTAGATGCAGTGCTGCAGATTGCCAACCTACTTATTTGGGTGGTTGGACCTTCTTGCCCTGATTTTTTAATATGTATATCTGGTTGTTTAGGTTTTGAATTTCATATTTGAAGATGCTTGTTTTCTTGAGACTAGTTTCATTAATTTTTCTTGTAATCATGCTAGAAGTGTTGGCTAGGTTATGATTCTCATAGAACATCTAGAATACGTCCCTGTAGTGGGTTGGAGCAAGTCTATTTGAACTCATTTCCCCGGAGCATTCTAAATTTGGCGATTTGGCTCCTCCCACTCCCCCTGCCCGATTAGAAAGAAAGGTTATGAATTTCATATGGCATTCATTTTATCTTACTCTACTTTAATGCTGACTGCAGAGGGATGATGGTGACGAAGAGTTGTGTAGTGTATATGTTCCAACCAACCATCTGTATATTGGAGACATCTTTCTGGTCAATTCAAAGGATGTCATCAGACCAAATCTCTCTATTCGCGAAGGCATAGGTCTGTAATCTGATCTTCTGCCTTTCCTTCATCTGTTTGTATTTTGTATACTTCTAATGTTTGAAACATAAAAAAAAACTTTGGTGAACCTGGCACATCAGCGTCTTTTATGCACTGTGAATATTAATTTCTTCTTTTGACACACCAAGCCATAATATTAGAGTAATCTTAAAAATGAAGTACTTTTTTTACCAGACTTTCTTCATCGTATAAATGCATCACCTGACCAGCGATTAAAATTTTAGTCAGCGCAGTCTGTCATTTAAATTCTAATTCACTGCAAGATACAGGGTATTATAACCAAAATGTTTGTTCTCATATTTACTTAATGTTTTTTTTCTCTCAGAGATAATTGTTTCAGGAGGAATGACAATGCCACAAATCATATCACCTGTTGAAAGAACACCGCGACAAAGTGACAGAATCCCATTGAATCGACTGTCAACATAATGATGAGGTTTAAGGAATGTCTGTTTACAAGTCTTGTGATGTTTGATTACCAATATGTGAAGATAGATAATTGCGTGCAGATTATCCGAGAACAGATTCGTTTTGTGCGCTGTGATTCCATGAGTAAATCAGTGTTGACATTTGAGAATTCTCTATTTGTTTCTACTTACTGGCAAGTATACTGTCGTTCCTGTTGTATTGACCTCTGTACCTGTGACTGTAGTGTATAGGATATAATCATGTAAAGGTTAGTGATTAATTCGAGCTCTCCTCTTTTCTTATGCTGCTGGTTAGTGCATGTATTTTTTAAAACGATGGTGTCCTAAATTATTGCTTGTAATTTTTCTTCGCTACAGGATGAATAGATTTTTTTGTACCGGAATGAAATGTGTCCTAAATTTGCTAGTCTGACATTGAATGAATTTCTACACCGGATGTTGTTGGATACGTAAATGTGGTACATACTCTGCTTCATACGAAGAAATTTTTTTGTCCTCTCAAGTCCATGCACGGACCAAGGACCCTTGAGTCTAATGGTATGGCTTCCTATCTCCTACACGGAAGACCAAGGTTTAAATATTGGTGGAAGCAAATGGGCCTCAGGGTGAATAGCCATGTGCGAGGGCAGTCCAGAGGAAATTCATCTTACTACGGGTTCCCGAAAGGGGTAAAAAAAAGGTCCATGCACGGTATCACAACAGGAATGGAGAAATCTGTTGCTACGTGCAACATTTCATTACTAAGCAGAACATTCCTAGATACCAAAATTACATCCCTCCTTTTCACTCTACTCATCCCTGCTCCCTATCAGCGTTCTGGTTTCATCATCTTAGCGCTGCCACTAGTCGAGCATGTCCTTGACACCACTAGCACGAATTTGCGTTTGATCCCACAATAAGAAAGTGATCAAATATATGTTTAAGTTCGTCTAGTTTGCATCACCGGAATCAATATGTATTTTATCGAATTTTTTGTTGCACCTACACGATAATTTTCATTAAATGCGGGTTTCAAAATCCAACTTTTGCTTTGCAAAATCCAATGTATCCAAAAGGCTACGATTTCCAAATAACCCAAAGTTAACAAGAAGAGTAAAATTTTAAATCACGGTTGTATACATATCTATTAAGAGAGTCATTTTATTATAACGCTATTATTATTGATTACACAAATGGAATCAAAATAGCCCTTGAGGATCAAAGAAAACCTACATGATTTTAAATTCACGTTTTAGAGCATTGCAATACTCTGTGCTTGGGTTATGGGTTCACCGATTTATTAAATTGCATAGGAAATATTAGGTTGAGTAGAATTAGTCAAAATGCGTACACTTTCAATTAGTTTATCATATTGATAATGAGAAACATTGAAAATGTATTATGGATAATAAAAAGAACCATAAGAACATTGGTGACACTGAATCAAGGTAATTTTAAATTTTTATCCATTAGTTTAATATTGTATTATTGAATATTTCATTTGGTCACTTTTATCTCATTCTTTTACATATTGATTTAATATCGACTCAATACTCAACCTTATTAAACCACAGTCCACAGTATCAAAGTTCTCCAAGACAAAAATAAATAGTCAAACTCAATAACTATCAATTTGAACACAAATAAACTAGTGTCAAAGCAAAAGCAAGACAAACAACCCCATGAAACTAGTGTCAATGCAAAAACAAAACAAATAACCTTATGGCCTGTTTGGATATGACCATTTGATTTGAAATGCTGTAATTGGGCCAATTCACATGTTTGGCAAGTCATAATAATTGGAATTGGATTTGGGCCAATTCCCTACCCATATTAAACATACCTTAGCCCATGTAATTTCAAATCCAAACTAAAATACTCTCATTTCAAATCCCAAACTTCCTCTTTTCTCCCCCTGAACTACCACGACATATCACGCATGTTTCGCATTTTCTCTCTCTCTCGTCTTCTCTCTCCTCCATTGGAGCTTTTTTGAGCTCGATTTCTCTCTCTGAAGGACGATTGTTTCTGCATATTTTTTCAAAGGTAGATTATTTTAAAATTTTCTTCTCTTAAATCTAATTAACTGAATATCCAACTTTATTGTAATTTATTTGCTCGAACTTGCTGATTCATCTTGTTCAGTATGATTATTTGCACGTTCCATCACTTCGGTTTTTCAATAATTGATGATTTCGAAGAATATTCGCCGACGATTGAGAAATTGCTTGTTAAAATCGAGTTACTTTTGTAAATTAGGGTTTTGATAAGGTCATAATTCTGTCAAATTGCTCCAGAAATAGTAGTATCAAATGCAGATTTACTATTGTTTGACTTAGAAATTTAGTCGGTTTGTACTTGTTTCTTGTTTGGATATCTTTAGGCGAATAACTAATTTATCTCTTCTTCTCTGTTTATTGCCAAAGTAAATATGAGCACAAATGACTTTGTTTGACATAATACTCGTTCCGATCTGGCAATCTGATATGCTAGGTACTTGTCATAGAAAAAAGAGGAAGGTGCATCACAATTATTTAAACTTTTTTCGTCAAGAGTGATTATCTTCAAAGATTTTGATATTATTGCTTCTCATGCAAGCAGTATATATATTCGATTGTGAGCTACCTAAGAGCAAACTTGAGGTGCTTGATCCAAAATTTTGTCAATTGATCCAAAGTTAGATATTTTACCTCTATCTCTCATGGTTTGCTACTTTTTTGAGATGGAAACATGATGATGTAATGTGGCATTTTGATTCTTGCAACAGTAAGAACATCACCTAGTTTTATGTAATGTTGTATTTTTGGAACAATTTGTAAAACAGTAGATATGAAATGAAGCAGTTGACTGATTTGGTTTCATGTGTTTAGCTTAAGTGTTGAAGATTTGTTGTAGACATACCTAATGGTTATTATTAGCTCAGATTATCAAGGGGATTCTTTTAAATTTGAAGGATTAGAGTCGGAAAGAAGATAGTCTATATGCGAATCAAATATGCAGGATAACAAAGTATATCTTTTTTGCGATATGTAGGAGCAATGAATTCCAAAAGACAAGGCAAAGAACCTATGGGTCCTCCACGTAAAAGGAGATATGTTGCGTGGAATCGTCAAATGGATGTGATTCTTACTTTCACATTATATGAGCAAATTAACGAAGGGAACAAGGGGCGATGAATGAGTTCGATATGCTAAAACATCTACCGGGGGAGCAAAGTTAGACTGAATTTTATTATGTATTAGTGATCAGTCTATTTCATTGGTTGTAGGATCGAATTACAATTCCACACTTTTGCTTGGTTTGCCAAACAGTATTTGAATTTGAAATTCAACATTTGAAATTCTATGAATTCCCAAACAACTTGTTAGAATTTGAAATTCTACATTTGAAATTCTTAAGTTTCCCAAACACTAGACTTGTAATTGAATTCCATAAATTGAAATTCCGAATTTGAATTGTATTATTTGAAATGAAATATAGGTATCCAAACGCAACCTTATGTAATAACCTAATCTGAACGATTTAATTACCCACTCTATGACCCTAATTATTTTTTTGATGATTACACACCTACAAAAACGATGATGATCAATCTCATGATCTTTTGAAATCGAAATAAAAACTCTAACCAAATAAGCTATACCCCTCACTTTTGCTCTATCCCTAATTGTGACCTGTGTAAGATACAAAATCATCCAAACAAAAGAAACAAGAAAGCTATTTTCATTTTTCACTAGAGTAGCCTTTTATATTATTTTTTTTCTCAATTCTCTACGTATTTCGCCAGAACCTCCTAAACCCTAAAGTTCGACAACTTTCCCTAATTTTACATACCCAATTTCAATTTCAATTTCGCCAAAATTGCATCAATTAATCGTGGTTGTTAACAAATTCCAATGGATTTCGACGAGTACGAGTACTTGGAGAAGACAGTGGAAGAAGAAACTGAAGGTCGATCAAGAAAGAAGGAGAGAAGCGGTGAGATGAGAGAGAAAGGTTACAGAAAAAGGGTTGAAGATGAAGGCGATGATCATCGAGAAGAAGATGATGAAGATGAGAGGAAGAGGAAGAAATCCAGAAGAGATGATGAAAATGGCGGAGGTGGAGGAGAGAGAAAGCGAGAGGATAGGGATAAGAGGAGAGAGAAAGAGGAGAGACATTCACATAGGGATGTAGAGAGAGAAAGAAACAGGGATAGGGATAGAGATAGAGAGAGAAGGGACAGAGATAAGGAGAAGGAAAGGAGAGATAGAGATAGAGAGAAGGAGAAGGAGAGGAGAGAGAGAGATAGAGAGAAAGAGAGGGATAAGGAGAAGGAGAAAGAGAGAGATAAGGAGAAGGAGAAGGAGAAGGAGCGAGAGAGAGATAGGGAGAAGGAGATAGAGAAGGAGGGAGAGAAGGAGAAGGAGAGAGAGAAGGAGAAGGAGAAGGAGAAGGAGAAGGAGAAGGAGAAGGAGAAGGAGAGAGAGAAGGATAGGGAGAAGGAGAAGGAGAGAGAGAAGGATAGGGAGAGGAGAAGTAGGAGTCGGTCAACGAGGCATGGTAGTCGGGAGAGAGAGAGGAGTCGATCGATTAGGCGTGATAGCCGCGAGCGAGAGAGGAGCAGGGAGAGGGAGAGGGAGAGGAGGGAGAGAGAGTTGAGAGAAATTGAGTCCAGAGATAGCAGGTAGCTAGCTGGTCTTCATTTTTTTTGGAATTGATGATTGGATTTGCTGAATTATTGGTTTTGTTAATGTACATTATTTTGATGTTCTATTTGTTGTAATTATTGGATTAGCTGGTTTCAATTTTTTTTTTTGTAATTGATGATTGGATGTGCTGAATTATGGGTTTAGTTGATGTACATTGTTTTGATTTGATGTTCTTTTTGTTGTAATGTTGATTTGAGACTGTTGGAAATGGGTATAAGACTGTGTTCTGTGACTTAATTGCATATACATGTCATCATGGAATTGATATCATAATTGTATGAACTTGTGAAGACCTTTTACATAGATGTATATCTAGGGGATGGTTTCTTTACCTTATCAAGGTTTTGTAATTTTTTCCTAAAGGAATGCTCTAGAAAGAGTATCACTCCTTTCTGATATTGGAAATGGCGGATTATAGATGTAGTAATGTGTTGCTGCGCGCCTGCGCCTGCTGCTTGTAAAAAATAATAGAACTGACTTAAGGAGCTTAAGTTTTTGGAAACTTGAAAACTCAGCTATTGTGAAAACCCTTTAGTTATTCCATAATGTGGAGCCTCCACTCTGCCTTTTGGGATTTGGAAGACTTGTCTGAATCCATTGTTGTGTTGTTGCCTTTCAAGGTTCTAATAGATACAACCTTACATTTGACCCACTTACCTTCCTGGATTTGAGCCTCTTAGCATTAGGTTAATCTAGACGTTTACGTTGAAACTGGGATGGACCATTATGGTTGTAGTGGATACTATTCTTGTTTGTTCCTCCTGTATGCTCCTGTAAGTTGATGGTTATAATTTTATGGTTTACAGGAGAATCAAGGAAAAAAGGGAAGCAGTGGAACCTGAAGCTGATCCAGAGAGGGATCAGAGAACTGTTTTTGCATACCAGGTTGTTGTTCTTTTTATATTTATAATATATTTGAGCAGTAGGGTTAATACACGTGATTTTTAATTTTTTTTAAAAAAATATTATTAACATATGCTCCGTCTGTTGTATTGGCTGATTACAGATGCCTCTGAAGGCGGCTGAGAGAGATGTTTATGAATTTTTTTCGAAAGCTGGCAAGGTAAACAATGATTACTATTTTAGTGCTTTTGATGTTTTGATATTGATACTACACTATGTGTAATATTCATAATGTTTTTTCAAACGTGCTTAACTTATTTGCTGGTTTCTTGAGATATTTGTTTAGACTAGATGATATAGATACATGTTAGTCCTATCAAATAGTAATTTGTTCATCAGTCAAGTCTCATTTACAAAAGTGGAATCATGAGTTATACAACAGCTTCTCTTCAAGTATGTGTTGTGGTGACGTATTTGGTGCTAATTGTGGGTTTTGCTTGTGTATGAGACTTATGAGTGATCCTTTCAACAATCTGGTGCAAGCTGACTTCTTGTCAGCTGGCTGGAGAAAATTTTGATCTTGCTCATTAGTTCTTCTCCCCCTCCTTCCTACCCTGTTTTGATTCTACTCCTATTTATGTGTGTTACGTTCTTGCAGGTGAGGGATGTCCGACTGATAATGGATCGAAACTCAAGGCGTTCGAAAGGGGTTGGGTATGTTTTTTCACTTGTTAGTAATTTGAGGTGCATGCATTGTTGATAATAGCTAGTAGGTTATGCTGTTTTAAGATGTAAGCTTGACTTTATTCTTAAATGAAATAGCAATGCGATAAAGATTTCCATGATGAGGGATGATGGGAATACCTTGCTCTCATGTTTAATCAATTCATGCAGCATTCTGAAGGTAGATGACATGAACCTGAGCCTACTTTTTATTTTTCTTCTTCGTCAGTCTCTAAGGACTTAGATTCATTGGTATAATAGTTATTGAATTATATTTTTATTCATCATTTCTGATTGGGAGTTGTTTCAATCTAGGTAAGTTTTATTTTGGATACGTCATTGTAAAGGTGGGTCGCTGAAGAAACGCCATTCTAAGGTGGTAAAATTCAAGGCTTTGAGAACAATCGAACATAAAAGGCTAGGTGGCCAAGTTAATTATTAGCTGTTCATACTGTTAACACCTAGCGTGAAGTCAACGTCTAGGCCTTGATTAAGGCCTTTTGCTATATAGCTTCCTTCATTTCTCTGAAATTTTATACACATTGCTTGTTCTTTTCAGAAATTCGTCTTACAAACCTGGTAAAGTACTATGAGCAAGGGAAAAGGTCGGGTTATCTTTGCAATGCTTTTTCTGTTGTCAGTTCTTGTATTGCATATATGAACTACTTGATATTTATTTGCAAGGGAAAAATGGTGATTTATTTAGAATTATAGGGTCTTTAAGTATTTAGAATGTTGGAAGCTGTTTACTTGGGCAAAGGGAATATCGAGATGAGAGGCTGGGCTTTGTCACTCCCTCATATTCAATGTAATACTGTCAATGGGAAATTTAGCTGACCTGTAGCGTATCTGTTTATGTTACTGGTTTTTTACCCTTAATCCGGACTTGGTTTATTGAGCATTGTGTTATTTTTTGCCTGTTTGGTCTATCTAACCATCTCTTGTATTTGAGAAATCAGATTCTTCAAAAGAAGCTCAGCTTCAGCTTTCTCTCTTATGGATTTTGTTCACCACAATTTTATCTGAAATTCTTCGTAAGTCCTGCCTGATTTTTCTGCATATCGTATTATTTGGTAAACTTACATTGATTTCTCGTGATGAGATGCAGGTATATTGAATTTTATGATGCGATGTCCGTGCCAATGGCGATTGCTCTAACAGGTCAGCTACTCCTTGGGCAGCCTGTGATGGTCAAACCATCTGAGGCTGAAAAGAACCTTGTTCAATCTACAGCTGCTACTGGTTCAGGTGTTACGGGTCCTTATGGACCAACTGATAGAAAGTTGTACGTTGGCAATTTGCACTTCAACATGACAGAGCAACAGCTGCGTAAGGTTGATCTCTTAGCTTGATTCTCTTGCTCATGTGCTCCTTCTGCCTTCTGCCTTCTATTCTCTGATACATTCCAACTTTATTGGGGATATTTGCTCAAATCTTGCTCCATATAATGAATTGTAATTTAATGCTCAAATGCTATGGCCTCTACTTTGTGGTTTATGTATGAACTGATGGATTATAGAAGAGGACATGTACACGCATGTTATTGCATGTGGGAGTAAACATGTCCAATAATGACTGAACCAGAAATCCGGACCCTACCCTTTTCAACAATTCAACCCAAAATTTGAATATGAAAATCCTGTAAAATAGTGGGTCAGGCTTGAGTTAGTTTAAGAGGTCGCTGCTGAAATTACCTGCTCTAAGGTAGTATACTGGCCTGACCGGAAGAAGTGGAGTTCTTTGGTGCTAGCATTGCGTTACTCCATCGTCTAAGTGAATTGTTATCACCTATTGATGGATTGAGTTTAGTAGTGTCTTTGTTTAGATAGCATCTTGAACTATGGAACCGTCTGTATGTCGGCCTCAATCCACTAAAGGAGCAACAAAAGGACACTTGTTTGACGACCCTATCTCTCTTCGTTGCTGATGACAAGTCCATAAGGGAGTGTGAATCTATTGAACACATGCTTGCGTGGAAAACATTGGTTTTACTTGTAATGTGTTCGGTAACATTACATCTTAAAATTTGTAGTAAACAGGATCCTGTGCATCATGATAATTGTAGTTTGTGATAAAAGCATATTTCTTCTTGGCTTGTTGAGTGAGATGACTAGAAAAGTCAAGCAGGGACAGGAAGAAAGCAAATCCAGATGAACTTGTGATTAGGTGTGTTTAGTGTTGACTCTTGAGGGGGACTCTCTGCTTTGTTGGCTAGATTGGTGGCTATAGTTTTTGAAGATGAAGATAAAATACCAATATGCAAGGGGAATTTGGTTAACTTGAAGGATTAGTTAGAATTTGACTCATTTGAGACTATTTAGGTGATAGTTAAGCGGAGTCTCGTGCTTTATTAAATCATCAGAATTTGTAGCTTCCATAGATTAAGCCAGTTCTAGGTTTTTTTATGAGTCTACTATTTAGGAAAGAAAAATCCACCATTTTTTGAGGCGGGGGTATTGAATATGTAGACATCCCCTATCGAGTTCCACGTGCTGATGACTTCATGTTGGAAATGAAGGGGGCATTTCTATATATCAATTTTGTTCATATCGGAGGATTCCTATCTTTAAGTCCTATTAACTACCACGATTTAGCAAACAACAATCAAATGACTATATAACACAAAATGTAAAAAAGAAACATTCGGGAAACTGAATGCAAGGAGCTTCACGTGGAAACCCGAGATCTGGGAGAGAAGCTGCCAAACTTGCATTAGGAACTAAATGTTCCCCATAGCTGTGTACAGAGCTCTGGCTTCTAATTGTTTTTATACTAAAGCATGGTACTTAATGAATTGCAAAACCACATGCAACCAGGCATTGAGGGCAAAGATTGGATGTTGTGCATTGATAGGTGTGGCCGTGTGGGCACTCCAAGGCTTCTGACAGAAAACACCATATTACCCCCAGTCAGGAGTGATCGAGCAGACGCTCCACTGCTACTGACCTTGTGCAGCCTCAGACGACCTCAATGGGAGAATCCGATGTGCGGCCCTTCAAACCATGTCATGTATACCGTCTCGTCACCACATACCCAACTCTATCTACATGAGAATGACTCTTTATTAGCTGCTATTTTAATTCACAATGAACAGTTATTCATATTGGAGTATTGGACAATATATATGTGTTTTACTCCCCCCATCCTTTTTAAATTATTATTCTTGTTTAGATTTTGGTTTTTATTGAGTTCTGTAAATTGTGTGCTGTGGCGAGTTCCTAACGTTTGTTTCTTGTGGGCAGATTTTTGAACCATTTGGTCCTGTGGAACTGGTGCAACTACCCCTTGACCTTGAGACTGGGCACTGCAAAGGTTTTGGGTTTGTTCAAGTCAGTGAAAAGTTTGTTTACATTCCTCATGTAGCCTCTGCAAGTTGAGCATTGTTGTGTAACTGATTTTCGCTTCACTGACAGTTTGCTCAAGTTGAACATTCGAAGGCTGCTCAAAGTTTAAATGGGAAAATAGAAATTGCTGGCAGATACATCAAGGTAGGCTTTTGTCATTGGATTTGGATCTTATGGATTAGAGTAGTTACTTTTTTTGTTCATAATGTTCCCTATTTGAACTATTATTTCTATAGATTTCCCAACATATATCTGGTTACTGCAGGTTTCATCTGTCACTGAACATGTTGGTGGACAAGATACTGGAACAACTGCAGCAGACTTCGATGATGATGATGGGGGTGGTTTGGTGAGTTATACATGTTTTTCTTCCACCCTAATGTTATTCACTTGTTTTTGTGCTATCTCTCTCAAGTTATGATATATACTAGGTCATGCTTTAGTTGTTAGGACTTCTATATTGGCATAGTTCCGAAGCCTATCCAACATTCGATCTGGCCATGGGGAACTGTGGATCCTTTGACTGCCGTTGGAAGAGGAAGCTTGCCTTTGATGGCATGTTAGTCTATTGAGCCATATAGATATAGCTTGTCAATGACGGATTCTCCTTGACGTGTAAAAGCGTAATATTCCCTCATTTCCCTTTTCTTCTTCCTTAAAGGAAT